>NC_061510.1:362498916-362660047 GCF_022539505.1 Lolium rigidum
TGAATAGTACATACGCCTAGCTTATCCTAAAGAATAAGCACATAGTTCAATCATCATCACCACATTTGTTTTAATAAGTTCAAACTGAGATGATCTAATAGAAGTAGCCAATTATGGGAGAAACTGTCAAGTTTTAGGCAAAAAGCCACAGCAAAACTTCCACTTTATGTTAAAAAAAATGTTGCCATATTCGCAATACAAAATTGAAAACTACTTTATATGTTTCAACAGAACTGCAATAATACTACTATTACATGGTAGAGTAACCGATAACACAGGCCACTATGTGAATACCCACCTACAATGCACATTAACAAATAAAATGTTGCTTCCCATTATCACTGAGTTGTTTGTAATCATCAGACCTAAAGAAGCCACCTTAGAAAGGACAGAGCATTTGTTTTGCGCTGTATGAATCATGGTTTTTGAGTCGTTGTATAGTCGCCGAGCCGTTTTCCAAAAATCACGGCGACTCGCGACTATACAGCAACTTTGGTCGACTATACAGTATACACTGAGTCGCAGCCTTGGCGACAAACTTTTGAGTCGCGACTCAAAAATCATGGTATGAATAGCAAAACAAAGAGGAAGCATATGTTTGGCCATGCTTATTAATTGAACAAAAGAATTGTGCCACAGTAGGTTTAGGAGAAATTTTAAGCTAAAATGGCCTTTCATGCAAAGATCTGCATGAAATCACCGGTACTGTGGTAATTGTTAAAAGAAATTCTAACCTCAAAAAGCTCAAAAGGGTTTCCTTTTTTGTAGACATCATCCTTCTTCTGCTGTCCAGTGGAAAGAACTTGGGAAGCCAGAGCACGCCATGCAGTTAACAAGACCCCAGTGCTTCCCATGGCCACCAAGATAAAAGGAGTTTGTGGAATATGACCAGAGGCCAGTGAACGAATGGCAATTCCTAACTGAAAGGAAAGAGCAAATCGAAGTCAGTACCAGACATTGGACACCGGCAGACACATAATCATCAGATACTTCTACGCTAATGGAGGCATCAAGCAAAGAGGTGTAAGGAAACAATCACATAATAAGAGAAATGACTATGCACATTTTTAGAGAGTTCACACAGCACACATAGATGCAAATGCAGACTTGTGCAAGTTAACAGTGGCTCTCCAGCTTCAAAAGACTGACAAACTTTGCACATTAGGTTTACATGTACAATTTTTTTACTCCCAGCAGTAGTCGAAAATGTGTAAATGGCCACCTTAACTTTTATATACGATTTCCTTGGATGCCCAGTGTAGTTCACGGAAATCTAACAATATTATGCATGGGTCAACAGTCAATGAAGCAAAAAACCTCATGGCCTACATCTTGCGTTATTTGGCACACATGTCTAAAATCTTAGAAAATGATCTGAATTGTTACTACTAGCCTACTAGGAGACTCAACACCAAATGACTGGCTGGGCAAAACGACAAATACTGAAAAGCACGCCATGCCATGATGGTATGCTTCTTTAGTTATGATCTCAATCACAAATTGTGCTTGAAGTTTACCTTTCACAAAAAACATTGACACTACAAGAAACTAGAAAAATAGAAGAAAAAAAAACATTGACACTACAAGAAACTAGAAAAATTGAAGAAAAAAATGTATTCGCACAACCTAAACACAAAACAGAACACCCACCTTTCTTTTCACAAGAAATTATTGAGGCAAGGCATGCTATCTTTGCGGGCTGATTCTCCACTATATCTTTCAGCAGTAACAAGAAGAAAACAGCCCCATATTACCTAATTAACGATTTTCATTATGCATACAATGGTTGTATTGATAAAGGTACATCGCAATGTATCCAGCATAATGAATTATGGAGAATCTACGATAGAGCACGGGTTCAGCAGGATGGAGTTGATTGATGGAACAACACCGCAGCAGCTAATTGGTTGTTTGTCTGTTACGTAAATTGGTGTGCAGTGTTCATAAATATCACAACCTATAAATGAGCATTACGAATCCACATGTGTTGTTCTCGGCAAATCAACGGATATATGTAATGTCTGTTCCAATTAAAGGTCTAGCTTGGGTTTTGAATTTATTTAAGTACTAATGGGAGATTTCTTGTTGAGCATGAATGGGAGATAGTTACCGGAATTCCAACCGCCCAGGATTTCGCTGCAACAGTTACAGCGTTCCCCACACCATTGCTTCCTTTGGCCTCATCTCCAAACCCACCGAGGAAGTAGGCGCTGAGCAACCAACCTGCAGAAGACCCGATTCCATGAGCAACGCCTCCGTCCAACAGATGAGCAGAAACGGGGGAAAAGAAGACGAGGCGGCCACGTTTTTCTGACCGGCAATGAACGGGTCGGCCGTCTTGAACGTCTCGGCGTCAAGGGCGGGCAGGCCATGGCTCAACCTTCCAATCGCGGAGAAGACCAGGAGGCAAAGCAGGTCCCCTCCGGCCAGAAGCCCCACCTTCCTGCGAACGCACGCAACCCACGCGTCAGCGAACGAACCGAGACCGAATCAAACAACAAAAGGAGAATGGCGGGTGGGGGGCAGAAGGGGATTACGCGTAGGAGACGAGCTTGGCCTGCGCGTCGGCGCCGCCGGGCTTCTCGACCTGGATGACGCCCTCGAGGGGCACGCGGTCGTCGTTGACGCCGACGAGGACCGGGTCCTCGGCGGCGGCGGAGCCGGAGGGCCCCTCGCCCGCGGCCGCGCGGGGCTGCGCCGAGGCGCGGCGGGGCGCGTCGGCGCCGGAGAGCGCGAGGCGGCGGCGCGCGATGCGGGGGTTGGCGAAGAGTGGGTAGGGGTTGGCGCCCCGGTGGCTGGCGGGCGGCTTGGAGGGCAGCCGCCGCGCGGAGAGGGAGCCGTTCGCGGCCTGGCTCACCAGAAGCATCGTCGCGAGGCGGCGGCGGCGGTGGCGGTGGCGCCGGCGGGGGATGGGGAGAAAGGGAGCTGCTTTGGGTTTGAACCACCGGAGAATGGATTTCGTCCCGGGTTTGGGTGGTCTAAATTTTGCCTTCCTTCCGGCGCGGCGGGCCCGGAGCAATCGCTGGCTGCGGAGCGGCGCCGGTCACGTCACGGGATAATCGTGGGTTATTTCGTAGTAGCGTGGAGAATATTGCTCGTTGCGTGTTCATTTCATATCCATGGTTTGACTTTGGTCTCCTGCATACAGATTCTCTTTTGGACAATCGAGTTGCATTGTTGCAACTTGCAAGCGAATATTATACACTTCAACACGAACATGACATATCAGATTTGAATTACTCCTAATAACGGACATGGATTAAGAAAAAAGGTGCGATCGGCTGAGAACTAACTCGTTCTCCTTCTTAGTCACAATCAGATAAAATCATTAAATCTCAGTTGCAATTCACGACTAGCACGAATCACAAAGCAAATTTAATAGTGATGATCATTTTTCTTAGTTGCATCCACTTGTAATTGAAAAAAAAAATCTCTTTTGCGATCAACTGGCAACTCATATGCACGAATCATGATGCAATCAAAAAAGTGCAGAACTTAACTGAGCACGAACTTAGTTCTCAACTAAGTGAGAACCAGCAAAATTGTTACCTTTGATTTATTGTCTAGTCTTGTGCTTGATTAGTTTTTTTAATTTTTTGTTGATATTTTTTTGCAACGCAATTACATGCACCTTCTAATGTGGTCGTTTTTCTCTCTATCGTGGGCTACTTGATTTTCTAGTTGCTAGTAGGGTTGCAACTAAAAAAAATATTTGCAAGTGAGTCACAACTGAGATTTTTGAAGTTGCAAGTGGGTTGTAGTTGAGCATTAACAATTACAAATGGGTTCCAACATTGTTTTTTCCAGACGCAATTGGTGTTGCAACTTAGATTTTCTGGTCGCAAGTGGTGTTGGAGATGAGATTTTCCAGTTGCAAGTGGGGTTTGAACTACGATTATCTAGTTGCAAATGATGTTGCAACTGAGATTTCCAGTTGCACATGCGGTTGCAATTGCGATTCTCTACTTGCAAGTGAGGGTTGCAACTAAGACTCTCTAGTTGCAACTCAGTTGTAAGTAATGTTGCAACTAAGATTTTTCAGCTGCAAGTGATGTTGGAAGTGAGATTTTTTAGTTTCCAAGTAGTGTTGCAACTAAGTTTTTTAAAACGTTGGAGAAAAAAAAACCATGATAGGAGGCCCATAGGATATAGAAATGCTAGAACTAATAGGCCCCAAAAAAATGTAGCCCATAGGATATAGGAAAAGAAAAGAAGTACCTATTTTCCAAAAGAAAATATTTTAATATCACAAAGATACCAATTACATCCGACCTCTGCAACAACGGAATACCTTAATAGCACCACGGATACAACAACAGATGCATACGGCCAAAAAAGAAATACCTATACATAAAGTAATGGTCCCAGGCCAAGGTGATATCGACCGAAAACAAATTAGTTCTAAGTTGATTGTGCTTTAGAGGCTCCCAATTTTCATATATTGTCGCCAAGCACATCTCGGTAACGTATGTCGATGGAATTGGCCATCACCGCTTCGTAGTCCACGCAGATTGAGTAATGTGTTGTCCTCCGGTAGCTCCGCAAATGACTGATATTCACCACAAATTGTCTTCGGCACATGAGCACCAGTTCTCCTAAGTTTTGAAAATCATATTTTTTTGGATTGCAAAAAAAATTTGAATATGCATATGCATATAAACATTCCAAAAGTACGGTAGAAATTTTGGAGAAAAATATGTTGTATTTTGAGCTATAAAAAAAGTCAATTTTTTGACAAATTTCTACCCATATACACAATCACAAATTTGTTTTTTTCCTATAGCTTAAAATACAACGCAATTTATACCGAAACTTCACACGAGTATTCAGAACATGTGTATGTATTCATGGAATAAATTTGATGACTTTTTGGAACACAGAAATACACTTTTTTATTTTTTTTGAAAATTAGGAGCGCTGGTGCCCATGTGCACCAAATTTGCTTTCGGTATTCGACCACTATCAAGTCTAATTTGAGAGGTTGTTGGAAAAGATTGGCATAACAAAATCCCAAATATGTCGTTTGACAATACTTCTCACATATTTATACTTAACATTTTTACATATATAATCGAACTAGGATCACGTGATCAAGCTTTATTAGGTTTCCATGTGCAGTTCTGCTGGAAAAAAAAAATCAGAGTAATAAACTTCGTTGAACAATCTCGGGTCACACCTTCTTTTCGAGAAAAAAAAACTTGGCCTTCATGCTCAAGCCTCGAACGTAGCAGCTTCCTTGGTCTCTGGAAGGACCAAACTTCCATTCGGAAGGGTGGGTGGGTGAGACCGTCAGAGCCCGGGGTTTTCACCATTTGAGTCGTAGTTGCAGTTTTGGGATGGAGCCACCCTAAGAGCATCTCCACCAGTCACGTCCTCCAAAGCATCCTCAAACCGATTTGAGGCGTGCCAGATCAAAAAACGGTTCCAGCCGCGTCCCTCCAAAGTCGATTTTTGTCCGGCGCGGTCCGAAACGGTGTCCGGCGCCCCGAGTCCGTCCCCGTCCCACAGGGGACGCACCAGGCACGTCAGACACAACGAAAAGCGAGGCGAAGCGACGCGTCAGCGGCACAGGGAAAATTCGTCTCCCACTCCCGCCAAATCCCGCCCCTCCCGCCACATCGCGCCTATCCCGCCGCGCATTCCTGGCCTCCCAACACATATCCCGCCGCCGATTCATTTCTCCTATCCCGCCAATTTGTTTCTCCCTCCCGCCGTCCACCCGCCGCAGCTACCACTAGTAGGAAAACCCTTATAGGCGAAGCTTAGTTCTGTGGCGCACCGTTTTGAGTGCGCCACAGAAACTTATTTTGTGGCGCACGAAGCTCGGTGCGCCACAGAAATAGCTTAATTTTGTGGCGCACTACTAAACCGTGCGCCACAAAAACTTGGTGGGCCCCACACCCTGTCACCCCCAACCATTGGTTTTACAATTTCTACGGCGCACAAACCTCGGTGCGCCACGAAATTACTTCTTCGTGGCGCACGGAGACAGTGCGCCACAAAATAATGTTTTCTCGTGGCGCACTTGACTCGGTGCGCCACGTAAATAACGTGTCCTATATCAAGGCCGTACCCCTCCCTCGCCACGAAGTTCCTCTCCCTCTCTCCCCTCTCTCCCCGCGCCGCCGCCTTCCATGGCGAGCGATGCCGTCGCCGCCGCCGCCGCCGCCGCCCTTCCTCCGCGAGGGCCGGATGCCGCCACGCTCCACCCATCCCCGCCACCAGCGAGCACAAGCCGCTGCGGCATGGAGGAGGAGGGCCGGCGCGGCGTCAAGGTGGAGGAGCCGCCGCCGCGTCAAGGTGGAAGAGCCGCCGCGACCTCCACCCCTGCCGTCGTCGTCGGTGAGCTCCTCCACAACTCGTCCAAATCGTCGGTAAGCTCCCTCCCCTACCCTCCCTCTTCCTCCCCGCGCGAGCACAACGTGCTCGACGAAATGCTCGCTCGGTTGGCTCGGGATGCATTGCTGCTAGTGATGCTTAGCCGTTAATCTTGATGCTACCGGTTCATTTGTTGGCTCTGGATGCATTGCTTGCTAGTGATGCATTGCTACTCGGTTGGTTCATTTGATGCTACTGGTTCATTTGTTGTGCTCAGTGAGGTTAACTGTTAATCTTGATGGCTTATTACTACTGGTTCATTTGTTGTGCTCAGTGAGGTTAACTGTTAACAATTTTCTTGATGGGTTCATAGGAATTTGATGCTACCGTTCATTTAAATGCTTGTTGTGCTCAAGTGAGGTTAACTCGGTTCATAGGAATTTAAATGCATGAAATGCTACCGGTGGGCTTGTATACATACATATTTATAGTTGCTCTTGGTTGGCCTGGGATTAGTTTTCCGGACCCCAAGTAATTCTCTGTTGGGATTAGTTTTCTGGACCCCAAGTTTTTTGGACCCCTGATGATTTACTTGATGGATTCTTGTGAGCTTATGGTATGCTTATAATGCTAGGTGGTGCTAGGTGATTCAGTTGGCTACCAAGACTTGTCTCATCTGGTTAGCTGGGATATGCTATGTGTTGTTGCTTGTTTAGGCATATCTATCACTTACTGGATTTACCGGTTCTTGATTGGCCTCTCTTTTGCCAGCATCACTTGGTCTATATACCAAGTGATGAATAATCCCTTTGGAGCATCTGCTCCATGCATGCTATGTGTGTTTGAGCATCTTGACTTATGTCCCTATGATAATGGATCATCAAATGTTTCCCTTTGTCCCTGGTTGCCTCCTTAATTGATGCCTTATGATCAAAATGATCCAAGTCCCTTGCATGATCCCATTTGTCCCTAATGTTGCTTAATTAAGATGAATAAATTCCCTCTAATCACCATTTGGAGATCAAGACTAGTTCTTGATATCCATTAGTTACTCGTCAACACATGTGTTTGCATGTGTGTGTGAGCTGCTTGTAGTGTCACTTGACTATTCAAGTTTCAATGTTGGTTACTTTTCCTCTAGTGCAAGAAATGGTTGAGCAGATGTTTATGCACTCGTTGGCCTTTATTCTTGGGTAGCTCAAAGTGTCATGCACTTACCGGATCATCAAATGTTTCCCTTAATTTGTCCCTGGTTGCCTCCTTAATTGATGCCTTATGATCCAAATTACTATATTATTGGATTGAGTGATATGGCTACCGCTTGTTTGCTCTCCAAATGCTATATATGTGTATTTGACCATGCTTATGATGGATTTCTTTTAAGGACTCTAGCTAGATTAGAGGGGAAAAAGTTGCTGCTTTGTTGCCTATGATAATGGATCATCAAATGTTTCCCTTTGTCCCTGGTTGCCTCCTTAATTGATGCCTTATGATCCAAATGACCCAAGTCCCTTGCATGATCCCATTTGTCCCTAATGTTGCTTAAGATGAATAAATTCCCTCTAATCACCATTTGGAGATCAAGACTAGTTCTTGATTTCCATTAGCTAGACTCCAATATTAAAAATGTCTCCCAAATATGGAGACAAACATTTTAACATTACCCCAAGTGATTTACTTGTCGATGATTAGATGGTTGGTCGATCACTCGTACACTCGGGGTGGAGCAAGTGAGGCTTGGTGTGATGGCACAAATATCAATATCTTGTGCATCCTACCTGGCCTCACTTACTCCATCCCTGGATGTTAATATTTGTTTCGACCAACAAAGTATGAGGCATTCCATTTAGTTGATACCACTTGGCTCTTTCTTCCATTTTAGTGCCGATGATTAGAATGTTCGGTCAATCTGTACACTCGGGGTGTCGCTAGTGAGCCTGGTGTGATGGCACAAATATCAATCTCTTGTGCATCCTACCCGGCCTCACTAACGCCATCCCGGGATGTTCATATTTGTTTCGACCAACAAAGTATGAGGCATTCCATTTAGTTCATACTAGCTACTTCTTAATTGCATTGGCCTTTCTTCCATTTTAGTGCCGATGATTAGAATGTTTGGTCACCTATACGCCGCAATATACTTTGTAGACGAGCCCCCCTTTCTCGGCCGCCGTTCCGTGAACGAGTCCTTGATGAGACAACAACGCCGACATGCCTCTCCGGCGCAGCACCACTTTTCTTCTCTCGCCGTCCGATGCGTGAACGAGTCCTTAATGCCAAGACGGTGCCGGCCTCCCTAGCATCATGCCGACCCCGTTGTCGCGCTTCGAGCCGTGTCGATCATGCACCCTGCACTCTTCGCCTTCTTGCCCGGTGAACGAATAGACTAATCGTTGGAATAAGGAAGCCGATGACGGCCGATCGCAATTTAATCTTGCGACCGGCTGTCATCGGTTTCCTTATTCCAACGATCAGCCTATTGGTTCACCGGGCAAGAAGGCGAACGAGTGCAGGCGCGGGACACACGGCTTGAAGCGCGGCAACACGGCCCGGCATAATCGCCGGGCAGGCCGGCACGGTCTTTGCATCAAGGACTCGTTCACTCGGACGGCGAGGGACCGGCGTGGTTCTGCGCCGGAGATGCAGATCGGCGTTGTTGTGTCGTCAAGCACCCGTTGACTCGAACGCCGACCGGGGAAAGGGGGCCCTTCGCAAAGTATTTGTGTTGACCAACAATGTATGAGGCACATATTCTATTTTGTCATTCCATTTGCTTTGAGATTTTCAAAATGCCGATGATTAAAATGTTTGGTCACCGTACACTCGGGGTGGCGTAAGTGAGCCTGGTAAGATAGCACAAATATCAATCTCTTGTGCATCCTACCTGGCCTCGCTTACACCATCCCTAAATGTTAATATTTGTGTTGACCAACAATGTATGAGGCACTTATTCCATTTTGTCATTCCATTTGCTTTGAGATTTTCAAAATGCCGATGATTAAAATGTTGGTCACCGTACACTTGGGGGTGGCGTAAGTGAGCCTGGTAAGATAGCACAAATATCAATCTCTTGTGCATCGGACTTGGTCTCACTGACGCCATCCCTAAATGTTAATATTTGTGTTGACCAACAATGTATGAGGCACTTATTCCATTTTGTCATTCCATTTGCTTTGACATTTTCAAAATGCCGATGATTAAAATGTTTGGTCACCGTACACTCGGGGCGGCGTAAGTGAGCTCTGGTAAGATAGCACAAATATCAATCTCTTGTGCATCGGACTTGGTCTCACTTACACCGTCCCCGAATGTTAATATTTGTGTTGACCAACAATGTATGAGGCATTTATTCCATTTCTCTTGTGCATCGGATACTTGTTGGTCTCACTTTCTTCCATTTTCATCATAGTAGGAACTGGATGGAAGGACCCCGATACAAGCGAGCTCGGTGGGTAGAGATGACGGAGCAAAGGAGGAACCGGATGAAGACTACTTTGTATCTCGAAATTGTGAATTTTGTATGAATTAAGAGTTGTATGCAAAACATTTGACACTTGCCACTATATATGTATCTCGATCGGGCTCTAAGTAATGTGATGATGATGTCTATGTTATATCCGTGCAATGTACATGATATTTATATTATATCTGAATGGTGCTGTATATAACCTCGTGTATCCGTATTGTGTATCCGTATTGCTGTGTATAAACCGCATATGTGTAGCGAGCAGCACAAAATCGTGTATAATACAAGCAAATTCTGTGGCGCACTAAGAAGCAATTCCGTGGCGCACGCTTTTCGTGGCGCACCTAAGAACAAGTGCGCCACGAAACCTTATTTCTGTGGCGCACGACCAGGTGCGCCACAGAAAGCTTATTTTTGTGGCGACGTTTCTGTGGCGCACCACCCGTGCGCCACAGAATCACATTTTCGTGCGCCACTGATGAGGCTTTTCCTACTAGTGTACCCTCTCTCCATTCCATGGCGCCGCTGACAGGCCCAAAAAAGATGGCCAAGAAAGCGGCCAAGAAGCCACCGGGCAATGAGACGAAAGGGGCGAAAGCGCCGTTCGCGAAGCCGCGGAAGGCGCCGGCTCCGAAGAAGAAGCCGGAAGGATGGACCGATGATCAATGGCAGCAAGATTGTCTGCGCCGGAAGATGGCGACGGTGGAGCGGAAAGGACGGAGGGCGGCGGAGCGGGAGAAGAAGGCTCTGGCGGCGCGCCAGCACCAGCACATAATGGTCAGGTGTATCGCCGCCACCAACGCGAGCCCATGGAGTACGTCCTTGCCGGCGTACGTTCCGGGAGTGATCTCTCCGTCGACATCCGCCTTCTACAACGACGGCCCCTCTGCCACTCCCGGGTGCGTGACGCCTAACTTGTCGCCCCAGTACCAGGATGCGCTGCCGCATGGCGGCTTCAACCCCAACAACCTCTACTCCCCGGCGTACGAGCAAGCGGCTCAGCGCGATCCAGGACCCGGTCCGGACGGCGCCCCGTTCACTGGCCGCAGGGGCCGCTCGAATTCGATGGCGCCGGTGCTGAGTAGGAGGAGGACGGGGGTGAGGACGAGGAGGAGGAGGATGAGGAGGGGTGGAGGACGACGACGTCGACGCCGAGGACGAAGAGGGCGGCGAGGAAGAGGACGAGGAGGCTGCCGCCGTCGATGATCTCGTGGAGGTAGACGCGGACGGCGTGAGGACTATGAAGAAGAAGGGTCGAGCACACGAGGCCCCAAGTGGACGGTTTTGGAGGATCTATGTCTGTGCGAGTCGTGAGCGACGGTGAGCCATGACTCCATCATCGGCGCCAACCAATAATACGGGAAATATTGGGCGAGGATCAAGGCCGAGTTCGATGAGCGCAAGCTCATCAACAGCGACTACAAGAAAGTGACAATGAAGAGGAGCCAAAAGGCAATGTCGACGCGATGGGCCATCATCCAGGCGTCGGTGAACTCCTTCCATGGGTACCATCACGACTTAGTGACCAGAGACGACAGCGGCGCCGACGTCTCCTAACTGGTACGACTCTTTCTTACATAATCTGTAGCGCCTACATTGTGTTCGATGAAATGATTCCGCTTCCTTTGGTTAGTTTGACAGGGCCATGGATATGTATCGGAAGAACTCGGAAGGTCACAAGACTTTCACGCTGACGCATTGCTATAGCAATCTCAAAATGAACCACAAATGGCAGTTGACGCGCCTGTCGTTGTCCAAGGGGAAGGACGCCATTGATCTGGACGCGCCGCTGGCAACGTCGGCAGGGCGTCCTACTGGCAACAAGGCTGCCAAGGCCGCCTTGGCCGACGCTGCGTCGTCTGAGAAGACGCATGCGTTGATCACGAAATGCCTCGTCGATGTCTCCTCGACCTTTCTCTCCCGCGACAAAAAGACCGACGAAAGGTGGGCGGAGCTGCTCAAGAGGCAAGAGGAGAAGTTGGAGCTCAAGAAACGCAGGGACGACATGTCCCTGCTGAGAGCGTCGACAGAGGGAATGTCTCCCCGGACGCGGGCGGCACACAACTTCTTCAAATGTCAGATCCTCGACGACATCGAAGCCAAAATGGCGGCGGCAGCAACCGCGGAGCAAGAGCCGGCAGACGCGTCTTCTATTGCTATACATGTGTCGGCCTCTGCCTCTGCATCGGCGACGGAGCAGACGGAGCATGCACAACACCGGGCAGATCGTGATCGACGGGCCTACGTCGACTCAAGATACGACGCCGTCGAACAACCCCTTCTTCTAATTTAGCATGCACCACCGGGTCGAACAACCCCTTCTTCTAATTTAGCATGCACCACCGGTCTGTAATATGATCGTGCGCCCAGTACTTTGATCGCCGCTACTCTTCGGCGGGAAAGATCTCTTTTGCAAACTATTTGAATTTCTGATTGGGGGCGGCGTTTGGGGGACGCGGCTGGGGATCAACACCAAACGCGGCACGAACAAAACACGTCCCCCAAACGCTCGATCCGGCGCGGTTTGGGAGACGCGACTGGAGATGCTCTAATATTGCTACAGAACTGTATGATGTGCAGATATGCATCATTCAACAAGAAATAGTATTATTCATTATCGCTAAATTCGCTTGCTATATGGTTACTCACTGTACAAGGTTCATAATCAGTAACATATCTACCAGCTATCAGCTCCTATGATCGACAAAGTGTGACAAAGTTCGCCCAAATATCTCAATACATATACATGTAACATGGCGATGCTGCCCTTGCACGAGGAGTCAGTCTTTCGAAAGTCGTCTGATGCCAAATTATGACAGGAAGCATCTGAAAAATGACATCGTAAGAACGGGCAAAAAACATATAACACCACGTGTAGATTGTGAGCAAAGCAAATAATATTTTATGACTGATAAGAGAGTTGATGAAGAGACTAGTAAAGCCAAAGTATTTTATTTCTTTTGCCACAGGCTGACACAAAGAATTCTTTACCAAAGAATACTTAATTTGGCGTTGTTGTGTGTTAGGATGGGTATAAGAGCATGAGTACCTGGAACTCCCATTTGTAGGATCAAAATTAGGCTACTGGAACTTTGCAGCAGATGTTCAGAACATCATCTAATGGTGCATGATCACCTGTCCCCTCATCTTTCCTCGCATACAACAGTTCTTTCCCTTTGAACACAAACATTCCGCCCTGACAAACATAACAAACAAACGTGCAGTTCCATGGATCAATACTCTGTACATTAAATTCAGACAGTGCTGGTGGTGGCAGAAGCAGTTGATAAATGATCTAACCTGTTGCAGGACACTTGGCCTGTCATCTGGGGTGGCTTCAATTGTATAGTTCTTCGTCGCCTCCTTGAGGGAATCAAGCCGAGAAAACACTTTCACCTTCAAAGAAATACGTTCAACTGTCACAACAATGTCCATGCAACTTTCATGAAAAAAACAACTATAAAAAAAAAATGAAAAGTCGCTGCTACAAAATGATGCTTACACTGGCTGGATTGAAGAATGTGCGACCAAGACCAAAATATAGACCCAATAGATCATAAGCCTGAAAAGGTTCAATGGAAGTCATGCACTTAGGGATAGATTAAGTAAAATGATTTTTATGGATAATAAAATTTCTAGTCCACTGATGATTGATCCTCATGTACCAAGTACTATATATCCAGGCATCTATCTCATATACACATCTACATCTGAGTTGAAAAAATGAGCAAAACATAGACAGCATACACTTATCGAGGACCACAGTAACAACAAGGATCATTTCGAATGGAAACAAATTGGCACCACATATTTTCGTGATTGGAAGGTACTCCATTTGTGATTAACACACACAAAACTCTCAATCTGGCATAAATACTTGCATTTAGTGAATTTACATTTCTCTGTTTGGCTAAAAAATAAGATTATTTGTAGCACTCTTTCTCCAAAATAGTAATATCACATTTTTATGGGATCTACCCTGTTAGTACAATGCAGCTAATGGAAAGGAGATGCTGAAAATCTAACAGATACAATGTGAATGCAGAGCGGTAATATGAGTATATCAGGACATCAGGTGCATATACTCTGTAACATGCAGTATAACAATATCCAGTAGGTACACTAATGCGTGAGCAGGCGAATTAGTACCTTGCGCTCAGGATCTGCGTAGAGGTAATCCAGTGGAAAGGGCAGCTGCAGTAAACATATTATACAGAAAGTTACTTAGGGCTGACTAAAAGCAAATATTAGCAGTAAACTATCCACAACATATATGAATAATTGGGAGTTTTAAGGCATCCATTGTCTAGCAAGTCCCAAACGAGGGGAATAAATTAAAATTAAACCATCAGCATGATTGTGAAATTGCGGCAATGATCTATTGCGATTATAGATAAGCGAATAACCTCAGACAAGTTGAGGCTCAAAATGATCAAGAATCTCTGTCTAGAATAAGATATAAAGTATCACAAAATAGTTCACAGTGCATCCTAGGAGGGTACGAGATAAGCCATAAATTGAAGTGTGTTACGTACACGTTCAGCGAGAATACGGGCTTTATCGGGAGTGCCGACACCAATAGCAATTAGTTTGACACCAGCAGCATCAAATCTTTGTTTCGTCTCCTTCAACGTCAAGGCCAGCTCCCAACTACAGAGTTGATGATTATACCTTAGAAAAGGAAATTAAACAACTAGGAAATACTGTAACCAAGTAGTAGTTCATCTACAGAAGGAGGGGGAGCTATCTCTCACCAGCAAGGGCATCCGAAATGCCGTAGCAACGCAACGACAGCCATTCCCTGCATAAGCAGTGAATTACTCCTCCAATTTAGCATCAGATTCATGCGTTCATAAAATCATTTCATAGTTAAATGGGATCTAGAGTTTCGATCAACAGAATGGGTAATTTGTTCGAGCAAAACAACAATTGGGGCCGTCTTATTCTGAAAAGAAACTCTGCGTTGTACTAACCTTAAATACACAGAGTTTTCCATGGCTACGTCTCGTCTCCTCGTAATACAAAGACCAAGCTAAAGCTAAACGGAGAAAAGAGTGAGCATCTCTACCTCGTTCTGATCCCAGAGATCCCTGATCAGCACGGGCTCGCCGGTGGCCGCTGAGAAGATGGCGACCCCACCGAGGGCATCACCGATACCCGACCCTGGTTCCGGAGAAGAGGTTGGAACGGAGGGGGAGCTCGCGGCAGCAGCAGGTACCACCGGCGAGCGGTGGAGACGGAGGCTGAAGCTGTGGCCGCGGCAACTGGGGACAGATGCGAGCTTGAGGCGGAAGCGAGAGGAGGTGCCGGTAGAGCGAGTGGCCGGCGGCGGGAGCGAGGCGGCCGTAGTCGCGGCCATGGCTAGGCGGCGACGCGGCAAAACCTTGTCCGGGAGGAAGAGAAGCCCGCTGATGCCGATCCGGTGTGCTGGAGATGGTTTGCCGGTGGCGGGTGTGGCCACAGATTTGTGAAGAAGAGTGTGCCTCTTTTCTTTTCTTTTGTACTCGTGTAATCCTATTTTAAGTCAGTATAACAAATTTGTATTAATTGAATATTGATTGCAACCTAGTTAAGACTACTTGATATTCTTTTACTAGACTAGACTGCTCCATAACAAATTGTATATCATTTTGCGATTTTCATGATTCTTTAGAGCTTTTGATATTGTAGTTATTTCTAACCATGGACCAAGGGCGATATGCATTTGTTTTTTTTTTGTCTTCTATAACTTTATTTTGTAATTTATTATCATGCTCATTTAGAATGGGGGACATATATTCTTATCTATCTCGGTTATGTGATAACAATAAGAAATGAACCGACAATATTGGTTCCTCTCGTATGTGACAATCCACACAGAGATGATGGGAATCATGGATCATCCCATAGCTTGTGGTTGTGGTTCTTTTCTAATTAGTTTCGGGCTACTTTTGGTTTTTTGGAATTAGGTTCCGGGTTTTTTTCCTTTTGGCTTTTTTTAAAGATGTTTTTGGCGCTTATGGCCTAAAGTCAAAAAGCTAGAAAAAAAATCTCAACCAACAACCCCTTTTTATTTGTATCCATAGTAAGGTGGTAACGGTCATCTGGAGTACCTATCTACCAGCCACATCTTTATCGTGTAGAATCGTGTTGTTTTGGTTTCTTCTGTTTCGTCTTATTATCATCTTGACCATCTGCCTGTGATGTGGTGATGAAGCACGATTCGACAATCTAGCATTGTGAGGGTATTTGTCACTTACGACCACGTGTTTATATTAATGGTCTCAGTTTTCCACCTCTTATATTGGACAAGCATGCGGTTATCCAAAACCTCTAAAGTTGGTAAGCTTGTGCTTGTGCAAGTATGTTCTTTTGTGGCTACTTGGATGGGTGCCTGGAAGAACATCAAGATCTGATTAGCGGAGCTAAAGATGGTTACTTTAGATTTTTAGAGAGCATGCTAACTTTAGAGTTTATCAATGTTGTTTGTTAGCTGTATGAGGGTAGAGTTTTGGCTTCCGGGAGCATCTACTACTGTTATCTGGACCACTCAATAAACCATAAAGATTGTTGCGTGGGGGGCAATACTCTGACAGCTGTGCTGCAATAAATCGTGAATATAAAGGTGGACCAGCATACGACCGTAGTCCTGGCACACAACACAATAACAAAGTTGGAACGACGACTTAGCCCACGTCTAACGGACATGTGGTAGTCAAGAGGAGTATTTTAACAAAAGATGGAAAGGTGATTGGTTATGTCAGTTTTGCAGTGAGAATGAAACTATTTTCCACCTATTCTTTTCATGTCCATTAGTGCGATATATATGGAATGTCGCCTGTTGTGCTTTTGGGTTTAAGAATAGGCCAACTTCAACTCAAAATTTGTTTGGCAGTTGGCTAAGAAAATTCAGAAAGAAAGATAAACATGTGGCATTGGTGGGTATTGCGGCGGTTTTATGGGGTTTATGGAAGACACGAAATAATGCGTGCTTCCGATCTGTGAAAATAAACGATCCTATTGCTGTTACTAATCTAATCGGGCAAATGATCTCTTCTTGGGCAATTCTTCAGGTCAAGGAGGAAAACATAGATGCTTTAAACTGGGGAGTGAAGTTGTTCGTGCAGCTGTCAAGTGAAGCTTTCCAGGCGGCTAGAGGATGGAGACCAATCATCCAGAGACTGACAGGTTGAAGGATGTGTGAAGCTTGCTCAAGCTGAAGCGAAAACGGAAGTTCTTGTTAGCATGTCCTCACTAACTCTCACCCGTAGATGTTTGGTCTATAATATGTCCTCTTATTCTCCTTGGTAGTTGTCATGTTGGCTCATCTACTGCTGAACAAAGATGGCTCCTCTGTCCATCTGGGACTAGTGTGGAAAATAAATCCGATCATCTAGACTTTTTTTTTTCTTTCTTTCTACCTTTAATTTCTAGACATTATGGTTTCTTTAATGGAAATGGGGGCCGGGGGGGGGGGGGGGGATCCCCTTTGCTACAAAAAAAGTGTTGCTCGTATTGATTCTTGCACCGACAACGGCATACTGCACCGAGTGTCCCTCCTCCATATATGGTATGCTGCCTTCTTTCACGCAAGCAGTTTCTATCTTTTAAGACGACACACATATTGCTAGGCGTTCTCCAACAAGGAAAAGAACATATTGCTATAATTCTTTACACGTATACGCATTGTACTTCTCTACCATATCTTCATTCTCGCGTCCCTAATCACCATTTTTATCTAAATTTTGCCCATATGTTTTATTGCGTGTCTATTTTTTATACTTGGATTCCTTTTTTTAGTATATATACATCACAGATGATATAGGTTTCTTGTTGAAATATTGGGCCCACATTTGGTGGTCCATACTAGATTTCAGATTTTCCCTATAAATCTCAAAGCCCACTTAGTGGCAGCCTTGTGAGTTTGAGCCCAAGTTGGTGGCAGCTCACTAGGGAGTGACAAGAGGTGGGAAGTTTAGTCCCACATGGAAAGTTGGGAGGAAGTTAGACCACCTTATAAGGTGGGTTGTTCCACCACTAGTAAGTGAGTGAGAAAAGGTGTGCTACACGCGCGCGCTCCTCCTCCTCCTCGCTCGTCTCGACACGTCACGTCACGTCACGTCCCGTCCCGTCCCGCCGTGCTCGTGGTGAGTGGATTGAGCCGAGACTTTCCTTACTTTTTGCAGCTCAGGAAAACGAACAGAGTCCTAGACGGACGCGTCACAGTTAGTCGGTTCGGGTCGCTCCCGGATCGTGGGCTATCTGTAACCGACTCGAAACGTTCGTGCGACGTGGGCGTGGCCCACGTTGCCTAGGGTTTCCCGAGCCTATATAATCTCCTGCCCGGCTACCGCATAATCACATCTAATACACGAGTTAGGGTTTCCACATCTCTCTGCTTGCGCCGCCATCGTAGCCTACTCCATCCCGCGCGCCGACGTGCATCGGCGAACGGGAGAGCAGGTCTCCGGAACCACTCGTCCTTGCGATCCTATACGGGAGAGGGCGAATTAGGTTTTTGGGAAGCGCTCTGCGCGATCGCTCAAGCTCTTCATCACGGGTCGCCTTCCGTCCAAGTCGGGCGGTGCTGCCTACCGCCGTCTTCAACGCCGTCTACTACGACCCGTCGTCCCCGTCATCAACAACGTTGTCATCAACAACGTTACCGCTCGCAACATCGTCTGCTACACCTTCACCGCCACCTCCACCGGATCGGTACGTGCGACATATCTCGATCCGTTTAGCGATGGATGTTGTACTATTTGCTCTGCTACTCGTTCATGTTGATCACTTGCATCTAGTATGTTCGAGTTTCACATGTTAGTAGTTACTGTCGTCATGCTTAATATTCTGGAATTAATCATGGAAATTGTACCTAATTCTCCAACAATCCAAAAACCTAATTGTAGGCAATTTCCTGAGTTAACAATGGCTGGCTTTTCCGATGCACTGAGGCCGGATAAGTTTACCGGTGTGCACTTTAAGAGGTGGCAGGTTAAGGCCATGCTCTGGCTTACTCATCCGAAAGTGTTCGAAGTTACCGATGGTTTACCCGAAGGAACTATATCCGACCAAGATCGAACAAGTTCAAGGAAAACAATACTCTCTTCGTCGGATGCGTTCCGAGTATTCTTGTTGATCGTACGTGTGATGTGTACATGCACATAACGGACGGTAAAGAGCTTCGGGATGCACTCGAATGCTAAATTCGGTGCAACCGATGCGAGCGATGAACCGTACATCATGGAGAGCTTCCATGACATCGGGATGGTAAACAACCGTTCGTAGTCGAACAAGCTCATGAGATACAGTGCATAGCGAAAGAGCTTGAACTCCTTAAGTGTGCCTTACCTGACAAGTTTGTGGCTGGATGCACCATCGCTAAGTTGCCCCCTTCATGGAGGAACTTTGCCACAACTCTCAAACATAAGAGACAGGAGATATCAGTTGAAAATCTGATAGCGTCTCTTGATGTTGAGGAGAAAGCTCGGGCTAAGGATAATACTGAGAAAGGAGAGGGTCAGTCTAGCGCCAACATGGTGCGAAGAAACCCTACGAGCAAGAACAAAGGGAATAACAAGCCCTCCTTCAATAAGCCTATGAAGACTACAACCTTCAAGAAGAAGAAGATGATAAACAAAGCAGATCCGAGCTGCTTTACGTGTGGAGAGACCGGCCACTTTTCTAAGGACTGTCCCGAGAGGGCAGACCGCAAGAAAAAGGCGAGGCAAGTCAACACGGTGACCGCTAGCAATGCTCGATGGGTACGGTAATCTCTTTATCTGTTCTTTCGGTATTTCAATCTCCATGTTGGTGGATTGATACAGGTGCTAATGTTCATGTGTGTGCTGACATATCCATGTTCACTTCTTACCAGGTCGCCCGGGATTCTTCCGTCTTGATGGGGAATGGGTCACATGCTTCTGTTCATGGTGTTGGCACGGTAGATCTGAAGTTCACTTCGGGGAAGATCGTGCAGCTGAGGAACGTGCATCATGTCCCTACTATGAACAAGAATCTCGTTAGCGGCTCCCTTCTATGCAGAGATGGGTTTAAGGTTGTTTTAGAGTCGAATAAAGTAGTTGTTTCCAAGTTTGGACAATTTATTGGTAAAGGCTATGAGTGCGGAGGCTTGTTCCGCTTTTCGCTTTCGATTTCAGTAATAAGTCCGTGAACCATATTTGTGGCAATGTTAGTGATGATACCGGTGTTTGGCATTCTCGTTTATGTCACATTAATTTTGGTTTAATGTCTCGGCTATCCAGTTTAAGTTTAATTCCGAATTTCACCATTGCCAAAGGTTCTAAGTGCCATAGTTGTGTGCAATCAAAGCAACCTCGGAAGCCTCACAAGGCGGCCGAGGAGAGAAACTTGGCACCTCTAGAACTCATTGATACGTCTCCGACGTATCGATAATTTCTTATGTTCTATGCCATATTATTGATGATACCTACATGTTTTATGCACACTTTATGTCATATTCGTGCATTTTCTGGAACTAACCTATTAACAAGATGCCGAAGTGCCAATTGCTGTTTTCTCGCTGTTTTTGGTTTCAGAAATCCTAGTAACGAAATATTCTCGGAATTGGACGAAATCAAAGCCCGGGGGCCTATTTTTCCACGAAGCTTCCGGAAGTCCGAAGACGAGACGAAGAGGGGCCACGGGGTGGCCAAACCCTAGGCGGCGCGGCCCCACCCCCGGCCGCGCCGGCCTATGGTGTGGGCCCCCGTGCCGCCTCTTGACTTGCCCTTCCGCCTACTTAAAGCCTCCGTGACGAAACCCCCGATACCGAGAGCCACGATACGGAAAACCTTACCGAGACGCCGTCGCCGCCGATCCCATCTCGGGGGATCCAGGAGATCGCCTCCGGCACCCTCGCCGGAGAGGGGAATCATCTCCCGGAGGACTCTACACCGCCATGGTCGCCTCCGGAGTGATGAGTGAGTAGTCTACCCCTGGACTATGGGTCCATAGCAGTAGCTAGATGGTTGTCTTCTCCTCATTGTGCTTCATTGTTAGATCTTGTGAGCTGCCTAACATGATCAAGATCATCTATATGTAATTCTATATGTTGTGTTTGTCGGGATCCGATGGATAGAGAATACTATGTCATGTTAATTATCAAGTTATTATACATGTGTTGTTTATGATCTTGCATGCTCTCCGTTTCTAGTAGAGGCTCTGGCCAAGTTTTTACTTTTAACTCCAAGAGGGAGTACTTATGCTCGATAGTGGGTTCATGCCTGCATTGACACCGGGACAAGTGACGTAAAGTTCTAAGGTTGTGTTGTGCTGTTGCCACTAGGGATAAAACATTGGCGCTATGTCCGAGGATGTAGTTGTTGATTACATTACGCACCATACTTAATGCAATTGTCTGTTGTTAGCAACTTAATACCGGAGGGGGTTCGGATGATAACTCGAAGGTGGACTTTTTAGGCATAGATGCGATTGGATGGCGGTCTATGTACTTTGTCGTAATGCCCAATTAAATCTCACTATACTTATCATGTCATGTATGTGCATTGTTATGCCCTCTCTATTTGTCAATTGCCCGACTGTAATTTGTTCACCCAACATGCTTTTATCTTATGGGAGAGACACCTCTAGTGAACTGTGGACCCCGGTCCATTCTTTAATACTGAAATACAAATCTGCTGCAATACTTGTTTTTACTGTTTTCTCTGCAAACAATCATCTTCCACACAATACGGTTAATCCTTTGTTACAGAAAGCCGGTGAGATTGACAACCTCACCGTTTCGTTGGGGCAAAGTACTTTGGTTGTGTTGTGCAGGTTCCACGTTGGCGCCGGAATCTCCGGTGTTGCGCCGCACTACATCCCGCCGCCATCAACCTTCAACGTGCTTCTTGGCTCCTCCTGGTTCGATAAACCTTGGTTTCTTTTCGAGGGAAAACTTGCTGCTGTGCGCATCATACCTTCCTCTTGGGGTTGCCCAACGAACGTGTGAAATACACGCCATCAAGCTCTTTTTACGGCGCCGTTGCTCGGGGAGATCAAGACACGCTGCAAGGGGAGTCTCCACTTCTCAATCTCTTTACTTTGTTTTTGTCTTGCTTTATTTTATTTACTACTTTGTTTGCTGCACTTATATCAAAACACAAAAAAATTAGTTGCTAGCTTTACTTTATTTACTGTCTTGTTTACTATATCAAAAACACAAAAAAATTAGTTTACTTGCATTTACTTTATCTAGTTTGCTTTATTTACTACCGCTAAAATGAGTAATCCCGAAGTTGAAGTTCGTTCATTTAAACAACAAGGGGGAGAATGTTTAAAAGATGCTTGGTATAGAATTAGTGATGCCCATAATAGGTGCACTAAGAAACACTCCACCACTATCCTACTCAGGAATTTTTATGTTGGTATCTCTAGCTGGAATAGATATGTTCTTGATTGTCTCGCGGGAGGTAACTTCCTAGGTGCTCCCGCTTTAGAAGCTAGTTGCATTATTGAGAGTTTATTTGGAACACCACCTGTTAATGAAACTAAAAGTGAAACCTCCCTTGAGGATGTTATGAAAAAATTGGAAACCATAGAGAAAAATTGTAGCGTTGAAACTAAATTGGAAATATTACTTGATAATACTGATAAACTTGATAAAATCCTAGGAGGAATTAATGAAAGAATTGCTACTCTAGAAACTTGTGCTATCCATGATAATCAAACCCATAGAATTGGTAAACTTGAAGAAGCTATGAGAAAATTGGGTTCAACTTTTTCTTCTCTTAAATTTAATGAGAAAGCTTATGTGGGTAAGGAGCAAAAATTCATGTATGTCTCTAAGGTGCCTAAACCAAAGAATTACTATAGGCCTAAAATTGATAAAACTCCCAACACCGCTGGTAATGATGTTGATGCTTCATCTCTCGATGTTACTTGAGATACACTTTCTGCGCCTAGCTGAAAGGCGTTAAAGAAAAGCGCTTATGGTAGACAACCCATGTTTTTACTCCAGTACTTTGTTTTATATTTGTGTCTTGGAAGTTGTTTACTACTGTAGCAACCTCTCCTTATCTTAGTTTTATGTTTTGTTGTGCCAAGTAAAGTCTTTGATAGAAAAGTAAGTACTAGATTTGGATTACTGCGCAGAAACAGATTTCTTTGCTGTCACGAATCTGGGTCTAATTCTCTGTAGGTAACTCAGAAAATTATGCCAATTTACGTGAGTGATCCTCAGATATGTACGCAACTTTCATTCAATTTGAGCATTTTCGTTTGAGCAAGTCTGGTGGCCTAATAAAATCCATCTTTACGGACTGTTCTGTTTTGACAGATTCTGTTTTTTATTTCGCACTGCCTCTTTTGCTATGTTGGATGAATTTCTTTGATCCACTAATGTCCAGTAGCTTTATGCAATGTCCAGAAGTGTTAAGAATGATTGTGTCACCTCTGAACATGTGAATTTTTATTATGCACTAACCCTCTAATGAGTTATTTCGAGTTTGGTGTGGAGGAAGCTTTCAAGGATCAAGAGAGGAGTATGATGCAATATGATTAAGGAGAGTGAAAGCTCTAAGCTTGGGGATGCCCCGGTGGTTCACCCCTGCATATATTAAGAAGACTCAAGCGTCTAAGCTTGGGGATGCCCAAGGCATCCCCTTCTTCATCAACAACATTATCGAGTTCCTCCCCGAAACTATATTTTTATTCGGCCACATCTTATGTACTTTGCTTGGAGCGTCGGTTTGTTTTTGTTTTTGTTTTGTTTGAATAAAATGGATCCTAGCATTCACCTTATGGGAGAGAGACACGCTCCGCTGTTGCATATGGACAAATATGTCCTTAGGTTCTACTCATAGTATTCATGGCGAAGTTTCTCCTTCGTTAAATTGTTATATGGTTGGAATTGGAAAATACTACATGTAGTAACTCTAAAATGTCTTGGATAATTTGATATTTCGCAATTGTTGTGCTCATGTTTAAGCTCTTGCATCATATACTTTGCACCCATTAATGAAGAAATACTTAGAGCTTGCTAATTTGGTTTGCATATTTGGTTTCTCTAGAGTCTAGATAACATCTAGTATTGAGTTTTGAACAACAAGGAAGACGGTATGGAGTCTTATAATGTTTACCATATGTCTTTTATGTGAGTTTTGCTGTACCGTTCATCCTTGTGTTTGTTTCAAATAACCTTGCTAGCCTAAACCTTGTATCGAGAGGGAATACTTCTCATGCATCCAAAATCCTTGAGCCAACCACTATGCCATTTGTGTCCACCATACCTACCTACTACATGGTATTTATCCGCCATTCCAAAGTAAATTGCTTGAGTGCTACCTTTAAAACTCCATCATTCACCTTTGCAATATATAGCTCATGGGACAAATAGCTTAAAAAACTATTGTGGTATTGAATATGTACTTATGCACTTTATCTCTTATTAAGTTGCTTGTTGAGCGATAACCATGTTTCTGGGGACGCCATCAACTATTCTTTGTTGGATATCATGTGAGTTGCTATGCATGTCCGTCTTGTCTGAAGCAAGAGAGATCTACCACCTTCATGGTTGAAGCATGCATGTTGTTAGAGAAGAACTTTGGGCCGCTAACTAAAGCCATGATTCATGGTGGAAGTTTCAGTTTGGACACATATCCTCAATCTCATATGAGAATAATAATTGTTGCCACATGCTTATGCATAAAAGAGGAGTCCATTATCCGTTGTCCATGTTGTCCCGGTATGGATGTCTAAGTTGAGAATAATCAAAAGCGAGAAATTCAAAATGCGAGCTTTCTCCTTAGACCTTTGTACAGTGCGGCATGGAGGTACCCCATTGTGACACTTGGTCAAAACATGTGCATTGCAAAGATCCGGTAGTCCAAGTTAATTAGGACAAGGTGCGGGCACTATTAGCATACTATGCATGAGACTTGCAACTTGTAAGATATAACTTTCATAACTCATATGCTTTATTACTACCGTTGACAAAATTGTTTCATGTTTTCAAAATAAAAGCTCTAGCACAAATATAGCAATCGATGCTTTCCTCTTTGAAGGACCATTCTCTTTACTTTTATGTTGAGTCAGTTCACCTATCTCTCTCCACCCCAAGAAGCAAACACTTGTGTGAACCGTGCATTGATTCCTACATACTTGCATATTGTACTTGTTATATCACTCTATGTTGACTATTATCCATGAGATATACATGTTACAAGTTGAAAGCAACCGCTGAAACTTAATCTTCCTTTGTGTTGCTTCAATACCTTTACTTTGATTTATTGCTTTATGAGTTAACTCTTATGCAAGACTTATTAATACTTGTCTTTAAGTACTATTCATGAAAAGTCTTTGCTTTATGATTCACTTGTTTACTCATGTCATCACCATTGTTTTGATCGCTGCATCCACTACATATGTTTACAAATAGTATGATCAAGGTTATGATGGCATATCACTTCAGAAATTATCTTTGTTATCGTTTTACTCGCTCGGGACGAGCAGAACTAAGCTTAGGGATGCTTGATACGTCTCCGACGTATCGATAATTTCTTATGTTCTATGCCATATTATTGATGATACCTACATGTTTTATGCACACTTTATGTCATATTCGTGCATTTTCTGGAACTAACCTATTAACAAGATGCCGAAGTGCCGATTCGTTGTTTTCGCTGTTTTTGGTTTCGAAATCCTAGTAACGAAATATTCTCGGAATTGGACGAAATCAAAGCCCGGGGGCCTATTTTTCCACGAAGCTTCCGGAAGTCCGAAGACGAGACGAAGAGGGGCCACGGGGTGGCCAAACCCTAGGGCGGCGCGGCCCCACCCCGGCCGCGCCGGCCTATGGTGTGGGCCCCCGTGCCGCCTCTTGACTTGCCCTTCCGCCTACTTAAAGCCTCCGTGACGAAACCCCCGGTACCGAGAGCCACGATACGGAAAACCTTCACCGAGACGCCGTCGCCGCCGATCCCATCTCGGGGATCCAGGAGATCGCCTCCGGCACCCTGCCGGAGAGGGGAATCATCTCCCGGAGGACTCTACACCGCCATGGTCGCCTCCGGAGTGATGAGTGAGTAGTCTACCCCTGGACTATGGGTCCATAGCAGTAGCTAGATGGTTGTCTTCTCCTCATTGTGCTTCATTGTTAGATCTTGTGAGCTGCCTAACATGATCAAGATCATCTATATGTAATTCTATATGTTGTGTTTGTCGGGATCCGATGAATAGAGAATACTATGTCATGTTAATTATCAAGTTATTATACATGTGTTGTTTATGATCTTGCATGTGTTTGACACGAGAAATAATAAAATGTGGACTAAATATTATCTCTCTACGCGCCAGGGGAAAATGAATGTGCGGGCGTGCCAGTGTACATAAGTACACAAATAAAATATAGGGAAACATGTATTTTTATTAATCTCTCGATGGAGAAACGAAATTACAAGATCCCTTTACATATGCGCTCCATGGCACTGCTAGCGCGGCCGATATGACTTTGGCGATTGTGTGTTCTGATTCACGGGGTCTCGGAAGACTCCCGATTAATTACGTCCGCGAGTCAACGTCGCGGACCACCTCCGATTAAGCTGCTGCAATGGTCGTCGTCTTCAAGTCTCGTCTGCTCCATGTACTTGGCGTAGACGATGATGTGATGGTGAGTGGAAAGCGGGACGGTACGTCCGTCGCCCCGGCGATGCTTGGCCATACTCTCCGGCTTGTCGATGTCCGATGATGAAGATGTCCGGCCTCGTCGGCTCGGACAGATGGGCGGCCTTCGCCTCGTCGGTGCCGGGCCTGGTGGTGTCCGCCTTGTCGGTGTCGGACTTGATGTCTTGCCTTCGCCTCGTCGGTGCCCGGCAAGAAATGGTTTGATTCATCGAAGAAAAGACATGTCGGTGGAGCGGCGTCGCCTCGTCGGTGCTAGGCCGATGTTGGGGAAGAGGGTTGATGTGGTTGTCGGAGTAGACTTAAACGTCGTCGCGTGGCAGAGATGCTTGATGACGATGATGTATGAACTTGGCGATGTAGATCTTGTGATGTCGGAGGTGTGCATGGGCCCATGGAGGCTTGATATGCCGTGGTCGTGTGACTCGACTAGCGTAGTCGCTTGGCGTAGATGAATGGCAGCGTGCCAATGTAGTTGGCGTCCTCGCCGCCTTGCCAGCGAGTCGATGAAGACGATCTTCGTGTCGATGTAGTTGGTGTCCATGTATGGGAGGGGCTGATGAAGGTGTGCCGGCATGTCGATGTGGTCTCTGGTTGAAGCTCCGTTGAAGGCGATCGATGTGCGTGGATGTCGAGCTTGCAGCGGGCGCGACGGAGTTGGCTCCTCGGCGTCCATGGTGAGACGACCTCCGGACATTGGCGTGGTGACTTCGTCTGGTCATTTCCGCTTGCATGGATCCATTCGTACCTGATACCAGAACACACATGCATACATGTAACAAAATAATGGTTAATTAGTCTAAACCTTGACCGGTGTGATTTAGAGGGCCATAGCGTGTATGCATTGGCTCCTTCTGTACATATGTACGTGATCATTTCTAGCCAGATGGAATGAGCTGGTTCTTTTCATCTGGCGATGTCGATCTATCCTCGAGCCGCTGATGAACATGGGCGCGCAGGTGCCGCGCGCCCGGGTCAAGGGTCAGGTTGCAGATGCGTGAAGGATCTCCATCACCCGACACCCTCTTCATATGCCTGGGGGCAGCACATACGCACGCATGCGAAAACGTTTCTGGTTCTTGTATCGAAGACATGTCGATCTCGTGTGGGCTTCCTATCGCCAGCGTTGTGGCCGACGGTGTGGAGCTCCATCGGTTGTCCTTCTCCATCCCGGCTCAGCGTCGAGGCTGTCGGCGCCGGTCTCTGTGAGCTTGCCGACCTCCGTCTTCAAGTTCGGGTGCACGCCGATGGGCTGCATATGGGAAGCTCCAGCGGCGGCGTCCTCGTTGACGGAGATGATCTTGGTCGCCGTAGACTGTGGTGGTGTGAAGGAGCAGGGCCTTCACGGCCACGGTCGGCGTCGTCGGCGCGATGGCTAGCTTGCCATGTCAGCGTCGCGGAGAGCTTCGCTTGATGTGCATCACTGCATGGCGTCGGGTCGCTGCTGGATGCGCCATGTCCCCGACATCCTCGACCGCCGGTGATCCTACGTTCATCTTCACGTCGTGGGGCGCCTCGTCCGCTCCCTGGGTCCGTCTCCTATTAGGCGCGCGTCACCCGCTGCCTTTAGTTTCTTGTGTGTTTCCGCGGCGGACTGCACCGTGTACGTACCTGCAGCTCCATACAACCAAAATGATTCTTATGGTGGGGTGGCCTCCATTTCTACAGCCGCCGGCATCACAAGACGGGCGGCGTATGAGAATCCCCGGTGGCGGCGTCCTTGGCGATGGAGATGACCTTATTCACCATGAACTCTGCAGGTGGCGTGGTGGAGCGAGGCTTCCACGGCCATGGTTGGCGTCGGCAGCGCCATTGCTAGCTTGCGTTGTCGACGATGCGGAGAGCTCCGCTGGACGTGCTCATGGCGCAACGTCGGGTCGCTGCCGGACACGCCGTGTCCGCGGCATCCTCGACCACCGGTGATCGGCACCCTCCGTCTTCACGTCGCGGGGCGAGCCCGCTGCCCCGGCTCTCTGACCTTTTGTTAGGCGCGTCAGCCGCTGCCCCCGTTTTCTCTGTCTTCTCATCTGTTGCTGCGTTCCTTTTATAGACGAGCGCCCCGGCCGAACCGAATGGGACGCACTGCGCGCGGGCGTCGTTCTCAAGTTGTTGTGCCGTTGCTCCATTTGCGGCTCGGCTGAGAGCATCCTTATCAGCTAGCTGGGTGCCGATCGTTGCGGAGATGCGGATGCGATTGACTCGAACCTGGCGCAAGGACGTGCTGCACCGGGCGATCAGAACCCGTCCGTTTCTTCTAGCCTAGCCAGGATACATAACCTGTACCCGCTCATGTACATGTACGTGCATACCTGACCCATGCGAAGCCCTGCATGCATGGAGAGCTAGCAAGGGATTGATCGATGTGAATGTATAGCCAACACATTTAAATAAGGGAGCAGCATAAGCAGCCATGGATAGCTTGTACGGCCGCTCTGTCATGTGTTTTTTTATACGTGTATTGCACACCCAAAATGCCACGTGATTTTTATTTGCTAGGTACAAAATCACGTCGAACAAATGCCCCCTCACCAAGTTGAGTTCGAGCGCGAAGCAGATCAAACTTGACTTGGTGAGAAAACAATATTAAGCGGCGCATTTTCTTTGCAGCCTTCCGATCTTTGCTGTTTGTTCAGAGAATATCTCACTTTTTTTTTTTACCCTGGGGACCTCTCAACCGGTGCCTTACATAGGCAACCTTCCAGCTAGCAGGTTTGTTAATTCCTTGGGCGAATCCAGATCAAGCGTGAAACTCCCTGGATCTTTATCTCAATTTTGTTCAGATTTTATTTCCAACAAGGTCTATATATACAGATAGCCCGCCAACCGCTTCTCTACACACCAGCCCTTGCCGAAGTCATACCACCACGGAACAGCTGCGACGCCATATCACGTACAGCCGCCTCTGCGATCCGTTGACAGGAGGTATATGAACTTCATGTTTCCTTTCTACACTGCATAAACCGCCGCCAGGATGCATAGGGAAATACAGGTTGATCGGCAGCACAGATCGATCTGTTTCTTCTCATAGATTGAGTAGTACTAGCAGCAAGCTTGCATGCATGCCTGCAATATTCATGAATTCGTAGTAGCAGTTTTACATGTCTGCATACCAACTTGTATTTTCTTGTATAGGTCAGCAACGGAGCCATGAAGCGTGACGGTGGTGACGCTACCAAGAAGTCAGGCTCCGAAGACAGGAGCAAAGCCAAGATCGTGATGCATCTTCCACCAGCCAAGCCAAGGCCCGACGTGCTATCGGTTGATCGGCGTGTCCGACGCAACGATCGCGACGACCGGCGTGGCCACGGGTCGTCTAGGGATTCATCGCCGGCTTCATCGAGGAGGACGAAGTCCAGGACGGTGACTTATATTCCATCACCAACGCCATCACCACCTCCACCGCCGAGACGCACCAGGCAGTTCGAGCGGCGCCGTACACCAGCGGCCGCAGTTGCTCCGTCCAAGGCGGTAGAAGCAAAGGGAAGCCACCATGATAATGTGGCCGAGATCGATGCACCACTCGTCATCCCTATGGTATGATTAGTGTATATTTTTTAAAGTGTTGCATGTACGCCTTTTATAACATTTGCATGTCTCTCTGCAGGACAACCTGGATGAGATCTCCCATCTCATAGCGAAGGAAGGGACACAGGTGATCGACCGGGCTCTTGACTTGGTTCACCGTCAAGACATTGACAACGAAATGAACAAGCCGGCCATAGTCCTTGCTTTGCCCACTACTGCGGGTGATAAGGGAGCCATCGCTACTTCCTCCACCGCTCAAGAGAAAAAGCGCCAAGCTTCATCTGTAGCTGGAAAGGAGGATGCTGGAGGGAGTCAGAAGAAACCCCGCTCACCTTCGAAAGGTGATCGCCTTCTATTATTGTGAAAAACACTTATAATATTTTTTTATAGAAGGGAGCATTGTGTTAACGCATCCATATTCCCGCAGATGAGGCGGTGGAAGACGAGGATGCCGCCCAGCATCTCGCTGAGCGGGCTAAAGAAGTGCATGCTAATGCAGAAAAGTACTTCCAGGGGATGGTCATTTATGGGCCAAAGTTCCCGGTCGAGGTGATCCCTCCTGTTGCTGACGACAAGCCAGGCGAGAAGCCAAAGCTCCATCTTCCCATGAAGGACTTCACCTCGGAGCGAAACGCTGGGATTGTGCGCATGGACTTGAAAGCCATCCAGCGCCAGCTGAGGAAGAAACCCTTCAACAAAGCTAACGTCATCAACGCGATCTGGCTGGCCACGACTTCGTGGGAGAGAGAGTATGGAGCGTTGTATCCCGATGATTTGTGTAAGCTAGACTCGGTGCTGAAATCTTTGGCCCATCGCTTAGAAGGCACGATCAATCCCGAGGATTACGACGAACATGATGTGGCCCTCGCAGAAAAGGAGGCCCGTCCGTTCCTGAAGAAGTTGGAGGCTGCCTACTCTGATGTGCTCGGCCAGCTTGAGGCTATCAAAGGTGATCGCCCAACACTGGAGAAGCAGCGCGCCGACGTAGAAGCCATGCAGGTGCGTCTTCGAGAGGAGACAGAGAAGTACATGAAGTTGGCCGACAAGGCCAAGGAGCGTGAGGCTGCAGCTCGCCTCGACGGAGAGAAAGTCGGCATGGCACTTGAAGCTTATGATCATGCAGTCACGCGTTCGACCGAAAGTGTTGACGCGCTGAGGAAACGCAGGGAAGAGACGGCAGCCTTCTTGGGCCGCCTAGACAGGCAGAGGGCGCCGTTCGATGGAGAGAACCCGCCAGAGGCTTCCATTATCTTGGCGTATCCTTCCGCTGCGTAGGCAGCCCAGCCGTCCAGCCAGCCATCACCAAGGAGTATTCTTCGCTGTTGAGCTTGGTGCTAAAAGCAACAACAGCTCGTCCATAACTCCATCGGGCAAACTCACTTTTTAGTCTGCTCCAATGTGTAGAGCAAAGGCAAGGAAAATGTGTGAGTTCATATATTCATAAGTTCCATACGCGTGCTGTCCAACGATCAAGTAATCGATCAGCTGTAAGCACTGCTGTGGTGCTTGACATTATTTTGCACTTCCTGCTACTCGTTTCAGCGTCAAAGGCGAGAAACGGCCGATAAATACGATTTAATCTGAACACGGTCGACGAGATTAGAAGTCGCCCGCCCAGCGATACCATCAATATAAATACATGGTGTTCTTTTAATCCTTCACGTTGCATGCTTGCGCACCAAGTGCAAAGAATAAGAGAAGCAGGCGTGCATGTGCATATGCTGCACTGCCGGCCATAGAGGGCATTTCTATACATGCGCCTATCATTTTTATCCATTTGCTCAGAAGCATTCTTATATGAAGATGAGAATGCCACACGTCCAGTTGATTAAGGCTGTGGGCGCAACATCGCAAGCCAAAACGTCGCGAGAAAATTTTAGGGTCGTGCCGCGGGTGATCTACATGCTGACCGACGCGGGCTCCGTAGCCGCAACGACGTGGTCACGACCGCCGGCCTCCATGCGCGGCCACATAAAACATCTTGTATAGAACAACATCAACAGGTATGTCGATAGTGTGAATTTTCCTTGAGAAGAGACCGTTATAGTCTAGTGCAGGTAAGTTCATCCGCACTTGCATTGGACGTGAGGAGGCTTGTTGCGACCATGAAACAGTCACGGTGCCAGGCAATAAGACAATCTCACATTGCCTTCATTCGACGGCGAAATACCATGCCATGTCTTGAAGAATTTTTATCAATCTAGTCGCGACCGCTTAGCAGTTGCAGTGCCAGCCGACTAGGTCGAAGGGTTTCACAGATTCACGCTGGCCGCACTGGCGCGCTACACTGCTCCCATAAACTTGGTAGAGACGCACGGACAAAACGGTAGAAGCCCTCCGCCTTGTCGTGGTCCTACGCAAATAAGAAGCGTCGGAAAACCATCGACCGCTCACATTTAAGTGAACAGTAGTATGCCGGGGTAGCCGTCGGCTATGTTGATGACCGAGGGGCGGTGTTGCCCCTGGCCTGATTGTAATTGTAGACTAGACGCTGGGGCGCCATCAGCGCCATAGAAACACAGGTGTTGCCAACCCATGTGCTCATGATATCGTTGATGTAGATTATAAAGGTGTCGTGAAGTTGTCGGAGATGTCACGGCGCATGGGTATTGCTGCCCCAGTGCCGATACGTAGATTGGTGTCGATGATCGAGCGCCGAGAAGTCGTCGGTGGCGTCATGGCGCATGGGCGTTACTGCCCCAGTGTCGTGATGTAGGTCGATGTAGAAGATCAAGCGCCGACAAGTCGTTGGCGATGTCATGGTGCGTGGGCGTTATTGCCCCCAGCGCCATGATGTAGGTCGATGCGAAGGTCTGGCACCGAGAAGAAGACGACGATGTCATGACGCATGGGCGTTACTGCCCCAGTACCATGACGTAGGTCGATGTAGAAGATGGAGCGCCGAGAAGTCGTCGGCGATGTCACGGCGCATGGAAGTTGCTGCCCAACACCATGACGTAGGTCGATGTAGAAGATGGAGCGCCGAGAAGTCGTCGGCGATGTCACGGCGCATGGAAGTTGTTGCCCAACACCATGACGTAGGTCGATGTAGAAGATGGAGCACCGAGAAGTCGTCGGTGATGCCACGACGCATGGAAGTTGCTGCCCCAGCACCATGACGTAGGTCGACGTAGAAGATCGAGCGCCGAGAAGTCGTCGGCGATGCCACGGCGCATGGAAGTTGCTGCCCCAGCACCATGACGTAGGTCGACGTAGAAGATCGAGCGCCGAGAAGTCGTCGGCGATGCCACGGCGCATGGAAGTTGCTGCCCTAGTACCATGATGTAGGTTGATGTAGATATACGGATGACAGGGAGCCATCGGGCCGGGCCACCTTCTGAGCATGGATGTCGCCTGCCCCAGCCGCCAATGTTTATTCGTTGTTGGCGTAAGCCACTAGACGTCGTGAGGTCATAGGCGGTATCATGGACACACTGATATGGTGGTCCTGTAGCCATCTTCTTAGCGCAGGTTCAACGTGCGCGCCATGATGATTATAGCTGCACCAAGTGTGAATGCAAAGAATATGCAAGCAAGTATGTTTTGTAACATGTTAAAAAAAAATTCTTTAAACCATGAGGCATAGTGGTGTAATCGGAAAAGGCTACCAAAGGACTCGTCATTGGGGAAACGTCAGAGGACCATGACCGTCGCAACTCAATATTGAGTTTCCTTTAGGGTGTGTGTGTGTGTGGAGACGACATGCTTCATGGATGCTTCTGAGAGGCAGCAGAAGATCATATTCTAGCCCATCATCGTACCGAGTGGAACCCCACAAATCGAACATTCCCCCGGACCGAGACTCAAGAACACAAAGAATTAGGTGAGGTCAATTGGGGCAAATGGTTTTAGGACAAATGGCCGAAAATAATCCATGCCTTGGTTGAGGGGTGGTGAATGACTGCTCCCGCCTTCTTTCAAGTGGTTCCCTTACCGCCCATGATTGATTGACTTGCTTCTTTGAACTCTTGAAGATATTTACTCTTGTGAGAATTACTTTGCACGAGCTATTTGTACAGCCGTGAACTTTATAAGATCATTTGAACTTCTGGAGATTTTCTTTGTTCTTCTCATGATTGCTCGAACCTCTTCGGGAATATTCTTCCATTTTGGACAGGGACCCACCTTGAGAACTTGGAAAACAGTCATTCACCCTTGGTGGACTAAGAAAACCCTCTGGCACTTTATTTGGAGCTTATGGTGGCACGCCCCGGGGTTGCCAAGGGGCTACGCACCAAACCTCAACTTGTGTTGGGCCGGGCAGCGTTTTCTTGATCTTTTCCAATAGTCTTCCCCGGAACGCGAGCCCCCATGAACCTGAGACACGCCAGGAAGAATGATGAGCATGGAGTCTCGGTGTCAGAAGTGCCCAAATAGTCTTCTCCACCGCCTCCAGAAGCATGCAATTGACATGTGTCGTGCATTATGAATGTGAGAGCAGCTCCACTGCAGCACGGCATGTTCTGATGCCCTCTGACAAGTCCCAAGGTAGCCAAATCTTCAAACACTAGCGGATATTTGTAGGAAAAACCATTATTTATACTTACTAATTGCCTCAGATCATGCAAAAAGGTGGAATAATGTGATGCATGTGGTGGGAAAAAAATGCAACATGTGAAGGCTAGATCTGCCATAGCTCTTCCGGTAGAACCTGCGCTTGGTGAAGATATCCGCCCAGCACATCGCCCTCGCATCCGAGCCCAGTAGGTCGGAGAAGACGGGCCAGAGCCTAATAGGCCAGAGAAGACGGGCCATTCGCTTCTTCATCAAAAGAGTGTGCCACCCTTCCATCAATTAGAATCACCGTCTTCATGGGGCGACCAAGGATAGGTTCGGTCGCAGGTGTACTAGGCTTCTAGTCAAGATTGACGAAGCTTGTTTTTGCCTGGAACAAGGTAAATTCCTGCTTCACGAAATTGCCCCAAGTACAATTGGACGTGATTCGGAGATCGGCGAAGCCTGCCATAAAAGGTGGACGATGACATGGTCCACCAAAGAAAGTCTTGGGGAGAGTAAAACATCTTAGACCCCTTATATAATGCATGGCGCCTTATTAACTGGCCGCCGTAATTCGGACATAACCCATGTATCAAGGCATGTTGGATATGCACCCGTGGATTCCCACTAGAAAAGTGATCCCAGTCGGATCTTGAATTGCGAGGGAGTTATCCGGGCCATTTTACAAGATAGGCCCCGGCTAGAACATCCCAAGATAAATAACTTCACACACCGTCTTGTATTATGGAGAGGATCATGAAGACGAATTCGACGACCATTGTTGCGCAGCAAAGATGGGAGGAGAACCACGTCCCACCGGGCGTGCCATTTTGTTTGACACGAGAAATAATAAAATGTGGACTAGATATTATCTCTCTACGCGCCAGGGGAAAATGAATGTGCGGGCGTGCCAGTGTACATAAGTACACAAATAAAATATAGGGAAACATGTATTTTTATTAATCTCTCGATGGAGAAACGAAATTACAAGATCCCTTTACATATGCGCTCCATGGCCTGCTAGCGCGGCCGATATGACTTGGGCGATTGTGTGTTCTGATTCACGGGGTCTCGGAAGACTCCCGATTAATTACGTCCGCGAGTCAACGTCACGGACCACCTCCGATTAAGCTGCTGCAATGGTCGTCGTCTTCAAGTCTCGTCTGCTCCATGTACTTGGCGTAGACGATGATGTGATGGTGAGTGGAAAGCGGGACGGTACGTCCGTCGCCCCGGCGATGCTTGGCCATACTCTCCGGCTTGTCGATGTCCGATGATGAAGATGTCCGGCCTCGTCAGCTCGGACGGATGGGCGGCCTTCGCCTCGTCGGTGCCAGGCCTGGTGGTGTCCGCCTTGTCGGTGTCGGACTTGATGTCTTGCCTTCGCCTCGTCGGTGCCCGGCAAGAAATGGTTTGATTCATCGAAGAAAAGACATGTCGGTGGAGCGGCGTCGCCTCGTCGGTGCTAGGCCGATGTTGGGGAAGAGGGTTGATGTGGTTGTCGGAGTAGACTTAAACGTCGTCGCGTGGCAGAGATGCTTGATGACGATGATGTATGAACTTGGCGATGTAGATCTTGTGATGTCGGAGGTGTGCATGGGCCCATGGAGGCTTGATATGCCGTGGTCGTGTGACTCGACTAGCGTAGTCGCTTGGCGTAGATGAATGGCAGCGTGCCAATGTAGTTGGCGTCCTCGCCGCCTTGCCAGCGAGTCGATGAAGACGATCTTCGTGTCGATGTAGTTGGTGTCCATGTATGGGAGGGGCTGATGAAGGTGTGCCGGCATGTCGATGTGGTCTCTGGTTGAAGCTCCGTTGAAGGCGATCGATGTGCGTGGATGTCGAGCTTGCAGCGGGCGCGACGGAGTTGGCTCCTCGGCGTCCATGGTGAGACGACCTCCGGACATTGGCGTGGTGACTTCGTCTGGTCATTTCCGCTTGCATGGATCCATTCGTACCTGATACCAGAACACACATGCATACATGTAACAAAATAATGGTTAATTAGTCTAAACCTTGACCGGTGTGATTTAGAGGTGTATGCATTGGCTCCTTCTGTACATATGTACGTGATCATTTCTAGCCAGATGGAATGAGCTGGTTCTTTTCATCTGGCGATGTCGATCTATCCTCGAGCCGCTGATGAACATGGGCGCGCAGGTGCCGCGCGCCCGGGTCAAGGGTCAGGTTGCAGATGCGCGAAGGATCTCCATCACCCGACACCCTCTTCATATGCCTGGGGGCAGCACATACGCACGCATGCGAAAACGTTTCTGGTTCTTGTATCGAAGACATGTCGATCTCGTGTGGGCTTCCTATCGCCAGCGTTGTGGCCGACGGTGTGGAGCTCCATCGGTTGTCCTTCTCCATCCCGGCTCAGCGTCGAGGCTGTCGGCGCCGGTCTCTGTGAGCTTGCCGACCTCCGTCTTCAAGTTCGGGTGCACGCCGATGGGCTGCATATGGGAAGCTCCAGCGGCGGCGTCCTCGTTGACGGAGATGATCTTGGTCGCCGTAGACTGTGGTGGTGTGAAGGAGCAGGGCCTTCACGGCCACGGTCGGCGTCGTCGGCGCGATGGCTAGCTTGCCATGTCAGCGTCGCGGAGAGCTTCGCTTGATGTGCATCACTGCATGGCGTCGGGTCGCTGCTGGATGCGCCATGTCCCCGACATCCTCGACCGCCGGTGATCCTACGTTCATCTTCACGTCGTGGGGCGCCTCGTCCGCTCCCTGGGTCCGTCTCCTATTAGGCGCGCGTCACCCGCTGCCTTTAGTTTCTTGTGTGTTTCCGCGGCGGACTGCACCGTGTACGTACCTGCAGCTCCATACAACCAAAATGATTCTTATGGTGGGGTGGCCTCCATTTCTACAGCCGCCGGCATCACAAGACGGGCGGCGTATGAGAATCCCCGGTGGCGGCGTCCTTGGCGATGGAGATGACCTTATTCACCATGAACTCTGCAGGTGGCGTGGTGGAGCGAGGCTTCCACGGCCATGGTTGGCGTCGGCAGCGCCATTGCTAGCTTGCGTTGTCGACGATGCGGAGAGCTCCGCTGGACGTGCTCATGGCGCAACGTCGGGTCGCTGCCGGACACGCCGTGTCCGCGGCATCCTCGACCACCGGTGATCGGCACCCTCCGTCTTCACGTCGCGGGGCGAGCCCGCTGCCCCGGCTCTCTGACCTTTTGTTAGGCGCGTCAGCCGCTGCCCCCGTTTTCTCTGTCTTCTCATCTGTTGCTGCGTTCCTTTTATAGACGAGCGCCCCGGCCGAACCGAATGGGACGCACTGCGCGCGGGCGTCGTTCTCAAGTTGTTGTGCCGTTGCTCCATTTGCGGCTCGGCTGAGAGCATCCTTATCAGCTAGCTGGGTGCCGATCGTTGCGGAGATGCGGATGCGATTGACTCGAACCTGGCGCAAGGACGTGCTGCACCGGGCGATCAGAACCCGTCCGTTTCTTCTAGCCTAGCCAGGATACATAACCTGTACCCGCTCATGTACATGTACGTGCATACCTGACCCATGCGAAGCCCTGCATGCATGGAGAGCTAGCAAGGGATTGATCGATGTGAATGTATAGCCAACACATTTAAATAAGGGAGCAGCATAAGCAGCCATGGATAGCTTGTACGGCCGCTCTGTCATGTGTTTTTTTATACGTGTATTGCACACCCAAAATGCCACGTGATTTTTATTTGCTAGGTACAAAATCACGTCGAACAGCATGCTCTCCGTTTCTAGTAGAGGCTCTGGCCAAGTTTTTACTTTTAACTCCAAGAGGGAGTACTTATGCTCGATAGTGGGTTCATGCCTGCATTGACACCTGGGACAGTGACAGAAAGTTCTAAGGTTGTGTTGTGTTGTGCTGTTGCCACTAGGGATAAAACATTGGCGCTATGTCCGAGGATGTAGTTGTTGATTACATTACGCACCATACTTAATGCAATTGTCTGTTGTTAGCAACTTAATACTGGAGGGGTTCGGATGATAACCTCGAAGGTGGACTTTTTAGGCATAGATGCAGTTGGATGGCGGTCTATGTACTTTGTCGTAATGCCCAATTAAATCTCACTATACTTATCATGTCATGTATGTGCATTGTTATGCCCTCTCTATTTGTCAATTGCCCGACTGTAATTTGTTCACCCAACATGCTTTTATCTTATGGGAGAGACACCTCTAGTGAACTGTGGACCCCGGTCCATTCTTTAATACTGAAATACAAATCTGCTGCAATACTTGTTTTACTCGTTTTCTCTGCAAACAATCATCTTCCACACAATACGGTTAATCCTTTGTTACAGCAAGCCGGTGAGATTGACAACCTCACTTGTTTCGTTGGGGCAAAGTACTTTGGTTGTGTTGTGCGGGTTCCACGTTGGCGCCGGAATCTCCGGTGTTGCGCCGCACTACATCCCGCCGCCATCAACCTTCAACGTGCTTCTTGGCTCCTCCTGGTTCGATAAACCTTGGTTTCTTTCTGAGGGAAAACTTGCTGCTGTGCGCATCATACCTTCCTCTTGGGGTTGCCCAACGAACGTGTGAAATACACGCCATCACTCATACATTCTGATCTATGTGAGATGAATGGTGTGTTGACAAAAGGTGGAAAGAGATATTTCATGACATTGATTGATGATGCGACTAGATTTTGCTATGTTTATTTGTTGCGAACTAAAGATGAAGCTTTAGACTACTTTAAAATTTATAAGGCTGAAGTTGAAAATCAACTAGAGAGAAAGATCAAGCGTCTTAGGTCGGATCGTGGTGGCGAATATTTTCCTAAAATCTTTGATGAATTCTGTGAGGAACATGGCATTATTCATGAGAGGACGCCTCCCTATTCACCCCAATCAAACGGGGTTGCCGAGAGGAAAAACCGCACGCTGACTGACTTGGTGAATTCCATGTTAGCCGCTGCTGGTTTATCTAAGGCATGGTGGGGGGAGGCTTTATTGACTTCATGTCATGTCCTGAATAGAGTTCCTAACATGAATAAAGATAAAACCCCTTACGAGGAGTGGGCTGGAAGAAAACCATCACTTTCGTATTTGCGCACATGGGGATGTTTGGCGAAAGTCAATATTCCAATCACTAAGAAGCGCAAACTCGGACCAAAGACAGATGGATTGTATCTTTCTAGGTTATGCTCCGCGGAGTGTAGGATATAGATTTTTAGTAGTTCAATCCGAGGTACACGATATGCATGTTGATACTATTATGGAATCTCGTGATGCAACATTTTTTAGAATATGTTTCCTATGAAAGATATGCATAGCATTGCTAGAATTTCTACTGAGATAATCCCTGAGTCTAGTACATCTAATGAGTATTTTGAACAATCACATGAGAATGTTACTGAGAAGGATGACAATGAAGCTCCTAAACGGAGTGATGCGTGTAGTTGACACGTCCGTTGGGAACCCCAAGAGGAAGGTGTGATGCGCACAGCGGCAAGTTTCCCTCAGTAAGAAACCAAGGTTTAATCGAACCAGTAGGAGTCAAGAAGCACGTTGAAGGTTGATGGCGGCGGGATGTAGTGCGGCGCAACACCGGAGATTCCGGCGCCAACGTGGAACCTGCACAACACAACCAAAGTACTTTGCCCCAACGAAACGAGTGAGGTTGTCAATCTCACCGGCTTGTCTGTAACAAAGGATTAACCGTATTGTGTGGAAGATGATTGTTTGCAGAGAAAACAGTAAAGAACAAGTATTGCAGCACATTTGTATTTCAGTATTAAAAGAATGGACCGGGGTCCACAGTTCACTAGAGGTGTCTCTCCCATAAGATAAAAGCATGTTGGGTGAACAAATTACAGTCGGGCAATTGACAAATAGAGAAGGCATAACAATGCACATACATGGCATGATAAGTATAGTGAGACTTAATTGGGCATTACGACAAAGTACATAGACCGCCATCCAACTGCATCTATGCCTAAAAAGTCCACCTTCAGGTTATCGTCCGAACCCCTTCCAGTATTAAGTTGCAAAGCAACAGACAATTGCATTAAGTATGGTGCGTAATGTAATCAACAACTACATCCTCGGACATAGCGCCAATGTTTTATCCCTAGTGGCAACGAGCACAACACAACCTTAGAACTTTCGTCACTTGTCCCGGGTGTCAATGCAGGCATGAACCCACTATCGAGCATAAATACTCCCTCTTGGAGTTAAAAGCAAAAACTTGGCCAGAGCCTCTACTAGTAACGGAGAGCATGCAAGATCATAAACAACACATATGTAATAACTTGATAATTAACATAACATGGTATTCTCTATCCATCGGATCCCGACAAACACAACATAGAGTATTACGGATAGATGATCTTGATCATGTTAGGCAGCTCACAAGATCCAACAATGAAGCACAATGAGGAGAAGACAACCATCTAGCTACTGCTATGGACCCATAGTCCAGGGGTGAACTACTCACTCATCACTCCGGAGGCGACCATGGCGGTGTAGAGTCCTCCGGGAGATGAATCCCCTCTCCGGCAGGGTGCCGGAGGAGATCTCCGAGGATCCCCCGAGATGGGATCGGCGGCGGCGGCGTCTCGGTAAGGTTTTCCGTATCGTGGTTTTTTCGCATCGGGGGTTTCGCGACGGAGGCTTTAAGTAGGCGGAAGGGCGAGTCGGGGGCCGACGAGGGGCCCACACCACAGGGCGGCGCGGGCCCCCCTGGCCGCGCCGCCTTGTGGTTTGGCCACCTCGTGGCCCCACTTCGTATGCTCTTCGGTCTTCCGGAAGGTTCGTGGCGAAATAGGCCCCGGGTCTTTGTTTCGTCCAATTCCGAGAATATTTCGTTACTAGGATTTCCGAAACCAAAAACAGCGAGAAAACGAGAACTGGCACTTCGGCATCTTGTTAATAGGTTAGTTCCGGAAAATGCACTAATATGACATAAAGTGTGCATAAAACATGTAGGTATCATCAATAATATGGCATAGAACATAAGAAATTATCGATACGTCGGAGACGTATCAAGCATCCCCAAGCTTAGTTCTGCTCGTCCCGAGCAAGTAAAACGATAACAAAGATAATTTCTGAAGTGATATGCCATCATAACTTTTATCATACTATTTGTAAACATATGTAGTGGATGCAGCGATCAAAACAATGGTAATGACATGAGTAAACAAGTGAATCATAAAGCAAAGACTTTTCATGAATAGTACTTCAAGACAAGTATTAATAAGTCTTGCATAAGAGTTAACTCATAAAGCAATAAATCAAAGTAAAGGCATTGAAGCAACACAAAGGAAGATTAAGTTTCAGCGGTTGCTTTCAACTTGTAACATGTATATCTCATGGATAATTGTCAACATAGAGTAATATAACAAGTACAATATGCAAGTATGTAGGAATCAATGCACAGTTCACACAAGTGTTTGCTTCTTGAGGTGGAGAGAAATAGGTGAACTGACTCAACATAAAAGTAAAAGAATGGTCCTTCAAAGAGGAAAGCATCGATTGCTATATTTGTGCTAGAGCTTTTATTTTGAAAACATGAAACAATTTTGTCAACGGTAGTAATAAAGCATATGAGTTATGTAAATTATATCTTACAAGTTGCAAGTCTCATGCATAGTATACTAATAGTGCCCGCACCTTGTCCTAATTAGCTTGGACTACCGGATCTTTGCAATGCACATGTTTTAACCAAGTGTCACAATGGGGTACCTCCATGCCGCCTGTACAAAGGTCTAAGGAGAAAGCTCGCATTTTGGATTTCTCGCTTTTGATTATTCTCAACTTAGACATCCATACCGGGACAACATGGACAACGAGATAATGGACTCCTCTTTAATGCATAAGCATGTGGCAACAATTATTATTCTCATATGAGATTGAGGATGTATGTCCAAAACTGAAACTTCCACCATGGATCATGGCTTTAGTTAGCGGCCCAATGTTCTTCTCTAACAATATGCATGCTCCAACCAAAAAGGTGGTAGATCTCTCTTACTTCAGACAAGACGGACATGCATAGCAACTCACATGATATTCAACAAAGAATAGTTGATGGCGTCCCCAGAAAACATGGTTATCGCACAACAAGCAACTTAATAAGAGATAAAGTGCATAAGTACATATTCAATACCACAATAGTTTTTAAGCTATTTGTCCCATGAGCTATATATTGCAAAGGTGAATGATGGAATTTTAAAGGTAGCACTCAAGCAATTTACTTTGGAATGGCGGATAAATACCATGTAGTAGGTAGGTATGGTGGACACAAATGGCATAGTGGTTGGCTCAAGTATTTTGGATGCATGAGAAGTATTCCCTCTCGATACAAGGTTTAGGCTAGCAAGGTTATTTGAAACAAACACAAGGATGAACGGTACAGCAAAACTCACATAAAAGACATATTGTAAACATTATAAGACTCCATACCGTCTTCCTTGTTGTTCAAAACTCAATACGAGATATTATCTAGACTCTAGAGAAACCAAATATGCAAACCAAATTAGCAGGCTCTAAGTATTTCTTCATTAATGGGTGCAAAGTATATGATGCAAGAGCTTAAACATGAGCACAACAATTGCCAAGTATCAAATTATCCAAGACATTTTAGAATTACTACATGTAGTATTTTCCAATTCCAACCATATAACAATTTAACGAAGATGAAACTTCGCCATGAATACTATGAGTAGAGCCTAAGGACATATTTGTCCATATGCTACAGCGGAGCGTGTCTCTCTCCCATCAAGTGAATGCTAGGATCCATTTTATTCAAACAAAACAAAAACAAAACAAACCGACGCTTCAAGCAAAGTGCATAAGATGTGACGGAATAAAAATATAGTTTCAGGGGAGGAACCTGATAATGTTGTCGATGAAGAAGGGGATGCCTTGGGCATCCCCAAGCTTAGACGCTTGAGTCTTCTTAAAATATGCAGGGGTGAACCACCGGGGCATCCCCAAGCTTAGAGCTTTCACTGTCCTTGATCATATTGCATCATACTCCTCTCTTGATCCTTGAAAACTTCCTCCACACCAAACTCGAAACAACTCATTAGAGGGTTAGTGCATAATAAAAATTCACATGTTCAGAGGTGACACAATCATTCTTAACACTTCTGGACATTGCATAAAGCTACTGGACATTAATGGATCAAAGAAATTCATCCAACATAGCAAAAGAGGCAATGCGAAATAAAAGACAGAATCTGTCAAAACAGAACAGTCCGTAAAGATGGATTTTATTAGGCCACCAGACTTGCTCAAATGAAAATGCTCAAATTGAATGAAAGTTGCGTACATATCTGAGGATCATGCACGTAAATTGGCTTAATTTTCTGAGCTACCTACAGGGAGGTAGACCCAGATTCATGACAGCAAAGAAATCTGGAACTGCGCAGTAATCCAAATCTAGTACTTACTTTACTATCAAAGACTTTACTTGGCACAACAAAACTCAAAACTAAGATAAGGAGAGGTTGCTACAGTAGTAAACAACTTCCAAGACACAAATATAAAACAAAAGTACTGTAGTAAAAACATGGGTTGTCTCCCATAAGCGCTTTTCTTTAACGCCTTTCAGCTAGGCGCAGAAAGTGTAACTCAAGTGTTATCAAAGGGTGGTGCACCTACAGCGGGGTTTGGAGTTTTCTCAACCATGCATAGTTATGTTCTAGTGCATCATTCATAGCTAGGAGTTTACATGGTATTGGTGCTTTGATCTCCCCACCATCATTAGCATTATTAGTATACCTTATCCTATCCATGTCCATTTTTTCAAGGAGACTAACAAAATTAGTATGAGAACCAAGCATATTAAATTTAGCGAAGACCTTTCTAGCCTCTCTTGCTAGACCACCAAATTCTCTAAGAAGGGTTTCTAAAATAAAATCTTTCTTTTCCCCCTCTTCCAAATCACCAAGTGTAAGAAACATGTGTTGAATTATAGGATTGAGATTAACAAATTTAGTTTCCAACAGGCAAACTAAAGCAGCAGCAGCAATTTCATAAGTAGGAGCAAGTTCTACCAAGTGTCTATCTTCAAAATCTTCAACGGTACTAACATGGGTGAAAAATTCTTCTATATTGTTCCTCCCAATTATAGACCCTTGTCCTACCGGTATGTTCTTTGCGGTAAAATTAAAAGGAAACATGATGAAATAAGTAAAGTAAATGCAAGTAAACTAATTTTTTTTGTGCTTTTGATATAGAGTGCAAGACAGTAAATAAAGTAAAACTAGCAACTAATTTTTTTGTGTTTTGATATAATGCAGCAAACAAAGTAGTAAATAAAATAAAGCAAGATAAAAACAAAGTAAAGAGATTGAGAAGTGGAGACTCCCCTTGCAGCGTGTCTTGATCTCCCCGACAACGGCGCCGAAATTTGCTTGATGCGTGTAGTTGACACGTCCGTTGGGAACCCCAAGAGGAAGGTGTGATGCGCACAGCGGCAAGTTTCCCTCGATAAGAAACCAAGGTTTAATCGAACCAGTAGGAGTCAAGAAGCACGTTGAAGGTTGATGGCGGCGGGATGTAGTGCGGCGCAACACCCGGAGATTCCGGCGCCAACGTGGAACCTGCACAACACAACCAAAGTACTTTGCCCCAACGAAACAGTGAGGTTGTCAATCTCACCGGCTTGCTGTAACAAAGGATTAACCGTATTGTGTGGAAGATGATTGTTTACAAGAAAACAGTAAAGAACAAGTATTGCAACAGATTTGTATTTCAGTATTAAAAGAATGGACCGGGGTCCACAGTTCACTAGAGGTGTCTCTCCCATAAGATAAAAGCATGTTGGGTGAAAAAATTACAGTCGGGCAATTGACAAATAGAGAGGGCATAACAATGCACATACATGGCATGATAAGTATAGTGAGATTTAATTGGGCATTACGACAAAGTACATAGACCGCCATCCAACTGCATCTATGCCTAAAAAGTCCACCTTCAGGTTATCGTCCGAACCCCTTCCGGTATTAAGTTGCAAAGCAACAGACAATTGCATTAAGTATGGTGCGTAATGTAATCAACAACTACATCCTCGAACATAGCGCCAATGTTTTATCCCTAGTGGCAACATCACAACACAACCTTAGAACTTTCTGTCACTGTCCCAGGTGTGAATGCAGGCATGAACCCACTATCGAGCATAAATACTCCCTCTTGGAGTTAAAAGCAAAAACTTGGCCAGAGCCTCTACTAGTAACGGAGAGCATGCAAGATCATAAACAACACATATGTAATAACTTGATAATTAACATAACATGGTATTCTCTATCCATCGGATCCCGACAAACACAACATAGAGTATTACGAGATAGATGATCTTGATCATGTTAGGCAGCTCACAAGATCCAACAATGAAGCACAATGAGGAGAAGACAACCATCTAGCTACTGCTATGGACCCATAGTCCAGGGGTGAACTACTCACTCATCACTCCGGAGGCGACCATGGCGGTGTAGAGTCCTCCGGGAGATGAATCCCCTCTCCGGCAGGGTGCCGGAGGAGATCTCTAGGATCCCCCGAGATGGGATCGACGGCGGCGGCGTCTCAGTAAGGTTTTCCGTATCGTGGTTTTTTTCGCATCAGGGGTTTCGTGACGGAGGCTTTAAGTAGGCGGAAGGGCAGAGTCGGGGGCCGACGAGGGGCCCACACCACGTGGCGGCGCGGGCCCCCCTTGGCCGCGCCGCCTTGTGGTTTGGCCACCTCGTGGCCCCACTTCGTATGCTCTTCGGTCTTCCGGAAGGTTCGTGGCGAAATAGGCCCCCGGGTCTTTGTTTCGTCCAATTTCCGAGAATATTTCGTTACTAGGATTTCGAAACCAAAAACGAGCGAAAACGAGAACCGGCACTTCGGCATCTTGTTAATAGGTTAGTTCCAGAAAATGCACTAATATGACATAAAGTGTGCATAAAACATGTAGGTATCATCAATAATATGGCATAGAACATAAGAAATTATCGATACGTCGGAGACGTATCACGGAGCAAGAGACGAAGGATTGAAAAATCCTTTGGTGATGATTTCATTGTGTACCTTGTGGATGATACTCCCACGTCCATTGCAGAGGCATATGCATCTCCAGATGCAGATGACTGGAAAGAAGCTGTCCATAACGAGATGGACTCGATTCTTTCTAATGGAACTTGGGAGCTATCAGAACGACCCCATGGATGCAAGCCTGTGGGCTGCAAATGGGTGTTCAAGAAGAAGCTAAGACCTGATGGTACTATTGAGAAGTACAAGGCGCGGCTTGTAGCTAAAGGCTACACACAGAGAGAAGGCGAAGATTACTTCGACACCTATTCACCTGTCGCTAGACTTACCACCATCCGAGTACTACTGTCCATGGCTGCCTCCTATGGTCTTATCGTTCATCAAATGAACGTAAAGACAGCTTTTCTTAATGGAGAGTTGGAAGAGGAAATCTATATGGATCAGCCTGATGGGTTCGTAGTAAAAGGTGAAGAAAGAAAGGTGTGCAAGTTGCTGAAATCTTTATATGGCCTGAAACAAGCACCTAAGCAATGGCATGAGAAGTTTGACAGAACTTTGACTTCTGTAGGCTTTGTTGTCAATGAGGCTAACAAGTGCGTTTACTATCGCCATGGTGGGGGCGAAGGTGTTATACTGTGTTTGTATGTAGATGATATTCTGATATTTGGTACAAACATGAAAGTAATACACGAGGTCAAGTCTTTCTTGTCAAAGTGCTTTGATATGAAAGATCTGGGAGAAGCTGATGTGATTCTGAACATCAAGCTTATTAAGAACGAGAGTGGGATTACTCTAACACAATCCCATTATGTTGAGAAGATCTTGAGCCGGTTCGGCTATATTGATAGCAAGTCTTCTCCAACACCTTATGATCCCAGTGTGACATTACGCAAGAACCGGAGGATTGCCGTAGATCAACTGAGATATTCTCAGATTGTTGGCTCACTCATGTACTTAGCGAGCGCGACTAGACCGGACATCTCTTTTGCTGTTAGAAAGTTGAGTAGGTTCATGTCAAACCCGGTACTCGATCATTGGCATGCACTTGATAGGGTCATGCGCTACCTATGTGGTACAATGAGTTATGGGATTCACTATTCAGGGCATCCAGCTTGTGCTTGAAGGATATAGTGATTCGAATTGGATCTCTGATGTAGCTGATCTCTACGCCACTAGCGGGTATGTATTTACCTTTGGAGGTGGCGCAGTGTCATGGAGATCTTGCAAGCAAACCATATTGACGAGGTCAACTATGGAAGCAGAACTTACTGGTTTGGATACAACCACTGTTGAATCAGAATGGTTGCGTGAGCTCTTGATGGACTTGCCTGTGGTTGAAAAACCTGTTCCGGCAATCCTTTTGAATTGTGACAATCAAACTGTAATTGTCAAAGTGAACAATTCTAAGGATAACGCGAAGTCATCAAGACACGTCAAGAGACGTTTGAAGTCCGTCGAGAAATTGCGAAACTCCGGAGTAATAACCGTTACATATATTCAAACGGACAAAAACCCGGCAGATCCCTTTACAAAGGGACTATCACGTAATGTGATAGAAAGTGCATCGAGGGAGATGGGTTTGAGACCCGTTGATGTTACACCATAGTGGTAACCCAACCTTTGTGATCGGAGATCCCGTGAATTACGACACGGGAAGAACAAACTAGTGGTTTAATTGAGGAGAGTATTATGTAACCCTCTCTATGTGAAGATGCACAACTCTCAATTGCTGTAAGGCAGGTTGGCAACAAGCCTTAATGTGTTTATGTTGGCTATATTAGCAAAGATGCTGTCCTACAGAACATTCTTGAAACAATACACCTATATGAGTCCGATTGTTAAACATCGCAATCTATGTGATTTGGGTGATCTCTAGTAAACTCATGAAGAGACCACGAAGTATGACGCATATGTTTCACCCGCAGGGTAGGATAAAGGCAGCCATGTACTGGTTATGACTTTGAGTGAAACCATGTTCACGCAAAACTTGCAATTCAAGGCTTAGTCCATTGTTCAAGTGTGAATGGATGTAGCTTAAGGTTCTAGGCGGAAGTTCAACTTAACAGTCTCCGCTGAAACACTGGTATATAAACAAGCAACGAGTATTGGTAAATCTCTAAATGGGGATTTGAGATCTGGTGGGGGATTGTTGAAATATTGGGCCCACATTTGGTGGTCCATACTAGATTTCAGATTTTCCCTATAAATCTCAAAGCCCACTTAGTGGCAGCCTTGTGAGTTTGAGCCCAAGTTGGTGGCAGCTCACTAGGGAGTGGCAAGAGGTGGGAAGTTTAGTCCCACATGGAAAGTTGGGAGAAAGTTAGACCACCTTATAAGGTGGGTTGTTCCACCACTAGTAAGTGAGTGAGAAAAGGTGTGCTACACGCGCGCGCTCCTCCTCCTCCTCGCTCGTCTCGACTCGACTCGACACGTCACGTCACGACGCGCGCGCCGCGCTCGTGGTGAGTGGATTGAGCCGAGACTTTCCTTACTTTTTGCAGCTCAGGAAAACGACAGAGTTCTAGACGGACGCGTCGCAGTTAGTCGGTTCGGGTCGCTCCCGGATCGTGGGCTATCTGTAACCGACTCGAAACGTTCGTGCGACGTGGGCGTGGCCCACGTTGCCTAGGGTTTCCCGAGCCTATATAATCTCCTGCCCGGCTACCGCATAATCACATCTAATACACGAGTTAGGGTTTCCACATCTCTCTGCTTGCGCCGCCATCGTAGCCTACTCCACCCCGCGCGCCGACGTGCATCGGCGAACGGGAGAGCAGGTCTCCGGAACCACTCGTCCTTGCGATCCTGTACGGGAGAGGGCGAATTAGGTTTTTGGGAAGCGCTCTGCGCGACTGCTCGAGCTCTTCATCACGGGTCGCCTTCCGTCCAAGTCGGGCGGTGCTGCCTACCGCCGTCTTCAACGCCGTCTACTACGACCCGTCGTCCCCGTCATCAACAACGTTGTCATCAACAACGTTACTGCTGCAACATCGTCTGCTACACCTTCACCGCCACCTCCACCAGATCGGTACGTGCGACATATCTCGATCTGTTTAGCGATGGATATTGTACTATTTGCTCTGCTACTGTTCATGTTGATCACTGCATCTAGTATGTTCGAGTTTCACATGTTAGTAGTTACTGTCGTCATGCTTAATATTCTGGAATTAATCATGGAAATTGTACCTAATTCTCCAACATTTCTTAGTCTAATACAAATTGCAGTTCACATAGTAACATTCCATATACGAGGTATTACAACATTTTTCGACTAACTATTTATTATCTACTCACAACAGACCATGCTGTCAACTCAGAGGGCGCGCTGCAGTTCCCAGTGTTCCATAGAGAACACGCGTGTGCCCAATGAGGCCAACTGACGATATGAAGCTGGACATTAATGTCACAAAGGAGCCCAGTTTAAACACTTTTGCATATCTAATGCCAATCAAAATTGGGACACCACCCATATGGAATTTGGCAATGGGTCCTGCCCAAGATTTGTTTGCATATTTAATATACTTATATATATACTCTTTGGGTTGTATACCTTAAAATAATTCTAGAAAATATAGATATTTTATGACGTAGCATACCCCTCCTCTACACTGATTCCTAATACCAACAAAATCAACAAGTACTCTTTAGGCCATACGGCTTAGAATAATTCTAGAAAATACAAAAGATCCAATCATACCTCTACTCCGACTCCTTTTACAAAAATAATTCAATACTTCTAAATAATTTTTCCCGGTGACATGATTTCTGTCTAGCCTTTCCAAATATGAACCTCAACACCGACTCTAAAAAAATTTCTCCAAATAATTATATATATATATATATACATATACATATGTAGCTATGCTAAAAATAAGAATAATGATAATTTGCTCGATCAATAGAAATAAATAGTTTCAATATCTTTACCGAGATTCCAAAGACCACGGATCTTTCAAATGTAAATATTATTTAGTTTGCTATTGCATTATCCGAATATTTCTCTTGTGGAATACTAATAATATTTTTAAAAATTATGAGTAACCAAATGGCGGAACATGACGAAGATTGTTAGGGGTGCCAAGAACACCAATTGTACTTAAACTGTGAATAAAATGTAAAAAAGTAGCATACATATATATCTTTAAGGAATTCTCCATTGTAGGGGGCCATGGCCCCCTGCCCTGAAAAGCTTCGACACTGTAAAGAAGGGGCCTTTGGTGTCGTGTTGCTCTAGGGGCCCCGAAATCTATGGACCGACCTTGCCTACTCGACACCATTGTCTGTAGCTGTGAGCCCGCCGGTGTACTCTTTGCAGTTGGATGGCGTCAGTGTCAACGGAACCAAGGTGGTGGAAACATCCTTCGATATTATAGTCGACACGGGGACAGCAAAATCATACTTGTTTTCGGACACATTTGATATGCTTGATGTGGCGGTCACTCCAGCGGTAGAGTCTCTTGGCTACAAGCGGGACCGAGTAACTACTCGGGCCGATACTGCCATTTGCTTTGATGATAAATGGCATACAACTTTCAAAGACCCCTTCTTTTGGGCTTATGCTTATGGAAATCGGTGGGAATAAGCTGCGGTGGGGAGAAGCTCCTAGAAACTGTCAGCCCCCTTCTTTTGGGCTTATGGGGTTTTGTCTCATGAGGTGTGTGATGTCTATATTGCCCTTAATAAGTTAAGTGACATGGATAGGTGCAGCTACCATGTGTATACCACACAATAATATCAAATGAGATAGAAACAAGTCAATAAATTATAATATTGTTTGGTACATGCCAAAATAAAAACATGACGTCAATGTATTGTTCATTATATGCAAAATAAATTGGTATAGTGTAGGCTATCTTCAGTTACAAACTCGGACAGAACCTCATGCTTGCTTGTGGCTACCAGGTGGGGCCATTGCTGTCTCATGGTGCCCACGCCTTCACATTTCTTGGCGTCGAAAAGAGTTCAAACAGGTGGAGGCCATTATAATAGCCTGATCAATTTGTCTTGTCCATGATTAGTTAAAGGCCTGATGGTGGATGGATGGCCTTGAAGTACCGGGCCTTGATGACAAACTCCATTTTTAGTGTCTCCTCTAGCTGCGAGAACAACGATGAGAACGTACCTGCACGAGATTGCGCTACTGGTTTCATAACCCATTGCGAGAGCAGCTGGGAGTTGCCATGAGAGACAATGCGTGCGGGAGGCGGGCGAGCTCCTGCTGGTAGGCGATCTTCTGTGGGAGGAAGGACGGCCAGAGCGCAAGCTCCGCGTCGAACACGGGGGCGGCGACAGGTCAAGCGGCAGGAGGTGCGGCGGCTCGTCGGTTGTCGGACTGGTGGCGGGGAATCGAGGCGGCGAGGCAGTAGGAGGTGGGAACGGGTGAGGTATGGCCTAGAGGTGCAGCGGCGGCGACCAGAAACTACAACGGCAGCGCTGGACGGGAAGATTTGGTGACGGCGGCTCATTTCTATGTCGTGCGAGAAAAAAGAACGAAGCGAGGGGGTTTACGGAAAGATAGCTTACGGGATTTTGTTACGGGATTAGGTGTCAATCAAGGATTTGTCGTTGAATTTTTTCCTGCAACTGAACCAACACTTCCTTCCAATGGATTGGTTCCCCGATCTCCCCGTAAGCTTTTTCGTAAGCTCTCTCCCGTAAGTGTAGCATTGTTGGTACGAGTGGTCGGGCCAAACAGGGAGGAAAATGTTTCGTTCTTTGGAGGGCACTTCTGTTGTAATTTTATCGAACAGTAGGGGTATTAGTTGGTACTTGTTCGGGGTTACCGTTGAGAAGCTTGGGAAGCTGCTCTCCGGACGCTTCCTCGGACCGCCAAAATTGCACTATGATGATGTCAAACTGCGGTAGGGAAAAACCTTTTAGTCTTCTCCAGTGGGAAACCTATAAGCCACTCTAAAAACCTAAAAGAAGGGGGCCAAAGACTGGCCCAGCTTTGCCGGTGGTGGAGCTCTTATTTGCTTCCGGTGCAAAGCTGAGACTACCTCCCCAGAATGCGTTTTACAATGATAAGGATTTCGGCTTGTGCATGTACTTCAGGCGAGATGAAGCCGGAGTGAAGGGCAAACAGATCTTGGGGAGCTCCATAACAAAACTATCGGGCTCACATTTGACATCGAAGGCCCAATTCGTTTTCCAGGACGGCGACCGTTGATCGCTCACTAATGTGAGTACAAAGTTGCCCTTGTATATAATCAGTTAGTAAACTCCTTTGTATTGTTAACTAAACTTTCGGTACTTATGTAGATGCCTAATGACTGTTAATCTTGGTGATGAATCAGATAATTTTATTTGGAATCTTACAACCTTAGGATTATTCACTGTTAAGTCTATGTATGAAGACTTGATGAATGACCACATTCTTTTTCTGCAGAAATATTTATAGAAGCTAAAGATCTCACTCAAGATAAAAATATTTATGTGGTTTCTCAATAACAAATTGTTGTTAACCAAAGATAATCTTGCAATTTTTTTTGGAAAGGGTGTACGAAGTGTTGTTTTTGTGGTGCACAAGAATCTACTGAACACCTTTTTTTGCTTGTCCTTTTGCAAAGTTACTATGGCACATGGTTTACTTCGCTTTTGATCTTCCACCTCCAAATAATATTATTAATATGTTTGGCAATTGGTTGAATGGAGTTGACAAAAAAACAAAGGATCGGAAGGTATGGTGACCAAAAAAAGGGGGTAAGAGTGTGACGTTACGTGCTTTCCATTTTCTTAATTTCCGTGATTTTGGCAATCCCTTGATTATTGGTACACAATATATTTTCTTAAATATTGCATACCGTGCTTTCCATTTTCTTAAATTCCGTGATTGTAGCAATCCCTTTGATTGTTGGAACGCAATATATTTCCTTAATATTGCATACCGATCATGCTGAAATTTTTGGTTCTAGATCTTTAATCAAACGGTGCAGATGCGGTAGATGTTGGATATCAAATATTTTTAAAAACCTATAGACTTCTATTTAATATACTACCTCTGTCCATAAATAGATGTCTTATTTTTGTTAGAATTCAGATGTATGTAGACACCACTCCGTTCCAAAATTTTGATCCGAGATGAAGTGCTCATGCAGCTTTTCCGAAAATAAAACACGGCACATCGTATTTTCTCTTAATATGCAAGAAAGCAAAATTACACTTTCCGGGATTTCCAAAAGAAAAAACAGGACTTTCCCTTCTGAAGCACATGGTGACAGGCAGGATTCGTAAGCTACTTAGGCAAAGGCTGTCGAGATGTAGCCGTGACATGTATGGCCGGAGTCCTGCCATCACCGCTAGTTGCAGGATCAACGGCCGATGACGATCCTGGGTCGCCTTCAACAACAACGGCACACTCTTCGGGCAGGCCGCCTTGAAGCACGCCGCCGTTAGCCCCGGGACGGCCGTCTCTGGCTTCAAGCGCCTCATGGGCCTAGGGTAATTAAATTTGTTATCATGTACCAGTCGTTTCTTCCCTCTTTGGGCAAGGTTAGGCCGTCGATGGTATTGCAGTTTGAGTGGATCGATGATTTGATTGACAGGATGCATAACGCGGTGGTGAAGAGGGAGATGGAGCTAGTGCCGTACAAACTTTTTAGAACGCCATATGGAACGCCTGGAATTCAGATCCAGGCCGAGGGAGGCGACGCCAGGAATTTCCAAACCGAGGAAGTCGACGGTATCCTCATGTCCTAGCTGAAGCAGATGGCGGAGGCCGCGAGATCAAGAAGGCTCTGCTAAGAGCATCACTAGTACCCCTAAACTCTCAAATACTCAAAAATAACTGTTTTTTTACATTTTGCGAGAGAAAAAAACGCGTAGACTAGATCCCCTAAACCCCCAAACCCTCAAAAAAATTTAGAGGTCCAACCCTCAAACACGATTTCAACCTGTAGAAGTGAGGGTTGGGGAGGCCGAACTGCACCCAACCCGCACTCCTCTTCCTCGTCGCGCGGGAGGGAAATTTCCTATCCCCAAACTCCCGCCCCGCGCCGCCGGCCGCCGCCCCACCGGCCCCCGCCCCGCCGGCCCCCGCCTCCCCCCGCTCCGCCTCGGCCGTGCGCCCGTCCCTCCGCCTCCACCGGCCATGGCGACGCCGCCCCCCGCTCCGCCTCCGTCGGCCGCCGCCCCCCGCTCCGCCTCCGTCGGCCGCCGCCCCGCCGGCCCCCGTCGCCCCGCGTCCGTCCGCTGCCCCGCCGGCCCCCGTCGCCCCGACAAGTTGAAGCGCGGTGAACAAGCGAAGCGCAAGGCCGATATGGAGGAGAGGATGCTCAAGCTCAAGGAAGCAAAGTCATGGAAAAAGATCATGGCCGAGAAGAAGGAGCACATGATGATGTGCAAAAAGGACATGGATGAAGACCAATTGGCGTGGTGGAAGGAGACCAAGGAGGACATCGCCGAGAGGAAGAGGCTACTTCGTGGTGCGTTCTCTACTCTTCGAGGTGACACTCCGATGAGTTGTGGTGGCGATGGCGGTGTGGAGGACTCCACCACCGGCGCCTATGGAGGTGCTTGAGGCGATGGCGGTGTGGAGGAGATGGCGCCGAGGTGCAACTTTTTGGTGACGGTGCCGATGAGAGGTGGAAGATGATGATTTTGTGATGTAAACTATTAAACCATGCATCAATGATTTTCATTTCCTAGTTGTTTCAATGTTGTATGTGTTTTTCTAGTGATAATTGTGATATGTCATATAACAATTAGAAGGGTTGGGGTTGGGACAAAGACTAGAACCCTCAAACCCAACCCTTATAACGAAACTGGGTTGAACCCTCAAATCCAACCCTTATAACGGAACTGGGTTCTGACTCATGTTTTTCAACCTCTAAAACTGCCAAAAAATATCCATTCTCAACTCTTAAACTGATTTGAGGGTTTGATAGTTTAGGGGCACTACTAGTGATGCTCTAACCGCCCCTGTGCGCTTCACGGCCGATCAGAAGCATTCTCTGATGGCGCACGCTCGGTGGGACGGCGGCTTCTCCGCCACAAGGTCCGTGGGCGAGTATGTGGCGGCGGCCGCGGCGTACGGCCTTCACGAGAAGCCGCGCCATGGCAAGGTCATCCTTGTCTTCCATATGGGCGGCCGCACGACCCACGCCACGAGGTTCAAGTTCAGGTATAGGGATGGGCTGGCCCATCATTTGGGCGCAAGCTATGAAGCTCAGCTGGGCGGCGCCGACCTCACCGGCAGGGTTGTCGACCACTTTGTGGAACTGATCAAGGAGAAGCACCACCGGGACATCCGGCAGGACGAGAGCGCGCTCCGGAAGCTGTGGGCGGCGTGCGAGATCGCCAAGAAGACGTTGAGCCACCGGGAAGACGCTGTGGTGAAGGCCGAATCGGTCTTGGACGACGGCGCGGATTTCTTTGCGCGGCTCACGAGGGCACAGTTCGAGGAGCTGAACGGTGATCTGCTGGCGAGAGCCGTGGGCACTGTGGAGCGGGCGGTGACGTGGCCCGCCCCGCCCGACCAGTGGGAGAGCCGCAAGGAGAGCGTCGACGCGATCATCCTTGTCGGCGGTAGCGTGAGGATCCCCAAGATTGCCCAGTTTTTCAGGGACTACTTCCATGGGCGGGAGGCAATCGTCGAGGAGGAAGCGGTTATTCGCGGTGCTGCTCATCTCTCCCGTCGCGAATCTGCGGACTTCACGCTCCAGTGTGCTGATTACTACTCTGACTACTTTGGATGCTGATGTATGAGATGATCCGGTACTAGTGTGTTCTTTATATTCTCTACATATAATCACGGGAAGCCAGGTTAAATGCTCGCGAACCCCCGGACGATTGCCTCCTCGCAATCCTCCGCCTCCTATGCACGCCACGTGTCCCCGTGGGATGGAAGGAAACGAGCAGCACACGATTTTAATAAAACTGACATATTTTTGTAACAACTCATGAAATAACCTGTTTTGAAAAAGATTTTGTGAATTGACCTTTTTATTTGTCTCCGCACTAGACGGAGCCAAACTCCATAGCTTGATGCCACCATCGACGGCACCGTGCCTCCACGACGCCACGGCCAGCGGCGCTAAGCCCACATAGACGTGGTGGTCGGCGGTTGTGATGGGACCCGCAACTAGGAAGCTTGGCTTCGTCCCGGACGGCGTCGTGCTATGTAGTTTGGCTCCACCCGCAATGGAGCCATGCCCCTTAGATGGAAATAACAGTCAGACCCGCATCTGGGTTGTCCTTAGCATCAGAACGAATCGTTTCTTCCACCTCGCGACCCTGACCACTAGTCTCTCTCTCACTCCCCCACTTAAGTTCCCCATCAAATCCCTCAGATCAGTTGTGTTTCTTCATGGATTTGGTGTATTTGGTACCTTTCTTCACTAGTAATCTCCCCTACTTAAGTTCCCCATCAAATTCCCTTTAGGCCCAAGAGGTAATCTCCCCTATTCTCCCTCTTTTTGTCCAATTAATTTCGTTGATTTGGTGCCTTTCTTCACAAGTAATGAAACCCTAGATCTTCCATTTGAAAGGTTTATTCTTATGGATTGGCCAATGGTTCTTGGTTAGACGGCTATGAAACATTAGGTGTTGAAATTGGTGCTTAGGGTTAGGGTTATCAAAGATTATGATGCATTTGGATTGTTGTCATTTTTTAGATGGTAGGAATAGTGAATGTTCATCATGTGTACAAAGCAACTTTCTTGAAAGGCAATGCCGAGTGTGTTGACCTAGAGGAGATAGTCATGGTATTCATCACTAGTCCTACCTACGCCGAGGTTGTTGAAAGAATTAGATTCGATTTGAAGTGGATGGAGCCAAGTGATGCATGTGAATTGATTGGAACGTATAATGCCAGGTTTGGACATCACAATCGGTTGAAGATAATGCCCGTTGACTCCGAGTTGAATTGAAGTGCATACAAGGAGATTGTGGCGGGTTCCCAAGATAAGTCTCTCGAGGTATTTCCCACGAGGAAGTTTGTTGCTCGGTTGAGCATTGACTTGAACCGGCATTCTTCCCCATTTGCTCGCAATGTGCCATCTCAGTACCATAGTACCTATGTGTACGACACTCGAATGAGATAACCCATGGTAAAGAGCTCTCTAGAGAGTAGCTACAGCCGAGATTCCCCACCATCTTCCTGCCTCAGAGAGCAAGACACATGTCCACCTCCTCCCCTCGCCACCAAGGATGGCTAGATGAAGCCACCCCACATCTGAGCTCCGCTGCAGGACATGCATGGCACAAAGCAAATTGCTTATTGAAGAAGGCCTCACCGGAGTTGCCGACCACGACTAGCTTCCGCCATGAAAGCTTGACGAGGAGCACCTCTAGCAACCGTCTGATGCCGCAGCGAAGCATCAGAACGAGCAGCCTCCAGAGGAAAGAGAAGGCGGCCTTATTTCGGGAGATGCCTAGCTCCGTCTTCCTCTTCGACCACCACACCCTGCAGAAGAACATGGCCGAGAGAACGACGAGCGAAAGACGCGCCAGATCCGACCGAAGGGATCTAGCAGCCTACCCCCATTCTCCACAAAGGGTAAACCTAATCGAAAATAAGCCTACTACTACAACCGACGTCCTTCCTTTGCCTACTCTAGCCAGCATCACCGGCGAGAGAGGTTCCAGTTCGGCCTGGCGCCGCGGAGGAGAAAACCAGGCGAGAGAGAGCTTCTGGAGAGAACGAGAGGTGCTCGTTTTCTATTCTTTTGGACCAAAAAACGTACTGTACGTCGATCGCTGGATATATCTGTCGCATCGGCAGGCTAGGTTGCGGACGGTCGACGAAGATGTATGTGCATTAACTGACAATCACCAAGACTCCCGCGCAAATATGTAGGAGTATCTACTAACAGCTTCGTGGGAAAATACCCGGATGAACGGGTGCACATGCATCCGGTTTCACCAATTTTGGAAAAAAAAATACTATTTAAAAATCTCAAAAATAATGAAAATAATTTTTATGTACATATTATGTTGATACTTGCTTGTGTAAGTTTTAATGGAAAAATTCGATTGTATGTAGCCTATATAAAAATGACAAAATATCCAAATAACACCAGTATAATAATCGGAAGGAATGGGACGCAAGGGACGCGTCCGTCCCGGGCTCTCATCCTTTCCCCTGCCGAGGCCGAGCGTGTACTGCAGTGCCTCCCAAAAAAGCAAAAAAGTAGCTCCGGTCTAAAATCGCCGTAGTTCCTCTTCCATTCTCCGAGTCCCTTCGCCGGAAACCGCCGGCGAGGCCATTCTCCGGGGCGCGGCCGCTGCTTCCTGCAACATCAAGCTCCTACTCCCGCAGGCCCACCTCCGCACCCTCGCTCGCCGGTGAGTCCTCAGTCAGTCCCTCTCATCATTTTTCTCAGTTTGGGGCTCAGGCCGCGCGGTGTGCTCATGTGCGGTTTCTGATCCGAGCTCGTGCAGATGAACCCTGGATCTTCCCGCGGCCCATCCTGCTTTTCCTGCTTCGGATGGAATTTGAGGTCTGGGCGACATCGTCTGGTAAGTACAGTAGTTGTCTCTGTCATTCACGCCTGCTAACAACAAGTCATTATTAGGATCATACACCCTGAACCTGAAGCGCACATATCTCGTGGATTAGCAATCATCTCACTCATTCACGCTGCTAACAAATCATTTTAGGATATTTCCAAATGGGACTGGGAAGAGATCTTGGGAGAAATTATATTTCTTTTCTTATTTAACTGTCAATATACACTACAGTGTACAGCCGCATTCTCATGCCACTTTTTGGAAAATTGTGAACCCCTCTGCCCATGGGCCTATGACATAGGCTAAAACACATGATTTGTGGCTTCACTCATTTGGTGTATCATGTAAACCAGAAAAAATATTGATAAAGGGGACCAGCAAAAATGGGCATTCTCGATTTTCTTCAATGAAAGTTGGATGCGGTTTCAGTTTACGCAAGTACTGCACGAACGACACAACCATGTCCCATCCTTGTACGATCCGAGATCGGGTGGTGCGCTGCACTTTGATGCAGCTATGAATGGTTTGATCTTGTTGTCATACTTGTAGCAGTTCTTCAGTTAAAATAGCGTATTTAATTGCAGTTACAACACTTTTTTATTGAGTATGAGCTTTCGAGCTTGAATCCAGTGGTTACTACCTTTACTAAGTACTGATGATTTTAGTTTGAATACTTTAGTTCGGCTCATCGTTTTGTATATGTTGGGTACTAGTATAACTTCTAAAGTTTGTGGCATTTCAAGGTTTTAAATACTTCTTTCTTTATTTATATGAAGATGACGGTCTTTCTCCGGGATAAGCAAAGAGACATGGAACCCAAGAAAGAAATAACCATGCCATTCCTAACTGATGACCTGGTGGTGGAGATTCTGTCTCGGTTGCCGCTGAAATCCTTTTGCCGATTCAAGTGTGTTTGCAAGTCCTGGCTTGCCTTCTCATCTGATCCACATCACAGCCAGAAGCTCCCAAGAACTCCAGTTGGTCTCTTGTACCAAAGGTGCGATTATCGCAGTCCCATCCATCTCGCCGGACTTCCGTCAAGTGGCAGGGAAATAGACACAGCTCTTTGTTTTGTGCCAAGTTATCATCATCTAAGGTTAATGGATTGTAGCAACGGCCTACTCCTGTGCTGTTATGAAGGTTTCACAGGATATTTTCCAGATGTTTCACGTTCCGTTGTGTGCAATCCGGCAACGAAAGAGTGGATGTTTCTCCCACATACTCAACCTGGATCAGATTCTGATTATCATGTCGTGTTGTGCTTTGATCCATTATGGTCCCAACACTTTTATGTCTTCAAATTCCAGAAGAGGCGTTCGTCGCATCCTGTAGACCAACCAATCAATGAATTTGAGATATTCTCCTCTCAGGATCTCTTATGGCATAGTAGTCTCCTGGAAAGTGAAATTAGTTTTCATGGTCGATCACACTTCATTCACGGGGTGTTGTATGTTGAGCACTCGTCGGATCGTTGTGTCCTTGCAATGGAAATAAATGCAATGGCCACAAGCATACAACTGCTCAAACGAAGGATTATTCAGCTGCCAGGATTCTCTGTCATGCCAGAGATGTTCCATTGTTGTCATGGCCGCGTTGCCCAGTCATCAGGGGTCTTGTGCTATGCGCAGCAACAAATAGATGGTTGCATGATGCAAATTTGGAGTTTGGAAGGCTCTTCGTCTGAGAGGTGGGTGGTGAAGCATCGGCTAAATATGATCGATGCATTTGGGAGGGACATCTTGGTCCACACTGATTCTTCTGGATCCTTGTGGTCCAATTATTACATCTTGGCTTTTGACCTTGATAGAGAGGTTGTTATCCTGGGGGAGCATGGCACTTGGAAATTCCTCTTGTTTACCATCAGTACCAAAAAACTCTTAGAGCTTCAGACTCCCACAACCTGTGAACTGTCCTATAAATTTTACTACGTGCCATACTACTGCAAGCTTTCCAGCTTCAGTGCGTCAAGGGATTTAAGATGAATGTCAGCTTGCAAATATGTATCTTATGAGTGCTGTAATCTGTAAGCATTCTTAGTGCTTTAAGGGGCTCAAGAATGTTAGCCAAGTCGTGTATATTATGCTATGAAGGTTGTACTTTGTAATCGTTTTTACGTGCATTAGCTGCACCAAACAACTGTTATGTGTGTATGAGATCGCTGGATTGCTGGCTTTGTGTGCCAATGTGTAGTGCCTTCCCCTGGCAAAACATAGTTTAGTGCTTTTTTATTGCCTTTTTCACTTATTAACGTTTGTGCTACCCTCTTAGAGTTGTTTCGGTTATTGGTTTCTTTTCTTTTTTCAGGTAAGGTTATTGGTTTCTTGTTGAGACGGTTTCATGTTCGTTTTTCTAAATAAAAAAGACTGCATACGGGCACATGTTTTGTAGGATTTAGCTGGAATCACGCATGTGCTCCCATCCCTTTGTGCTGCTATCATGTTTCAGCGCTGTATGTATTGAATTTAAATTTTGAATGCCTCCTGGTTACTGTTAGATCTTTTGTAATAACCAGTGCAACTACAACCGGAAACTTCATGTAAACGAACTGTATTTGGTTTCAGCATTGCATGCGGGGGCTATGTCCTGTTTTCAACAAGCCAGATGACATAACTAATCAAATAGGAAAATATGCATATGTCATATGGCAGTCACAGAGATCTATATCCACGTGAAACAACAACATTAATCAGTTGGGTTGGAAGTTTGGTGCAACCGAAGAGAATATCAAATTTCCTCTGTTTCTTTGAAGCTATCAAACTTCCTTTTGATGGTTTGCCCTACATTACTTGGGCGTTCGATAATTTTGCACAGAGCAATGTGAGGCAAATGATCTGATGGTCAAGTAACGTCAGGTAGCAGGAACTTTGAAGCAGACGCCGAGGACATCATCCAAAGGTGCATGATCGCCGGTCCCTTCGTCTCTCCATGCATACAACAGTTCTTTCCCTCTGAACACGAACATTCCACCCTGCAGAAAGCAACACGAGCAAACATGCGTTCAAACAATCAGGAGTTCAGGATCAAGCAAGTCTTCAAACTTCTTCTGGGTGACAAATGCATGGACAGAGATAAGGAGGCAGCGAATTCAGTTAACCTGCTGCATGACACCCGTCAGGTCAGATGGTGTGCCTTGCAGCGTGTAGTTCTTGGTCGCCTCCTTGATGGAGTCGAGCCTCGAGTATATTTTAGCCTTCATCATGCACATAGACATATGGACATTTTAGCTTCGTTCATGTAAGCAGATTGTGAAAGAATAGCTGCATGATCAGAATTCAGAAACGCTGTGCTGAATTGTGGTTCTTACACTAGCTGGACTGAAGAGGGTCCGGCCTATTCCGTGGTACAGGCCCAGGACATCGTAAGCCTGAAATCAAACGAGTTCACAGTCATTCATCACAGACATTTCTTCACTCAAACAAACAGTAGAGGAACAGATAAATGGAGCTGAGTGGATCGTCACCTTGCGCTCCGGGTCGGCGTACAAGCTATCCGAAGGAAACGGCAGCTGTAATGCAAAGCATCCCAGATCGAGAACAGTCAGCTCCATCCCGAGGAAACAAGCAGAACAATTGCAAATGGACATTTGTGCATAGTCTGATCAAAGTGAATGTCACCAAGACAACACTACTCATCTCTTGCTACGTCTGAAAATGCTGCCACTTCTTCGCCGAATTGGAAGATGGCACGGTGCTAACACCGACACTGAACCACAGGCTTACCCGATCAGCGAGAATGCGAGCTTTATCAGAGGTGCCGACGCCGATGGCGATCAGTTTAGCTCCCGCGGACTCGAATTTCTCCATGGAGTTGTTGAGATCAGAGGCCAGCTCCCAGCTGTAGGCATGGCAAACGGCAAAGCTTAACAGGCGACGGTCCAAGAAACAGAGGAAGGAAGCATGCAGCGTGTCAGCGCAACGGCAGCCTCACCAGCAGAAGCATCCGAAATGCCTCAGCAGCGCGACCACGGCCACGCCCTGCTCGCGGAATCAAACAACACGAGTTGGTTCACGATGTTCAGAGAAAATTGCATGATGCCGAAACCAGATAAGTTTGAGAGTACCTCGGTGGAGTCCCACAGGTCCCTGAGCGGGACGGCGTCGCCGGTGCCCGTGGCGAAGACCGAGACGCCCTCGAGAGCGTCCCACGCCGGGGTGCCGGCGTCGAGGGGAGAAGCCCCCGCCGCAGCTGAGACGCGCAGCGACCGGCGGCAGAGTCGCGGGAAGGGGCCGCGAGGTCCCGAGGCGGACAGGCGCCGGTGGCACGGCGTGCGGAGTTGGGCGTACGAGAGCGAGAGCGACAACGAGATGGCCGTCGCCATGGAGACGGCTGAACGCCGGCGCGCAAACTACAGGTGGAATGGGACCGGTGGAATGTCTGTCCGTGCCTGCATGCTGCGAGCGGGCGGGCGTTGAGCCACCGGCATTGGAAGCGACCCGAGTGGCCGGAGCTGCGCGGCACCAGGGCGCGGGGCGTGGCGCCATCTCTTCCTCTAGTTTTTTGCAAACAAAAAAAATTTAAAGGACACCGTTTCGATGTGGCGTCCAACGTGGGAGCTCTCCCGATCCTTGGTTCTCTCTAGTTTTGGCCATGGCCGCAGGCCCGCGGCTCGCCGCTTCTCCTAACTCCCTCACTGTTCCCTTTCTCCACTTCCTCCGGTTACACAGGCACAGAGGCCACTGTCGCTGATGTCCGCCACCAGGGGCGCCGCCGTTGTCTCAGGTGGTCATGGCAGTTGAGGGTTAGAAATTGTCATGGCCACCGAGGTCTCCTTGAAGGCTTGAGAGAGATGGCAGATTAGGACAGGATTTGGGGAGAATGCGCGACATAGATGGAAATCGGGGCTCATACCTTATTTCACAACGGAGGCACTAGTAGATTAGGAAGGTTCAATCTATACATCGAGTAAACCCTTTTTTCTTTTTTACCTCTCGACCTCCTGACGTGGGCGCCGCGCGCCGCCACACTTCTGGCCGCCGCCGAGAACCCCGCTCTACCGCCCGCCGCCGAGCACCCCCTCCGCCGCCCGCCGCTGCACGCTGCAGGTCAGTTTCCCCTCCCATCTCCACTTCTGTGCTTCTTCTTGGTCCGATCCGAGTTTCTTTTGCTGGCTTGCTGCGCAGACTGCGCTCCGTCGGTGCCGATGCCTTACGTAGCTACTACAGTACTTGCGAACTAATAACGGAATCACATGTATTGCCTAGTGCTGATTTTAGACATGGCTCCGCTCTAGGAAACATTGCAATGATGGGTCGAAGTTGCAAGTTACTGGCGATCTTGTTTATTGCAATCAGAGAAAAAAAGGCAATCTTGTTCATTGGGTAGAAGCATAACAACGTAAGTACAGATTATAGAACGCCTCTATTGAATTCATGCTGCACCGCTGCAGTTGTCAATCTTCTCGCAACAACCATGTCACACTACTCCTATATTCTCCTCAAGCTCCTAGCGATCTGGACGGTGCTCCCCATGTTTGAAGTGATCTTCCAGCAGTCAATAACGTTATTCACTAACCCTCCGCCCGCCTCCGCGCGGCGGCCGCCGCGCACCCATCCCCTACCTTCCCGAGCCCTCCACAGCGCAGATCCCCCTCCGCCGCCGCCGCCCTGGGCGTCGCCAGACAAAGCTTATGCGGCGTGACGGCGGCGGCGGCGGTTTCCCTCGGTCGCGGATCAAGGCGGCGCGGCGGCGGCTACCTTCTTCCAAGCGATGGTGGAGCGGGGTGGGTGGCGACCTAGGCGGAGCAGCTTCGGCCGACGACGGTGACGCGGGCGTGGCGGCGCGGATGTCGGGCCCGATCTAGGCCCGTTTGGGGCTGGGCGGGTGGTGACGTCTGCGCAGCGTCTCCCTCTTCTACATCGACGGCTCGCGGTGGTTCCCCTCGGCCACTTCCGCATCCCTGAGGACGCCCAGGGCAGCGGCTCTGGCAACGGTGGCGGTGGTCTTTTCCTTCGCCGAAGGAGGTCGGCCGATTTGCGACGAGTCGGGTTGCGTGGCTGCCGGTGAAAACCGAGCTTCGACCAAGTTCTTGGCGGGCGATGGCGGCGTCACGCGTCGCTCCCTTCCTGAAGGCATCGTCGACGCAGTCTGCGGTTTCTCACTCGTGCTGCTCCGGGGGAAACCCTAGGTCCGGGTCTCCCGGATCGGACGATGGCGGCGCGTCCTGCATCGTTCTACCTCTTGGGGCATCGTTTTTGGAGCAGTTGCTGGATGTTGGCGGACTTCGGTGGAGTGGTGTTCATCTACCACATTGTTGGCGCTGAGTCTCGGTGGCATGGTGTTGCGGGGTATCTACGACGGATGCGGGATGATGTATACGTGCGGGGAGGGTGGAGCCGTCTGGCGTCATGGTGGCATCGACGGCAGGTCTTGCAAGGTTAATGCGTTGATCTCTCTTGAAGATGGAGTCGAGGAAGACGGCGGGAGCAACTCCCGTGGCGTGTGCGTTGGCATGCGCTGAGAGTCTGCTTGACTAGATGTGTTTCTCACCTGCTATTGGGCGGTCTGAGAAGGCATTTAGTTTTGGATGATTTGAGTTGGTGTATTGTCACCCTCTTCATCCCAATGTAGGTATAGTAAGGTTGCTTCGAGTTTGATCTTTTGTATTTTTTCTTATAAGGTTTCGTGAATAATCTAATAAAAAAAGCCGTGTACATTCTTTGGATGCAGAAGCTGGGGCGATATTTCCCCCATTTCGAAAAAAAACTACTCCTATATTCTTGTATAATAATTCTCATTTGTACAAAAATCATTAATTTATATATTATTAATCTTTATTATATGTATGCAAACGTATCCCGGCCGCATCCGTGCTTTTGGAAAATCGCGGTGTCGCGCTGTATCCGTATCACCGTATCTGGCATCCTTTAAACGTAAGGCCGTAGCCCTGTCTTAAATTAATAAAACCGTTGCCGGCAGAGCGATACACAGTGCCGAAGATCAGCCAACAGGAACCGAAGAACAACCAACAAACAAAATAAAAGAAATGAAAAAAACAGCTAGAGCTTCGAGTCCATTGTCCCGCCTTGCCGTCCACCTGAAGAAGACGTGAAGTTGGAGAAGAAGGACGTCCTTCAGGTATTCACCCTCGCCAACCTCTAGAGGCCAACCCAAGCCACAATGACATCCGTTTCCACCTCTGAAGAAAGCTCCCTGCTTTCTCGCCCCGGATCGGAGGGCGCCGCGCCTCTCAAAAGGTAGAGAGCTCTCCCTGAGGACGCATGGGCATTGTACACTTGCCGCCAGAGGAGAAGGCTCCGCGCAATCGCCTCGCCACGCCGCCATCCACAGACTTCACCTTCGCCCGCAGCACCAACCGCAACAAACGAGACCAACCTGCCGGGAGAAGACAGAGAAGATGCGGTGAAACCGCTACTAGCTACCAACCATCCACCGCCGAGCACATCCACCAACCCCGCTATCTCAAGGCAGCGCCTTCAACAAGGGAACGGCGCCGGAGCGCCGCTGCCGCCCAAACCGAAGCTTTGGGTTTTCACCAGAGATAGGTAGGACATGGAGGAAGGAAGTAGACCTCGATGTCTCCTTCAAGAAGGAGATCGGCGCCGACAGCGTCGTCGACATCGTGACCGGCTGACCGCCACCATCGGCCAAGAGTTTCCCCCAGTCCAAAGCCCTTCTTTCGGCCGCATCCACCAACCACCAAATCGAGATCCATGGCCGGGGAGGTGAGACGGGCACATGGGGAGGAGCAGCAATCTTCGCCTGATGCAGGGTGGCCTCTGCACCTCGCCGACGCCCACCGCCCCCTCACCGCCCACACGGCCAAGAGCCACGGTCAGCAGCACTGGACGCCCGCCACCCGCCGCCAGGTCGACGCCGTCTCCGCCATCCAGGGCCGCCGCCTTTGCTTCCGCGTGGTCCCAGACCTGGACGAGGAGCAGCACCCCGCGGCCATCCAAGCACCAGCGAGGCCGAGGCGAGGGTGTGAGAGGAGGGCCGCCGCGCTTCCCGATGCCGGGGCCATCCCCCCAGCGCAGAGGCCTGCCTCCATTCCGCCGCCCCAGGGGACCCGCGAGCAGATCCCCGCCGCCCCCATCACCGGCTGTGCCAGGTTTTGCCGGCAGCAGCCTCAGGGGACGGCGAGGAGAGGGGTGGGGGAGGCGGCGGCGGGGGGGGGGGGGTCCGCCCCCTCGGACGCCTAGAGGAGACGACCCGAGGGGGTACCCAAAGTTCTCTATTAAGCACTACTGATTATTCATATCTGGGCATCCTAGCTCTCGACAGTGACAAATCAGGCAGTTTCGTGATCGCCTCTATTTTTACTTCTTATATCACCGGACAGGATGATGATGATGATACGTTGAAGCTTACACCCTTTTTTTTCCGTTGATCACATCTCGCTTGCAAAATTTGAGCTGAGGGTAGTACCTTGGTTTGAACTTACGCTAAAGGACATTTAGTTAATAACATGCTCGTAGGGGTTTTAATTTACTCTATCTTTGTTAGTCTAATTTTTATCTAAATAAGCTTAGATTGGCTCACCAGCTTGCATTGGTCAGGAAATCTTTAACTGGTAGCAGTTCACTCGGCTGGGGAAACAATCTTCCAGAGCAATGGTCCCAAATACTTCCATTCACCGATTGTTCTCCCCACACGTTGCAATCTGCCGCTGGACCTCGACCGCTGCAAATGGTGTGACATTTGCTGTATCTTCTCCCGCGGGCCATATCGGCGGCTTCCTTTCTAAGAAGCCATATACGCCACCGTCCTGGGCCTCAGATCTCTCCCTCGTCCCGTCCCACAAATTCACCCTCGGCCAAGTAAGCTTCGCTATCTCTAACACTGGCTCCATATTTGGGCTGATTAGTATGCAGATTTGAAGTAGTTTAAACTGGTAAGCAAGTGTGGAATGGTTAGTCTAATGTATTTTTGTTTCATTATCAAAACAGTTTCCAACTCCGATTCACAAGTGGAACCTCCCCAATTTGCCGAAAGACACAGAAGCATGGATCAAGGTGAAACACAAGAACCACTTCTTTGCTGAAATTCCAAATTTTGAGATACTCCGTGGTTGGTTCATTAGTACTATATTTGCATTTCGATTCTGATGTGGATATTTTTGCGTGACTGTAGCGGGATGATCTTGCTGGAATGGAACTGAGTGGCAACAAAGTTCGGAAGCTCGAATTTCTGATGGCAGATGCCGTCGCGCAGGGTGCCGACTGCGTTATTACTGTCGGTGGTATCCAGAGCAACCATTGCCGAGCCACTGCCGTGGCTGCCAAGTATGTTAATCTTGATTCCTATCTGATACTAGCTACCTCCACGGTAAGTCATATGCTTGTGAGGTGAAATTGATCGAAAAGCGTTCTGCGGCAATGCATTTTTTTGACTTGGTTTTGGTGGGATGTTTGCAGCCTCTTGTGGATAAAGATCCTGGTTTGGTTGGTAATCTACTTGTCGAGAGATTGTTGGGAGCGCACATTGATCTTGTCTCAAAACGAGAATTTGTTAAATTTGGGAGTGTGGTATGCTCTTGTCCATGAAGTGTTATGTTGTTGGTGCTTTGTGATTTTCGTAGATGTGTGTGATAATTTTGTCAAATCCTTGTCCATACATGAGTCTTACAAATTGTTCATGCTTCATTAGATACCTTTTTATTTGTTGAACGATAATCACATCAAATAGCATGTGTTTCGTTATTTTTCAGATTATTATATACTAGTATCATTTATTTTGCTCTTTTAAATTCTTGATGTTCCTGTCTTCTCTTTGGATACATGTAGTACAACGCTTTGTGGCAGTGCCCTCTCATAGCCTCAGTGATTAGTTTTTATTATACCTAGCATTATTTGTTATGCTGTACCTCTTGTATTGCTCAAGAAGTTTTCCAATCACAAAATTGTATTTTTACTTGTAGGCTTTAACTGATTTGCTAAAAAAGAGACTTCTGGAAAAAGGACGGAAGCCGTATGTGATTTCTGGTGGTGGATCCAACTCATTAGGACATTGGTATGATCTTATATGTGTTGATAGCTGCTAAAACTATAATTTTGTTCTCTTGCATTCCTGCTTTTAGCATAGTTTGAGGTTTCCTCGTGGATTGATATTCATGGATAGGGTTGTCTTAGTGTGTTGTGGACATTGATACATTGCACATGTTGGGCTAAGACTTGCTTAGGGGGTTCCTTCCTACTGTATTAGAAAGTCTAGGATTGTACGAGTCTCGTACACTAGGACCTCTTACTGTGGTAGGAAAGGTTAAGGGTCTGAGCATTCACTATATAAAGACACTATTTGTCTTTTGTTCCAGAAAAAAGTACCATTTTATTATCTCCCAAATATTCTTTCACCTAGGCTATGTCTATCTAGTTTCCCAGTAGCCATGCCAGCTTGCTATGTCTTTGCAGAATAATTATCCTGTTGTTACCCAAGGTTCACAACATACCCCATCGAGAAAATAGTTACTCTGTTTGATGTGGACTTGGCCTTTACTACCCATATAAGCAAGAGTGTCTGGATATGATCTCATACAATGGCTAATCAGTTGCACAAATAATGACTTGTTGTGTTCAATATGCATACGAGGTTGTAGAAAATGTTAGTTTACTCTGTTCAAACTGTGTCAAGAAGACACTAAAATTTTCATTGTGCAAACTGAATGTAAGATTACGCACTGTCAAAGCAAAAGCTGTAGTTCAAAAAGGCCTCAGGAATTTTTGTAATGATAATTTAGTTTATGACATTCAATCTTATGCATAACGTATAGGTATCTTGCTGTTACAGGGGATATATTGAGGCAGTAAGAGAGATTGAGCAGCAAATTCAGTTATCTGGTGATATTCAGTTTGATGACATTGTTGTTGCATGCGGCAGGTATTTCAGTGACACCTGCTATTTTTTACATTTGTATGGGTAATTTTGTGTGCATGTTTTCTATTGTTTCATGCATACATCATGGAATTTGTTATATTTTCACTTTATGATTTGATGATTGAACATTGTGCAGTGGTGGAACTGTTGCTGGTCTTGCTTTAGGATCGCAATTGAGTAGCTTAAAGGCAAAAGTATAAGCTTTCTTTAGCTATTTTCTTACCTTGCTGATGTTTCCATACTAACCATCCACTTGTACAATAGGTCCATGGATTCTCTGTTTGTTATAACTCTCGGTACTTCTATGACAATGTTCAAGGTCATATTGATGAACTTCAACCTGGTTTGAATTCCCATGATATAGTCAGCATTGAAGATGTGAGTATGCTGTATAACTTCTATTGTTTGAGGATCTTGAAAAAGAGTTCATCCCTTGTTCTTTCACATGTGCTGCTCCTGACTATACGTTTGTCCTTAGACCCAATGTGAATATTAGGTCCACTAAAATCCTAGAAATAAGTAAGCTAAGAACCTTGTTCTACAACCATTTTGAAGAATAAAAGTAGGGGTCACCATATCCATGTTTCATTTACAAAATAGACTAAACGTGAAATAATCTTAGTAGAACGCATTTGTCCGCTTAATTGTCTTGTCATTAATCACCAAAACCTGTAGGGGGGCTAGGTGCACTTTCAGCTTGCCATGGTTTTTCTGTGACTAATTTGCTCATTTCACAGTATCAGTTCTATCTTCTGTGATGGGACTATAATCTATTTATGTTAGTCGAATTTGTGAATATTTTGCTTGACAGGCTAAGGGCTTAGGTTATGCCATGAGCACAGCTGAGGAGCTTAAATTTATAAAGGATATAGCTGCAGCAACTGGCATTGTGCTTGATCCAGTCTACAGGTGCAATACTTTTCTTTTATGCGTGGCACCATATCTGATAGCCTGTATCCTAGTCCTTCCATTCAAGTGAAAAAGCATGCTATTCTTGTCTGTCAAGTTAATACTAAGACCCTTCCCATAAATTCGGGAAGAGATTTAATATTTGTGCTGCTTAACGAGGACATGCATGCTTTTGATTTCTACAGCGGAAAGGCAGCATATGGTATGCTGAAAGACATGTCCAGCAATCCAACCAAGTGGAAAGGGCGAAAGGTCCTCTTTGTCCATACTGGTGGTCTCCTTGGGTTGTATGATAAGGTGGATCAGCTGTCATCTGAAGTTGGGAGCTGGCGCAGAATGGATCTTGAAGAATTTGTCCATGCAAAGATGGCACTCGTAAGATGTTTCTGATTCATTATGTCATTTTTTTCTGTTTTGGAGTGGAATTCTGGACATTTCATTTGGCTTAGAGCATTTTATCTTACATTGGTACAGGGAAAATCATTTTTTTTTTTTTTTGAAACGGAGGCAAAAGCTTTGCCCCATCGATTAATTAAGAAGAAGTTGCTCAGTTTTTAGGAGAAAACCGAGCGAAAACCTACAACAACAGGGCTAAGCCCATACCAACATCACACCCACAAGAGAAAAACATCGAAAGAATGCAACCTCTAAACCAACTAGAACCGACACACAAGAGTTGGATTCCTAGAAAACTATGTTTTTAGTTGTTTACTATCATGATAACTTTTTTTTGAAATGGAGGCAAAAGCTTTGCCCCACCTATTCTTAATTAATAGGTGGGGCAAAGCTTTTGCCTCCATTTCAAAAAAAAAGTTATCATGATAGTAAACAACTAAAAACATAGTTTTCTAGGAATCCAGAAAATAAGTATCAGTAATTTCACAAGTATACTGTCTGTCAATAGTTTCCTGCATACGTGTTTTGGGTTTGTGTGCCGTGCTTGCACCGCTTACTTTAGGAAAAAATTGTTAGGTTATCTCTACTGGAATGCAAATGTACTTTTTTTAAAAAAATAATGTTAACATACCACTAGTGGTTGTATTTATTTGTTGTATGATGCTAGCTAGAGATGCAACCCATGTAAGACTTAAGGTGAACTATGTTAGCTGGCTCCTTCGATAATATGTTGCTTTTTTTTTGGTCATCGCTCGACATTTTTAATCAGGGTGGCCTCTCATTCTGTATTGTTTTGAGATGGTAAATAATTATTTTTGAACAAACTACTGGCTGCATGCCTAAACAGATTGCATGTCAAAGTGAGTATGGGACACATTGGATACGATAAAGAAATTTTCATGACACGAGGATATATGTCAATATTCATGCGAGAATAGTTCAACGGTTCAACCATATCTCGATAGACAATTAAAAAATATCATTGAGGTTGCTTCATTCAATGTTGATAGCTAATATATGTCTATCTCAGAGTTTAGCCCGAACTACTTAGTTTTGGAATAGACAAGTGTTTCATTTGTTATCGTTGTAATTGTTGACCAATCAGGAAGCTCTTCCTCAAGCTCCTACAAATTTGGTTGCAGAGAAAGGTGGCCTAAGTGTCCAATCGTCTACGAAGATGTCTCTGGCTAGAGATTAACAACATCTGTTAGTTTTGCCTCAGAAGGTGCTGAGAATGCCCTGGAGTAAAAACTGAACCATTCCTTTTATGGTGGCTGTTGTTAATTCTCTTATGAGAAGTGCTCTTGTTTTTATGCCCAGACCTTACACTTTAGTTGCACTACGATTTTGCAAATGCTTCTTGTCGTATTTTCCTTTGTTGCTGGTTTTGTGTTATATTGCTTTATTACTTCCTGTCGTCTCCATTTTATTGGTATAGTATTTGTTTGGCAAGTTTAGATGGCACTGAAGAGGCTGAGGTTGTGCTATTTGAGAGTTGGGTAAAGTGTGTTGATGATCTTGCTGTAGAAATAAGGACCGTTCAAATTTGCCTTGCGTAATTTTGACCGCAGATCTTGCTGTAACTTACATATGGAGCTGAATAAATTAGCTATGGTATGGTATGTTCTGTGATCGCGGCATGCGACTCTGGCGGCAGTCATGCCTACTATGGCGGCTGACAAAGCTGAACTGACTGAAAAACTGAATCTAGTTTTTTTTCCTGAGCTAGACGATGCCGATTTCCAATGCAGCACCTGGAACTTGAGTCACCCTGGTGGTTTTTTGAAAATGAATTAGTGCTAGGAGGAACGGATAGGGATTTAGTGCACATGGGCACCAGTGCTCCCTCCACTTTCAGATTTTTAATTTTTTTAAAACCTCACACTTCTTTTTCTCCAAAAAATTATGGCGTTAAATATGTAGGTAGATATGTATAGGAGGAGTCTACGCAAAAAAGTATACTATTTTGAGAGATACAAAATAAAAAAATTCTGACAAAAATGTATACTATTTTAATACTACTGTACTACGATTTAATGTCACAAATTTGTGTTTTTTGTATTTCCCAAAATACAACGTATTTTTTAACGAAACTTTTTCACATACACCTCTACTATACATGTCTATCTATATATTTAACAACATCATTTTTAGAGACATAGAAGTGTGAGGTTTTAAAAAAAATTAAAAATCTGAAATTGGAGGGAGCACTGGTGCTCATGTGTCAAAGACACTTTTTGTAGGAGGAACTAGACACTAAATGATATAGTAGAAACGGGACTTCAGGCGTGAGAATTCCAGAAATTCGTTTCTGATAGGATTCGAACTCTGGTCGTTGGGTGCGCAACTGCAACCCCAATTACTGGGCTATGTTCACGTCCTCCACCCTGGTGGTTTTGTTAGTATGGCCGCCTGGTAATCGTCGGTTTGGATGTACTCCAGGACCTCCAGGCCATTCTCGACCCTCCCAAATAAAGTGGCAGTGCGTCTCGATGTGTATGTTCCACTTATGGTAGCTCAAGCTTCCATGCAGGCGAGATTGCCGAGCAGCTGCTGAGCCACAGACTTTACATTGGCAGGAGGACATAGGTACCTTTTTTTTTTAGCATTAGCTCTTTTTTATAGACGAGTAGGCTCCCTGCCTAAGGGCATCTCCAGCGGGCCGACGTAAAACAGATGCCTAAATTGACCGCCTGCGTCTGTTTGTGTTGGTCCACGGAGATGAAAATAGTTATGCGTCCGTTTGCGTTGGGATGTCTGCGGCGGCCCGACGCGTTTGCCCGCGTGACATTTTCTTTTTGAAATATCCGAAAACATTAGAAACAATCAAATTGCACAAAAATATGGCCATCATATTGACTCAAATTGAGGTCTCAAATAAGTTCATCACATTGTGCACATGGTATGACACAAAATGGAATCTAAAAGGGGCACAACATAGCCAAAACCACAAAAATTATCCAAAAAGAGGCCATGGTGCTTGACAATCGTGCCGCAAATCAGCTGTCTCGGACGCGAATTTCGGCGCGCTTCTTCAGGAACCATGGTGTCGTTGTTCATGCTGCCCAAGTCGTCCAGCATGATCCTTATGTCCTCTGCCCGGATCTTGGCCTCGACATCCATCTTTCTGCCTTTATGATTATTGTTGTACTAGTAATTTTTTCGAGACACGGTATAGATGTAGGCATTCATAACTGGGGAGTATTAGCAAACACTTATCCATATGAACTAGCACCTTCTTTCCGAGAGACAGAGTCCAGAAACTGATATCTCGCTATATCGCCTCCTACTAAATAGCATTTTGCCCTTTATAAGACACCAATGTATCAAAACCATTCAACAAAAACTTGGTATTTCTCCGCCTCATTTCTTTGCTTGCACTTCGTTATACGAATGGCTTCCCTGAAAAGAGCTTACGGATGCGATCCATGGTTGAGCTGTGATCGCCCACGTTCATTCTTTCGGTGGCATGACATATCTGTCCGATCGACTGTCCCCAACGCCAGGTAGGCGTAGACCCACGGTCGCACTTCGGGCTCCGTAATAAAGAGTGCCGTAAAAAAGTGTTTTGGCAGGAAAAAAAATATGTTCGCCAATCCAGCTGCGATCCTGATCGTGTGGACGTGTCCGCGGACGGGACGGGACCTGACGTTGGGGCGAGAGACGATCGATGGCTGCCACCGCGCGCCAGGGAGGGAGGCCCGTCTTTAAAAGTGTCGGCCACCAGGAAACTGGCCGGGTCCGTCACGTCAAGCCGATAGGGATATCATCGATCATTTTTTGGCACCCTCCATGCTTGGAATCAACCGCACCGTACCTAAATCATTGCGTATGTGCGCGTCCCTGTGTTCCGTATCACAGAAAAAGAAAACGTGGCTAGAATACTGCCAAAGGTATGCTTCGAAAAAGCGGCGAAAGGAAAGATCACTGAGAGCATCTCCAGTCGCGTCCCCCAAACCGTCCCCCAAACCGCGCCGGATTGAGCGTTTGGGGGACGTGTTTTGTTCGTGCCGCCTTTGGGGGACGTCGCTCACGGCCCGCGTCCCCAAGCGCCGCCCCAAATGAATATTGGTGCACGAAAATAAAGGTTTTCATTCAATTTTGATTATATATTACAAAGTTTGAAAGAAAACGGCTAGATTTCATCTAAACCTAGACTGCGATCGCCGGCGGTGCGTTCGACGGCCCCGCCCGTCGTCGCCTCCCCTACGCCGCGGCTCCTGCTGCGCGCGCCTCCTCTCCTTGCGTTCGGCGGTGGCCGGACGGTGCCGCTCCCGCCGCGCGTCCTCCTCCGCCCTCCCTCGCTGGGCCGCACGGAGGGAGAGCTCGACGGCGCGACGAATGCTGCGCCTCTTCGCGGGCACGGGCGTCGTCCTGGAGCTTCTTCTCCGACTCGAAGGACTCGACGAGCGCGCGTTGCTGATCGGCCGTCTCGTCCGGGTGCGGCCTGTCGTCGTCGGACCACTCGAACTCGTCATCATCGTCGTCCTCCACCTCGGTCTCCTCCGCCTCGGCCTCCTCCTCCTCCATTGGCGCCTCCTCCTCCACATCTGTTGGCGCCTCCATCATCGCCGCCAACACGGCGTCCTCCGCCGCCAACTCGTCCGCCCGCCTCCCCATAACGCCCTCGGCGCCGCCTCCCGCCGATGACGCTCCTCCGTCGCCGGCTGCTGCGGCGCTCGATCGACTCCCGCCGCCGGCGCTCTGTCGACTCCCGCCGTTCACGGTACATCGCCTCCCGCTCACCGCGGCCGGCGGCGGCGCTCGTCGGCCCACCGCTGCTCCATCTCCGCCCGGTACCGGCACCGTCGCGCCTCCTGTCTCGTCGAGGCGTCGGACACCGCAGCGGTGGCGTCCTGCGCTGCTCTGCCACGCTGCTGCCGCCGCGGCCTCGCCGGCCGGCGGGGCCATGGGCGCGAAGCGCCGCCGGATCCGCCGCTGCGCCGCCTCCCGCTGGCGGCGGGCCTGCTGCTCGCATCGCCTCCCGCCGGCTGGCGGCGGTGTGCACGCCATCGCTCTTCCCGGGCCGCTGCTGAGGGGTCGGTGTCGACCTGCGTTTCGGGACTGCAAGTGGAGGGACGGCGGTGGAGGAAGTGGCCGGCGCCGAGGCGGTTCGCCATTGCTGCGGTGGTGGAGGAGACGGCGGTGGAGCGACGAGGGCTGTGTTTGTTGCCGGCGGGGTGTGGTGGCTACCGTTGAGCCGAGAGACCTTTTATAGACGCCGGCGTCGGGAAGAAAGCGCGGGAACAGACGAGAAGAGGCGGGAAGATCGCGCGGGAACGGGCGGTGGCGTGCGAACGCCGGCGACGCGTGGAGGCTGCGCGGCACCGACGAGACGTCTCGCCTGCCCCTCCATCGCCATTAAGGCAAAGATGCCGCCGTGTGTCACTTGCGCGCGAATAACTTCCGTCGCGAGGTAGGCGACGGTTAGGTTAAAATTAGCTGTGCCGCTGGCGGGTCGGCCCCGCCACTCCCCGCCTCGCTTTTCGTTGTGTCCGGCGTCCCCGGAGCGTCCCCTGTGGGACGGGGACGGGCTCGGGGCGCCGGACACCGTATCGGGCCGCGCCGGACAAAAAAAGGCTTTGGGGGACGCGGCTGAAACGTATTTTCTGTCCGGCGCGCCCCAAATCTCTTTGGGGGACGGTTTGGGGGACGCGGCTGGAGATGCTCTAAAAGACTACGGACAAGACGAAGGATCCATAATACTCCTCCTACATGTCTTATTGGAGACATCAAGCTCAAGCAAAACCAGAGCGAAGGTTGACCCTGCATATGTTAACGTTTTTCTCTCTTATGTACGTAGCAGTATATTTTCACGTCTAATACGTTGCGTCACGGTGGAACCACTAAGAGCATGTAAATTAGTTCCCTTGCATTGCAGTAAATAACAAAAAAGAAAACACCACAGCTGGTGCTACAGATTCAGACTATAGTAGGAGTAACTTAGCTGGTAACATCACACACTCTAAAATGTTTTGGTGATATGACATAACGATAAATGAAGAAAGAGATGGAGGTGGTAACTAGCTATGTTGAGGCCATTCCTCTCTATCCTTTAACGGCGCATCGGATGCCCTAGTGCAAGGACGTTGAGGCCATTCCTCTCTGTCCCGTGTCTCTGCACTCCTCTCTTCCAACCCTTGCTATTGCAACTACGAATCCCCACGACGGCGTTGGCGTTCGACGTGGAGGAGATATAATCGGCAGTGTCGACTTTGGTAGCAGATGTCTCCTATCGTATCTGGGTGACGACAGGGAGATCGGCGGGGGCTCCAACCTGCCGGCGACGGCTTACTTTTTGTACCTGCTGGTGGCGGAAGTAGCCAAGGTCAGGAAGGAGAACCCCTCACAGAGCTCGCGCTTGACGTCCTATCCCAGCTCCATGGTTTGATTTAGATCGGGATTCACAAGTTCAAGGCACAAATGAGACATATCTAGTTTTTAGGTGTTATTTCGCCAAACCTTCCGTTGGTTCATGGTGCAAAATAGAGGTTTTTCCTAGTGGAAGGTCGCCTGCATGTGGTGGCTGGCGGCGGTGCCCATGCCAGCCCAGATGGGCCTAGGTGGGCCTTGACGGGCCCGGTTCGCATCTGCTCGGTTCCGGTTCTAACCGGTAGGCTAGCCGTTGTCGTGCTCCTCCACCAGGGCCGGGGTGGCCGGAGTTCTGCACCGGTGACGGAAACTCCCCTGCTCTGCCTCGTCTTGATCATCTCTGTCTCAGATCTGGCGAGCTTGGGTGCTGCTGTGGTGGTAGGAAATGCTCTCCTTCACTGGTGACAGTGTTGCTACTTGCGGTAGTAGCTGCATCCTCTCTGCTTGTCTCCGTTTCGCTAGGGAAAGGTCTGTGCCCGGGTGAAAACCTTGCTCGGTGCTTCTGTTGTTGGCTACGGTGACGCATGTGGGTGTCACTTCCTTCTTGGATGCGTGGTCATGGGCCTGACCTCCTCCATCCTCCCCCCACCACGCGATAGGATACTCTAGGTCTGCTTGTCGAACCGGGCAGCGGCGCTACAACGCCGTTCCCCTTCTTGAAGGCGCTGCCTAGGCTGCGAGGGGTATCCCTGCTGTGGCATTCTGAGGTGGCGACCTCGCGGGTAGTCCGTCTGGTGTCGTGTGCAGTCTACTTCTCAAGGTGTGAGTCTTCGGGGCGCAATGTACGCCTTCGTCAACTTCCCCGGTCGCCTCCTTCCCAAGTTTGGCTAGACCCTCCTATTCGCTCGCTTCTCGTTGATTCTTCTAGGCGCTTGAGTAGTGGTACGTTTGTTTGGGCAGTTTTGTTGTTTGGTCGTGCTTTGGTGGTGTTCGGCGTTGGTTGTGACGAGGTTTGGAGGCTCGGTGCCCCGTCTTTTCACCGCTTTTGGCTCGACGTTGTGCAAAGCGAGCTTGTCACTGTAGCTCATAGGAGTGTGTTGTAAGCCGAAAGGCGTGTGGTGATGTAGCCATTCTTTGGCCTTCCTGTCAGCTTAATACAAATATCGCGCACATCCGTTGTGGGTTCTTGGAAAATAAAGAAAGGGATAAAATGCAATTTATTAGCAGAAGAAAAGGGTAGCACTACGGGAATCAGTCAAGGTGCCGACGACCAGAAACCGCCAGAAAAGACCAATTTGGGCGTCAGCATAGGCTTGTGTCGATGGCCACCATCGGCACAATATATCCTCGGCACATACCCATTTGTTGTCGGCACAACAACTTGTGGCAACGGCTAGGCCGTCAGGATAGAACTAACAGCCGTTTGGAAATTCTGGCTCGAATTTTTTCAAATTTTCTTAATCTCTCATATGGATAATTTTGTACTATAACTACACTTAATCTTAAGTCATTACACTCATGGTCAAACTTCCCAATTTGTCATCCATCCTCACACTACTCCAATCATAGCACGCTTAACTTCTCCACTCCTTCCGGTTGAGCTTCCAAGAAAGAAATGACACCTTGTTGATAATACTACCATATCAATCCTATTAACCAATACACCGTGATATCACAACTCTTATAATTTTGAATTTTAAACAAATATTTAAATTAACATCAATGATTATGCAATAATAATCTTTATGCAGGATGCAATTATTAATTTAATTTTTCTAAAATAAGTAAAAAATATAAAAAATTCTGAATTTCTCGCAAAAACTAAAATCTTCCTCTTTCATATTTCCAATTGGAATTTTGAGAATCTAAAAAAATTCCAACCAGGTAATCCGGCTCAATTCGGATATAACTTTCTCCCACAATTATTTTAGTATATTATACATTTTTTCTATGAAAAAGTTAATATCATTTTACCGATACATGACGCATTTTTGCGAAAAAGGCTGAAATTTATTTTTGTTAAATTCACTTACAAATAGATGACCTAACATGTGGACATCTAGAAGGAATTTATTTTTTCAATTTATTTTATCATTTTCTCCTATTCAGTTGAAACTTCAAAATGCCATTCGGGTGGGTGCATGGAGGGAAAAAATCCAGGCTTGTGCCGACGGCCTGGCCGTCGGCATAGGGCTAGAGGGCAAAAATATATATAACGGCGTCGCCCCACTGTCACGGCCGAGACCCCTGCGCCGAAGGCTTTACTGTGCCGATGGCCTGACCGAGCCTGTCTCGACGGCCTTCTTTTGTGCTGACGCCCACCGTTGGCACAAACTTTCCTGTGCCGATGGATTTGCTGTTCCAACGACCTTCTTTGCGGCATGCCTTGTTCGGGTCTGTGCCGACGACCCGGATAAAAAGCCGTCGGCACAGTATTTAGCCGTCGGCACCTTGACTTGTTTCTGTAGTGTAGCCAATCCATCACCCCGATCGGTTCGGCCTTTTGGGCGCCCGCGCGCGGCTCATCTCATCTCCACCGTGGCGACGCAAAACGGACGCCTAAATTGTATGTGCACGTCCGTTTGCGTCGCCCCGTGGATGCGAAAATGTTTGTTTTTGTTCGTGTGTCCGTTTGCGCCTCGGGGTGCCTCCAGTGCCCCAACGCATATTATTTGTCCTACTTTCTTTTTCCTTTTTCATTTAATCATAGTTCAAACGTTACAGAAACTAATACATAGTTGGGAACATGGTAAAAGAATGCAAAATGAGGAAACCTAACTAGTGTTGGGCAGACATGTTTCTTATGTTTTTTTTGCCAAGAAAGAACACTCTGGGGCACACTCAATCACCCAAACTGGAAAATCCAGCTGGCAATGATAGCCCTGTTGTTCCTACCAAGGGAGAACATACAGAAATCTCCACTAGTGGCTTTAATTAGCCCGTGGCCGCTACACAGAAAGAACACTCTGACAATTCTAACCGTCGGTGTCCGAGCTGAACTCGTCGGTGTCGTAGTGCCTGTGGCAGGATGTGTCGTCGAGCACCTTGATGATCATCTCGCCATCCCCTTCGTAGTGGAAGGTGAGCTGGCAGCCAGACTCGAGAGCGAGGTCGCGGGCGAACTTGTGCCCACCCGGTGTGCAGGTACATCTTGCCCTGTCCGTCGAACAAGATCTCGACAGGCCACCGGCAAAAGTTGCAGCTGGCCTCCCGTTTGCAACTCGGCCGGCTCGACGCCATCGACGAACTCGGCGAATTTGTCCGGGAGCCGCTTGATGTCGAGGGGGTCTGGGTCGATGCGGAGGAGGAACTCAAAGCACCGGTCCTCCTGCGAAGACGACGACGACGCAGGCGACGACGAGCGTGGGGCCATAGCTGCTCCACCTCGGCGACCCCGCCCGCGGCCTTAACCACCTCGCCGGCCACCTGGACCCGCCATGGAGTTCCTCACAGGGTTGGTTGCGTCGTAGGAAGAGCGAGGCGGCGCTACGGTGGAGTTTGTGGCGGCTAGGGTTTGTGTGGAGGAGAGGATGAGGAAGACGAGCGCGCGCCCTCTTTATATACGCCGGAGGCAGCCGAGGGGCGCGTCACGCGTGACATCGCCATAACTTCGTTGGTAGAGGTGGGTGGGGCCGCTCAGCAGGCGAGGCTCGCCATTAACGTGGCGCAGATAGCCAAAGCGGCGGCTCGTCGCAACTCGCAAGTGACTCGCACGGCTGAGAAGATGCATCGAACCAGGATCACTGCCGGGCCCGACAAAATGTCCACTCAGACGCGAGCGGATACTCGGCACGTTCGCACAGCCTCACGATACGCGTATTTTTCGATAGCACGGACAAACGGTAGCTCAGTCTGGACGTGTACGTGGACGAGACGCGACGGCTGCCACCGCCAGCCAGCAAGGGAGACCCGTCTTTAGAGCATCTCCAACAGGCGCTGTAAAACGCGCGCGCGGCAAAATACCTGCCAGTTTGGCGCGCGCGAGCGCTCGCGCGAAGCTCCAGCAGACGCGGGAAAAAGGCGCGCGCGGTAAATTTTTTGCCGCGCCCGCGCGTTTGCGCCATCCCACGCGGGAAATTTGCGCGTGCGCTGCCGCGCGCGCTATATAGACGACACGCGCCAACCGCCTTCCGCGTGTCTCTCCGCCTCTTTCCCCACCGCTCTCTCGTCTCCGCGCCACGCGCCACCGCTCTACCTCCGCCGCCTGTCCGCCTCCGCCTCCGCCTCCGGCGGCATGCCTCCGCGGCGCCGCTCCGCCTCCGGCTACCGCGGCGTCCGCGCGCGGCCGAGCGGCCGCTCGGCGCCGAGATTCGCTCCGGCGAGGAGCGGATCCGGCTCGGCACCTTCGACACCGCGCATGAGGCGGCGCGAGCCTACGACGCCGTCGCGTGGCGCCTCGGCCGCCCCGCCGCCGGATGAACTTCGACGACGTCCCGGACGCGCGAGCGGCGGCGGAGATGCTCGGCGCCGCCGTCGCCCGATAGTCACGCGCGAAGAGCAGCGCCGCCATCGGGAGCTGGAGCAGCGCCTCCTCATCGCCGAGCGCGACGAGGCGATGCTGCGCGTCGAGTGGGCGCGGCGCTTCCGGAGGACGTCGCCGCCACGGAGGCCTTCTACGCGCGAAGGAGGAGGAGAAGGCGGCGATGAAAGCGGCGAAGAAGGCGAGCCGCGAGAGCGCCGCGCACGAGTCCGCGGCGAGGAAGAAGGCGAGGGCCGAGGCGGCGGCGAAGAGGAAGGAGGAAAAGAAGAAAGGCGCAGGGCCGTCGACCGTCGTCCTCTCGTCCTCCTCCTCCGACTTCCACTGGACGTCGACGTCCACGCCGGTGTCGGAGACGGCTCGCGAGCAGCTCCGACTACGGCTCGGGAGTCCGACGAGTAGTCGGACGAGTAGTACTAGTATTTTCTATGTCGCATTTGTATCGTCGCACTTTAATATATTCGTATTTCGTTCAAATTTCATAGTTTGTTTGATGAATTTTAAAAAAAAACGGTCGCGCGCGCTGCAAAATAGCGCCTCTGGCGGAGAGTGCGTTTTCCGCACACCAACGCGCGCTGCAAAATGCAGCCTCTGCCGGGGGCAAATTCGCTATACCGCGCGCGAACGGTATACAGCGCGCCCAATCGCCGGTATAGCGCGCGAGAATTTGCAGCGCCTGTTGGAGATGCTCTTAATCGTGTCGGCCACGAGGAAACTGGCCCGCTCCCCCGTCGCCTCCACCGTCGCATCGCATCGCTCGTCGCGTCAAACCGATAGGGATCTAATGATATTTTGGCACCCTCCATGCTTCGAATCAATCGTACCGTACCCAAATCATTGCGCCGATGCCCTATATGTCATACTAGTACAAAATATGCATGTGTGCGCGTCCCTGTTCCCCACGAAACAATAGAAAAGTGGGCGAAGTACCGCCGAGATATGGTTTGGAAAAAGTGACCAAGGAAAAATCATGAAAAGAATGGAGACAAGACGAAGGATCCATCATCCATGTCTTATTGGAGACACCAAGATTTCCACTTTTGATATTCTTGCACTTCCAAGGATATATAATCTATTTCCAGTAGAAATTGTGCATGTTCATAGAATACATCGTTTTCTACTTCTAGGATCATTCAGAATTTTTTGAAAAACTAAAATACCATTTTTCTACAAAACGGGGCACTCCAAAAATAATGGCACAGTGTGTACCTTTCAAATAAAAGTCTAAAGCAAAATAAGTTGTTGATTTGTTTGTAGTGGTCCGGAAGCTCTAAACATAGCTCGGGTTACATTAGCTTTTTGAAAATTACGAAATTGATATTTTAATGTTTAAATAAAATCTGAGTTTATTTCCTAGATGTTGGCAACGATGTATTGTAATGTTTGCTACCTCAGATCCATACTTTTGTCACTTTTGCATAGCGTAAAATAAAGGAATGTATTTTCGGAGTGGAGTCTTATGTTAGTCTTCTGATGAATTTAGATCACAATATAACATAGATATGAACGAGAACGCGTAAAGAAAAAAGCAGCAAAGAGTGGAAGGGGATAGATGTAGAGAGAATTCCTTATTTGGCCTGGGCTGAAGTTTGCCTTCCTTTCTTGGCCCTGGCAAAAAATTTCTTCCTTTTATGATAAGTAAAGTTTGGTTGGTTCCTTATTTGGCCCTCTAGTACAACTCAAGCACTAACAGTGTTAAGTACATGTCTAAGATGACACTTTTGCCCCTGCTGCAACATTTGATCAGATTTTAAGAAATTCAAAATTTTGACAGAATTTCCCCTATAACTAGATGCCATAAACAGTTCATATATATATAATGTCAAACACAACATGTACCAATTCTAAAACTATAGAAATCCATAGATGTCACCACCAGGGGACACATGCATCACACGCATGGTCACATACATGATGCCAAGTTCACAAAAGATGTCACATGGTCACATAAATGATGCCAAGTTCACAAAAGATGGCACAGTACAAGTGCACACATTAAGTTCCATACAAACGGCTCCACATTTCAGAATCACAAGCTTAGCCTTCTTTTGCTTCTTGTGCTCATTGCAGGGCTAACACTGTTAATTCTTTTGCTTCTTGTACCCATTGCTGGGCTGTCAAATGGCACCAGAATTTTTGTAACATGCTCTTTCTTATTTTGCTCGATGGAAAGCGGCATAAGTTGATTTGAGCATGTTTCTGATCTGTAGTTATGCATGTGCAACATTGATCATTTGAGAGCAATTATAGGGCTGGAAAGTGTAAATTGAAATAGAAACAATACCTCTTCGATCCTCCAGATTCATATTTAGCCTTTCTCCCCTTGTTGCTACTTGTGCCCTCCAAGCTTTTCCTATGCAGAGAAGAAAGCATGTAGTATAGCAACATGTTTTAGAGACTGAATAGATGGAACTCGGCGGCATGTGAACCCACGTTAACTCGGCTGTTGATTGGTCCAGCAATCATGTACAAGGTCCACTCCCGCAGGTGAGATACTACTGGTATACGAATACATTTGTGCGGACCTGCCGAGATAAATGAGTTCGCAGGCCCAGCGCAGCAGAGCATAAAGTTGCAGGCCCGCATGTGTGTGGACCACATGAGCTCGCAGGCCCAGCGCAAGCTCTTGCATGAGTGACGCCCACTGCCCGCCCATGCCGATGTCGAAGTCGAGGACGTGGATGCAGGCGGAGGTCGTCGAGCACTGCATGTACGCAGGTGAGGTGCGCGAACTGGAGCACCGGGGACATCTCCCAGAAGGCCTTGTAGGCGCCGAGGACGACGTCGTAGGGCGTGGACGCCGGCGGCGCTGGGGCCTCTCCAGTGGGGCAGAGCGCAAGGCGCAGGGCCGCTGGCGTTCGTCGCGGAGGACTCCGACCGGAGGGAGGGGTTTGGGCACTGGGTCCGCGGCTACCTCACGCGCACGCCTCACGCCCTTCTCGTCCAGCCTCGCCGACCCGGCTCTCCTCTCCATCAAGGGCGCCCCCATCATACGTGCCTGTTGTTGGCGGCGTCCGGCGGCTACAGGACGCTGCGGTCAGTGCGCAACGCGCGTCGTCAAGACCCGCGGGCCAAGCGGCCGCGGCGCTGCTGCCGTCGAGCAGGGCGGATTCGTGCTCTGGACCATGGCGCCCGGGATGTGGTACGTCGAGCTCGCCGTCGGCTGCAGCAAGGTGCACGTGGGATGCAACGGCCGCCTTGTCTGGCGCCACACCCCGTGGACATGCTAACACAGCAGACAGCACGGCGGCGGCGACACGTCCGGCTACTGACACAGCGAAGCGGCCGCTGACACGGCGCAGTGGCGACTAGGTTGTGGACCGCGGCGTTCTCCTTGGCCCGCCCCATCACGCCGCCGGGGCCCATGGTGTGGCGACCGGCTCCATGATGTCGTCCGCGTGCACGAAGGCGCGGTGGTCCGACCCCGACTTGGAGAGCAGCCGGGTCTCGTGCTGCACGCGGTTGACCACGTCTGGGGAGAAGGTCGCCGACAGCTTCTTCACTGGAAACGACGCCGTCATACGCGCATGCGCCGCCCGAGCCTGCCACCTGCGCCCGCACACGCATGCCGCCGCCCGTCCTCCTCGGCGTCGCCTGACTACGCATGCCACCCGCGCGTGCGCACACATACCGCCGCCTGCGCCTGTCGTGTGCTCCAGCTGCAGGGCGGCACAACGGCGTGCTCCAGCAAAGATCTCCACAGCGGCAGAGACGCCGCAGCGGCGTGCTCCAACATCTGCTTTTTCTTCGGATGGAGCCATGAATTTTGAAGGAGGAGAAGAAAATATTTTGGGGAAGATGAGGAGAGAGAAACATGATTTGGGGGAACGTCTGACCAAGCTTTAAATTTCTTACCTTTTTCTCTCTCCCGACTGGTCCCATCCCGTGTATTTATACAGGTATGTATGTTGTTGTCCACCCAAGTATCAAAAGCGATGTTTCAGGACCACCAATTCCTTAGCCAATGGGAGAACGAGTTAAGGCCGGTGCATGTGCCGCCCGGTTCATCTCATGATTTTCCCATGTTTTACTGTAAACTAATTTAAATTTTCAGAAGTAGTTGCAATTACCTTTTTGATGCAGAAGCACTAGATTTTGCTTCTTTTCCCTTTTTCTTTGTTGTAGTTTCCAAGCTAAGGCTACTGTGAGAATAAGCTACTTAGAATTCAAACTCAGAATTCATGTAATAATTAGTGCAAGTGTAGAAATGCTAACCTTGGTGGAAAACACATCCTTGTTGGTGCTCCATCGTCGCACGGCACAATGGATGATTCAGCTGTTTTGATGGTCGTTTTCTTCCTCTTTGGTGGTTCTCTAAATCAGCAACAAGAAAATTAGTTTACAAATATAGCGTTGTTTACAAATATATAATAATGCAAGAACATGAAACAAGTATCAATCCTTTTTACCTAACAGCCATCATTGCAACAATGTCATCCGGGTTGCCCTTCTTACAGTTGTGCCAACGATGCCCATAATCCTTGCAAATAGGGCACAAATGTTTGCCTCTTTTACTTTTCTTGTCGCCGCAACCTTTGTACCTCTCAGTTTTAGGCCTACCAGCTGTAGCCTTTAGTAATGGTGGATGCATGAAGAATCCATGGTCAGATTTAGGCCACTGACTCTTGTCGGGCATAGCAGGGATTAGTTGGGCATAAGCTGCTCTAAATGTGTCAACGGAGTAATACGAGTCGACATAGTTCTTTATGTGTGCATCACTTAGTGATGTGATGAAGGCAAGAGCATGTTTGCAAGGAAGGCCAAGTTGACAACAAACCTAAAACCACTACCTCCCAATGCAGTCACTTCAGCCAATATTTCTGAGCTTTCTACCACCTCCAAGTTTAATTCTCTGGTCATTGCATTTAGCCTTTTCATGAGGTGAGGCAGAACCAAAGCATCTAACTTCTTTGCTACTTTTCTTCTTCGGTTCCACATTATCATAATAAGTTGTCTTGCCTTGTCCATGAAATCATCTAAGTTTAATGATTTGTAGTGCTTAATCCAATTATTAAAACACTCCGCCAAGTTGTTGGTTACATAGTCCACCTTGCACAAGGTAGAAAATTGACTCCTGGACCACAACCTATTGTGCCACTTCCTTATATACTAGATGGACCTAGCGCGCGTTGCTGCGCCGTTTCTGGTTCGGGCGGGGGGGTTCCACATGTCGTGTGGGCATTTGATGTCACCTGGAACCGCTGCAGATTACAATGCAATATATGGTACTATATGTCAGCCTTTCTCCTTTTTAAGTATCAGTACCAAAATCTAATGAATGCATGGAATGCGCTTTAACCAACTCACCATACAACACCATTTAACCCAAAAAAAAAACTGTTGTGTGTGATTCCAAAACATGTCCAACGTATTGATTGTGTGTCAAGAAAATGCAGTCACGAAACAAATTTTTTGTAATTAAGCATGAAACATTCAATTGACTACAAACTGTATCAAGTAAACCGTACCTAAACAAGTGTTCCACAGAAGCAATATTTTTTGGCAAATATAATACAATAGAGTAATTATTTTTAAGTGCTACAAAAAGCGGAAGTACAAAATACATCTGCCCGCTATTAGAAAGGAAAATAACTCTATTACCACAGCGGCAGTAGGAAATCCTCATGACTGGGCGAGAATCGCGAGATAAGTACTCCTATCTACGTATCCCTTCATCGATGTGTTGTAAAAGGGAAGTGATAATCCAACAAAAAGAAAATGCAGAGCTGACCTACATTAGTACACTAAAAAAATTGTAACTGTTTTGAAACAGGTAGAGAAGTAGGGAAGTGAAAAATTATAACTGGATTACTGCAACCAGAGAGACAGATCACAAAAGGCTAAAATCATCTAGCCTAAATTTGAACGTATTAATTTAATAGGCAATAAAATTGTTCCGGGTGTGCTACCAGCAAAACCAGCCTATGACATTAGGTTAAACGACAATAAAATTAGAGTGTAATATCTTGCTAAAAAGGTGTTCACCACATTTAAACAGAACTCCAAAAGCAAGTAACAATCTAGTGAACCTGGATCAAGCACCCTGAAACACGGACACCACATATTAGTTATATTCATAGGCCTGATCAAAATCTACATGAATAAATCAACACTAAGGTTCACCAGAAATCGATGCACCTGGATAATACAGTAGTCAGCAGATCTTTGCTTGCACTTAAAGAAATGTTTTTTCATTTGTGCATTATTCAATTAACAAAACAAAAAATAGCTTCAACTTATACCAGCCACCGAGTAAGAGATTCTTTGACCAATGATCTACAAAGCATTAAATAGCTGCAATGGGGTTAGGTCATCATATATAGCCAAGGATAGGGAGCAATAATTAGAGCAGAGTATGACAAACAATTTTTCATTCTTTTCATAAACTGAAAAAATACTGCCTGTATGTTGAGTTCTCAATGATCCATGTGTCTGGTTAAGAAAACCTTTTGTGTAGTGGCGTCATAAATTGGTTAATCTTCCACTTTCCCTTCCATGTGGAGCTGAAAGTTACATCTTCTAGCAGTGAACGTTGAATATATTTGAAAACTTAACCCTCTACAACTTTTCACTACAGCTCATCAATGATTACCATATGTGCAAGAGCTTTTCATATATCCCGCAAGTCAAATCCCATAAAGATAGTGTGCACATTACATATCATTCACCACTTTTCCTGAAGTTTTAACTTCGGTTGTGTCTTATTATCGTCACCTTTGCTAGGTTTCATATCAAAGATGGGGTTTGTTATTTTAATACTAAAGAAAAACTATGTGTTTTGAGCTGCATTTTAATAAATAAAAATATCGAACAATCACCATCCGACCTTGGTCCCATTGTCTTCCTACTCCTATTCTTACAAACATCTGTCATTGACTCTAAACCTCTAGGTGTTGTTTCATTTTTAGTAACAGTAGTAGAAAGTGTACCTTCCGTATCTCGCGTTCTCATGTAAGCAACAACATTTTCAATCACTGAGGTAGCACGGACCACATGTCGAGCCATCTGAAAATCATACATAAATCACTCAGAAGAACATATATTATTCATTCTAGTTCAACCAAACAATCATAAAGGTTGATATTGCACAGTTGCACTCCCATTCGTGCCATCTGAACTTCTAAGACTGAGTGCAAAAGAATAACAGTTCACCTTTCCTGTGCTTGGCTTCTTAATTTTTAGTATTTGAGTCTAAACTGGATTAATGCATTTTATGTTTAGTGTAAAAAAACAATATGTCTGCTATTGAAGAGTAAAAAATAATGGGTAGGTACATACGGATATCGCATATCATAATCTGTCTAAACTTGCCAAAATAAGTTTTATGGAGTAAAATTCAGAAGGCGCTGGCAAGTAGCTTTGTCCTTAAGATTGTTACGTTCCTTGCGAGAGACAAAAACCATGAGATAGATCGATGAGGTTATTTATCATGCATCTCAGTTACCTTGTAATCCCAACACTTCCAAAAAAAATTGCCTTGCTACTTACTAACCGAAACTAAAAATAACAGTTATGTTGGTATAGGAGAGGGGACATAACATCTAGCATTACTTAAGTACCAGTCACAGAATAGCCTTCCAAGACGGTCAGACAATCATCTGAATTTGAGCACCAAAGTACATAAATACAAACACAAAGTCATAACAAACGTCCTCTCATCTTCCAATAAACTTTCCTGGGCTCCTAGTTGCTTGTTCTGTTCTAGGCTAACCACATTGATGCTTCACAATTAAGTTTCTTCTTCTACTGGACTTGAAGCTGTATTCGTCATCAGAGTAAACCTATGGTCTAAACTCCACATGTAAGTAAAAATTGTTGGATTGATTGATCTGAATACAGGATAACCTCCCTAGAATAATAATATAATCCAATTAAAAGTAAAAACTTATTGCCCACTCTAAACTTTATGAAAGGAGGTAATGCCTTCTAAAGAAATTGGTGAAGAAAGGAAATATAAAAAGGTAAATTAAAGAAGGATTAATGCAGTTGTACCTTGGGCCCTGATAGAAAACAGGATTGAAAGCCAACGGCATGCTTCACCCACTCCAATGCCGAGGCCACCCAGCCACTCAGCAAGATGCAGCTACCACCCCAATGACACCCGATTCCACCTCCGACCAATCTCATGGCAAAAGAATAAAATAATTCAAAAAATGTTTAAATACATCGGCATATAGGAGAAGTTACTATTGAACTCCATCAATTTACAACTGAAGATTATAATTCTGAATGAATGAAGCGGTGATGTAAGGAACTGCCAAATAATTCCGATGATGCACGTGCGAGACATGTCGAACTGAATTCAGAATTCAGTGATTGATAAGTTTCTATTGAAAGTTAAAATCTTTGGTGATCCAAGCTTTAATAATTAATAGAAAACTTACAGAAACTACAGAGTGCCTGCTTCGCCACAAGCCAAACCGAACTACATCCATGCTTGCAAGAGTAGCACACATTCAGATACAAAAGCCTATATCAGCAAGGAACTTCCACCACAACAACCCAAAAAAGTGGTGCAACTCTATTTTTCATTGGGTATCCAGGAGTAATGCATTTCCCATCAGTATTTTGAACATCACTAGGTGTTCAGAGAAATGGTCAGAGAATTAGCGTAAGAATAAAAAACTAAGCAAAATTTACAACTGAAGAATCTTCTTTGGCGAAAACTGAATCATTACGAAGGTCATATGATCTATACAGGAGGAAAATAAATTTTGTTTTCACATTATGATCACTACAGTTCAATATGTTTAGAAGCTAGTCAGATCCTATGAGCTCAACTTCATCTTCAGGATAATAAATCAAAGTGGGTATATATTGTACCCACAAAATTAGCTACCAGCTCTAGTTAAAGAGAAGATTGTGAGAAAATTGCTTGGCAGCCAAATTAGCCCCCCAGCTCTAGTTTAAGAGAAGATTGTTGAAACGCCTACAGTACCCTTGCCTACATTGTGCATTCACTCAGATGGTAAAATATATTGACTTTAGTCTAGCGGTTTTTTTCCTATGTGCACTGATCCTTGCCTTCCTATTTGCTTGATACAATGTGAACGCCGGCAAACGCTTGACTTCTGATGGTCAATGCCTCACCTGTTTTATGTTTCTATGTTTATTTTGTTAACAATTTCTCTTTGCCATACACAGCAAATTCTCTAAAATCTTTGCTGACATATATTTGTAGTACACCACAGTATACTTCAGAAATACAGAATTCACCAAGAAATGGCATCAAAATCATAGATATTGAACGGAAATTTTGTAAGTTGATTCAGTAACACTTGAACTGCCTCATACTCACATAATTCACCAGTGAAAACATAGCCAAAGGAAGAGAAAACAACAGAAAGCACAACAGTACACGAGCTAGTTAACAACCAGCTTCAACAGGCTGTGATACACACATAAACACATCATCATATTTGAGCAAAAGTCCATTTCAGACATCCACGATGCACACATGAAGATTTACTGCACTTCATAACACAGGAATAATACTTGAACCCTGGGATAGAATGAAGATGCCCATGGTACAGTTCAAGCAAAACGACCAGTTATCAAAGAAAAAAACTTGAAGAACCGCCACTGTACCTTACATCGAAGCCCACCGCCGTGCGCCTGCCGTGAAACAAATTACAGCAGGTCTGAGGCTGCTCCCCGCTCACCAAAGTACAGATGCCACCCACAGCGTCGCTCGAAGCCACCAGTCACCGGACTGCCGGACTGCCTGACAACTGTGCCGCCTTTTGTTGTTAACATAGGACGGTCTAACTCCGCAAAATACTTATAGTTCTTTATGTCATATAGAAGTCTCCTGTACCACAATTGACTTCGACAATAAAACCTAGATAAAAGAAATGCAAGAATATAAAGGAGTGCAAACCTTTCTCGAAAAGGATAAATAAGCATTTCAAAGCATGCAAGATAAGGCAAGTTACATTTTACCCTGTCAGTATTATGAACTGATCAACACTTTTTTGGCAACATACAGTAACTTTGTAGCATCTTATGAGTCAATCTATCTTGTCTATACTCTAATAGGCATGTCAGTTGAACTAAATGAAATGCATTACTGATGGTTGTGATTTCCAGTATTCGAGGAGTCAGTATGTTCCTGCTACCCAGCACCAATTCTTCCTTCTCCTGCTAAAAAATTGGATATCTGTGTTTGTACCTTGTAGACTACATTTTTAGCGACAATGGCTGAAGCTGAAAGTGGTGACCGCTACTCAAAGTGCTAGTTAATATTGCAGATAATATACTCATGTAAAGAACAACCCAACCGAAGTACAACAGGGAAAGCGCATAAGCGATCAAGCATTGAATCTTCATACAAAACCCATGCTAGGTAAAATAGACCAAAAATCTGTCATAGAACAAATTATCACTGCAATCCATGCTGAGTACCATATAAGGAAGCCGTCATGTAAGGGACAACCCAACCGAAATACAACAGGGAAAGATTGAATCTTCAGACCATAAATCTGTCATAGAACAATTTATCACTACAATCCATGCTGAACAATTAAACCTGAATGTTAAACCTGCAGTAGGCAAAATCGATCTAGGATAAAGCAACCATGAGCCACCGCCACCATACGACATGAATCTGAAACCCTGCAACTAAATGCGGTGCTCATTTCGGGTCCAGGCAATCAAATCCTTAGCTCGCAAACCTAAATCTGGAAAAGCAGCTAGGTGGATACCAAGACGGACAGCGTCCAAACAAGACACCGGCCAAACAAAGCCAGCACACCCACACTCGCCTAGAATACAGCGAACACAACAAAACGGTGGTACCGGCCGAAGCGACCCCAGCAAGATGTGTCCCCAAATCGACGAATACGCAGCAATGCGCCACAAACACACGCAGGTCGAGCCCAATCCCCCAGTAGCGACCGCACACACTCCCATCCAGGGCACACAGCACACACTAGCCAACTATCAACACCAAAACTGAGAAAAGAAAGAAGGGGAAACACACCAGCTTAGAGAATCAGGCGCGGCGGGGAAGACCGGCGGCCACAACGACGCCGCCGAAGAACCGCGCACCATGCGCACCGCCGAAGCACCGCGCGAGCCGCCACAAATACACGATGCCGAAGAACAATGTGCGCCGCCACAAAGCCATGAACGAAGAGGAGAAGCAGAACAGACAGCCGAAGAGAACGGCCGCCGCAAGCAAGAAAGACGAAGCTGCCGTCAAAGGAACCCCCGAACCGACCCACACTCGATGCCGCCTCATCGCGTCGTCGACACGTGAACGGCAAATCCTATACTCCGCTGATAGCGGGACGGATCCGGCGCTCCGCACAGGGAAAGTTTTTTCTGGGCCGGCCCATTTAGCGAAGGCAGTGCGTTTCTCCGGTTTTTGTTCTGTTTAGGTGGGTTTCTCTGGTTTTTCTTCCGATTTTCGCTGGTTTTCCGATTTTTGTTAGTTTTTAAAACTTTTTTCAAATTTGAATTTTACAACTTTTTGAAGTTTTTAAATCCGAACATATTTCAATTTTCGAACATTTTCGAATTTTGAACATTTTTGAAATTTGAATATTTTATGTTTAGAACAATTTTTAGATTTGAACATTTTTTAAATTCGAATATTTTCCCGTTTCAAAATTTTTAATGTTCGAATATTTTTTGGATTTGAACAATTTTAAAATCTGAACAATTTTTTAAATCAAACCAAATTTTAAATTTGAATATTTTCAAAAAAATTGAACGTTTTTCAGAACTGAACATTTTTAGAATTTTTTTTCGAAAAAATAACATATGAACAATTTTCTAGTTTGAACAATTTTCAAACTTGAACAATTTTTAAAATAAACATTTTTCGAATTTGAACATTTTTGGTTCTGAACAATTTTCTAGTTTGAACATTTTTTGAATTTGATATTTTTCGAAATCTGAATATTTTTTCGAATTTGTACAGTTTTCAGATTTAAACATGTATTTAAGATAGAAACCAGCAAGGAAACCGACGGACCAGCATCCCAGCGATCGAGTCACGAAACAAGTTCTGCTGGTGCGATCGCGTATGTAATGGGCCTGGCCCAGCTTGTAGGATAACGTTGCATAGAAAACAAAAAAATTTCTACCGCGAACACGCAATCCAAGCCAAGATGCAATCTAGAAGACGGTAGCAACGAGGGGATGATCAAGACTAACCCTTGAAGAGATTCCAAAGCCTATAAGAGTAGGCTCTTATTGCCGCGGTAGACGATCACTTGCCGCTTGCAAAAGCGCGTAGAAGATCTTGATCACGATCGCTTCCGGCGCCACGAACGGGCAGCACCTCCGTACTCGGTCACACGTTCGGTTGTTGATGAAGACGACGTCCACCTCCCCGTTCCGGCGGGCAGCGGAAGTAGTAGCTCCTCTTGAATCCGACAACGACGACGGCGTGGTGTCGGTGGTGGTGAAGAAGTCCGGCGGAGCTTCGCTAAGCTACGCGGGAGCTATGGAGGAGAGGGGGGCGGCTAGGGTTTGGGAGGGGGTGGCCGGCCACTCAAGGGGGGCGGCCAGCTTGTGGTCTTGGAGTTGGCCGCTCCCCTCCCTTGGCCCCTCATTATATAGGTGGATCCCCAAGGGTTGGTGTCCAAGTCTTCGAATAAGACCCGAACCAAAAACCTTCCATAAGAGAGGGAAACCTAGCCCAACTAGGACTCCCACCAAAAGGTGGGATTTCCACCTCCCATGTGGGGGGTGGCCGGCCCCCTAAGGGGAGTCCACTTGGGACTCCTCCCCACCTAGGGCTGGCCGGCCATGGAGGTGGAGTCCCATGTGGACTCCACCTTCCTTGGTGGTTTCTTTCGGACTTTTCTAGAACCTTCTAGAACCTTCCATAGAACCTTCTGCGACATTTTAATTCACATAAAATGACATCCTATATATGAATCTTATTCTCCGGACCATTCCGGACTCCTCGTGATGTCCGGGATCTCATCCGGGACTCCGAACAAATATTCGAACTCCATTCCATATTCAAGTACTACCATTTCAACATCCAACTTTAAGTGTGTCACCCTACGGTTCGTGAACTATGCGGACATGGTTGAGTACTCACTCCGACCAATAACCAATAGCGGGATCCGGAGATCCATAATGGCTCCCACATATTCAACGATGACTTTAGTGATCGAATGAACCATTCACATACATTACCAATTCCCTTTGTCTCGCGATATTTTACTTGTCCGAGGTTTGATCTTCGGTATCACTCTATACCTTGTTCAACCTCGTCTCCCGACAAGTACTCTTTACTCGTACCGTGGTATGTGGTCTCTTATGAACTCATTCATATGCTTGCAAGACATTAGACGACATTCCACCGAGAGGGCCCGGAGTATATCTATCCGTCATCGGGATGGACAAATCCCACCGTTGATCCATATGCCTCAACTCATACTTTCCGGATACTTAATCCCACCTTTATAGCCACCCATTTACGCAAAGTGGTGTTTGGTGTAATCAAAGTACCTTTCCGGTATAAGTGATTTACATGATCTCATGGTCATAAGGACTAGGTAACTATGTATCGAAAGCTTATAGCAAATAACTTAATGACGAGATCTTATGCTACGCTTAATTGGGTGTGTCCATTACATCATTCATATAATGATATAACCTTGTTATTAATAACATCCAATGTTCATGATTATGAAACTAATCATCCATTAATCAACAAGCTAGTTTAAGAGGCATACTAGGGACTTCTTGTTGTCTACATATCACACATGTACTAATGTTTCGGTTAATACAATTATAGCATGATATATAAACATTTATCATAAACATAAAGATATAAATAATAACCACTTTATTATTGCCTCTAGGGCATATCTCCTTCGATCTCCCACTTGCACTAGAGTCAATAATCTAGTTTACATTTGTAAAGATATAACACCTTGGCCTTCCGGTGCTTTATCATGTTTTGCTCACGGGAGAGGTTTTAGTCAACGGATCCGACATGCTCGTAACCGTATGTATTTTGTAATTCATTTGCGTCTCAACGCGTCACTCATTTCCAAATGAGTCGGCATTTAATATGTTTGGTCTTCTGGTGGAACCTTAATTCCGCGGTCTGAATTATGTCACTAACATTGTCATACACAATATAGCTTCAAAGTTCTGACTCTGTCGGAACTACACCAAGTTCTCAAAGAACCTCTTGACTTAACATCCTTTGTCATTGTCAAAACAATAACATACTCTGCCTTCTTTTGTAGAATCCGTCACAATATTTAGAACTCTTCTAAATCTAGCATAGACTACTTCTAGCTCATTGTGCTACCTTTTAAACAATACTTAGTCTAATTTGAGATTGAAATTATATTTTATATGTGACAAAACCAATATCGGTGTAACACCTTACAGCGATTTGTTTGTCATTTCTTCATACAAATATATATATATATATCCTTAGTTCTTCTAAAGTACTCAAGGATATTCTTACTGTTTGTCCAATGATCATCATATGAATCATTCCGGTATATGCTCATAACACTTTATAGCACATGATATCTGATTGTGTACATATTATTCGTGATCTAAAATCACTCATGTGTTTTTACTCATCGAGTGTCAGACACACTCAAGTCTTGTTAATTCTTCACATGACAAGAACATTTTCTTAATATTTCTATATTGAACTACTTCAATATCCATTCTATGTACTTTGACTTAAACTTATTATGTGTTTCAATCTATCTTCATAGATCTTGACACTAGATATGTTTCGATCCATATCCTTTCATTGAAATTAATTTCTCAATGAAACCTTTTAATCAAGTATATAATTACATCATTTATAACCAACTATATGTCACCTACATAAAGTATTATAAATATGTCTTAGCGCTCCCACTTAATTTCTTGCAAATGCAAGCCTCTTCATCGTTTCTGATGAAATCAAAAAACTCTTTGACTATTTCATCTGGTGAAGATTCTAACTCCGTGATACTTACTTCATCCAATTGAAGTTCGTATACTTATCTAGTATTCCACGGACCAGCAGAAACTCTTGGTTGGATCTTGTATACACCTTTAATACACACTTCTGATAAGTAATGTATTTTGCCATCCTACTAACATATCTCATAAAAGAAATATGTAGTGATTACTAGAATAATCCACATAGACTATAAGCATTGCTACTGGAAGATCTAATCTTGTTGTAGTCAACTATTTGAACTTTGTCGTAAACAACTTTTCGACAAGTCAAGCTTCTTCAAGGATATTTCATCCAAGTCCATCAATTTTATAGATCCATTTACTTTCAAAAAGTATTCATCTATCTTGGATTTCATGGCGTATAGCCATTTTAACTGAGTCGTGGCCCATCATAGCTTCTTTGTTTGTAGTTGGTTTATCATTGTTCATAATCAATCCTTTGTCCACAAATCATTTATTTGATCACAAAGTAAACCATACCTACAAGGTTCAATATGTACTTCGATTTCCATGGCTAAAACACTTTGTAGTCATGGGAGCCATGATCGTCGTGGTCGCTTCCGGAATCAATTTCCGATGCTGCGCTACATCGATCATTATGCTCAGGTTCATAAACCTTATCAAATTATATTGTCCTCCCACTCAAATACTTCACTAGAAACAATTTCTTGGAGATAAGAAACATTGACAAACACTTTTGTCTTTGTCTACATAGTGGGAAGAATTCCCAATCAATTCTCTGGGATAACCAACAAAGACATTCATCCGATTTTGGTTGTAAACTTATTTACTTATGCTATGCATACCAAAATTTTAAGAAAAGACTATTAGGATTCATACCCATACCATAACTCGTATGGTGTCATTTCAACGGATCATGATGATGCTCTATTAAGTGTAAAAGCGGTAGTCACTAAAGCATAATCCACAAAAATATAATGGCGTCATAATATTTTATCTCATCATTAATCCAACAAGGTTTGGATACATCTCTCGGATACTTCATCATCACTATGATACTCCAAGAAACGTGAGTTGTAGAACAATTTCATAACTCTCTTAGATGTTCGCTAAAACTCGTAATTCAAATATTTCCACCATGATCCAATCATAGATATTTGACTTTTCTATTACGATGATTTCCACTTCATGCTGAAATTTATTTGAATCCATTCAAAATGTTTCAAACTTTTCCTTATTGAATATATCCACATATATACTCAATTCATTGTTTTGAAAGTTTTCATGAAGTAGAAGAATCTCCCGCACACAACTATGCCCAGTGAACCACATACATCATCATGTATTTTTCACTAAGTTAGTTGCCCGTTCAACTTTTGGCCTATGAACGGTATTTTAATCACTCTCTTTAGAAAAGATTTGCAAGCGCCAAATGATTCAAAAATCAAATGACTCCAAAAATCCATTTGCATGGAGTTCCTTTATGCGTTCCTTTCTAACATGACCTAAATGGCGGTTCCACAAATAAGTGGAATTCAAATCATTTGCCTTATGGCATTTTAGCGTCAGTGTGTGTTTCACCATTAAGATTTATAATAACTTATCCATCGTACATGGAGTAATGTCATAATTTAAACAACTCATTGTTTTTATTTGACCAGAGCAAAATAACAATTTATTAAGCTCTTTATTATAAATTCTAAGGGCTAGATAGAATGCCAATGACGAACATAATAACACTCTTATTTTTGTTCCCGACGTGCATTCCTATCATATTCCTTGTCGATCACTTAGGCCATTGTATACTTGTATTGCGTTGTTTTGTATGACACTTCATACCAACCAATATAGTACTAATACCCAAGAATTTCATAGTGTGAGTTAACCGGGAATACAACCATAACATGTATATCATTTATATACACCCGAGCTAGACTTTCTAGTCTTCTCTTTTCTTTTGCCAAAATATCTTTTGCAGTTTCTCTTTTAGCTTTCCTCATTATTCAGAAAAACACTTCAACATCATTAACTTCTAGGTTTGTTGGTCAAATACCAATAACCTTGAGGTTCTTACTTTGAAGTTGATCATCATATGACAAGTGTTCCGGATTTCACTATTAGTAACTTTGTAATATGATGAACAATTTCACTCATAATTTTATCCATCATATCATGACGACTTTCCGAGACCATGTCTGTACATGCTAGGCTCGTAAAGTTTTAACCTTGGTATTTGCATGTGCAAATCTAGCTTGCACCCGTTGTATGCACACGTAGAATCTATCACACCCGATCATCACGTGATGCTTCGAAACGACGAGTTTTAGTAACGGTGCATATTAAGGATGGTCACTTCATGGATGTGCGAATATCCGTAGTGCCCCAATAGTTGGAGGATTGTGACGCCTTGCGTCTTCAACCTTCGTACATTCCCATAAAACTTATGAGTTCATGTAGTCTCACCAAATTATATTCTATCATCTTGCAATAAGGTCTTAGATATCACATATATCTCATACCTTGATTATTTCGAAAACTAAATTTTCAGCTCCTTACTTTTCAAACAGATTTGAACTTCAAGTTTCACTGGAGACAAGATAACTTTAGGTACTAATTGAAATCACAGACTCTTTGAATCAACAATGTGAGGTTTACTAAAAGTTTGCAATAGGACTTAATTAATTCTTGATTCATTAACAATACGGTACCAAACCGTAAAGTTTCTTATCGGATTTTAACAAGTATTTCTATCTCAATAACAAGACTAGCGCATGGTAGAATATGGATGCCAATACTACAAAATTAATTCAAAATACTACTCATACTATGTTTATGATAATTAGTTCATGTTTTAATCTAATTACTAATGAACTCCCACTTAATACAACATCCCTCATAGTTGTTAAGTGGTACACGATCCAAATTCACTACACCAAAAACCGATCATCACGTGAGATGATGTAGCTTCAATGGTGAACATCTACATGTTGATCATATCATCCATATGACTCGTGTTCAACCTTTCGGTTTCCGTTGTCCCGAGGCCATGTCTGTACATGCTAGGCTCGTCAAGCAAACCCAAGTATTCCGCATGTGCAACATGGCTTACACCCGTTGTATGTGAATCGTTGAATCTATCACATCCGATCATCACAAGATGCTTCGAAACGACGAACTGTTACAACGGTGCATACGAGGGAAGAACACTTTATTATCTTGATATTAATGTGAGGGATCATCTTATAATGCTATCGTCGCGATCTAAGCAAAATAAGATGCATAAAAGGATTAACATCACATGCAGTTCATATGTGATATGATATGGCCCTTTTGTCTTTGCGCCTTCGATCTTCATCTCCAAAGCACGGACATGATCTCCATCATCAACGAGCATGATCTCCATCATTGTCGGCGTAGCGTCAAGGTTCATGGCGCCGTCTTCATGGTTGTTCACCTCATGTAGCAACTATTACAACTACTTTGAAATACTACTCAACATGAAAATTAAAGACAACCATAAGGCTTCTGCCGGTTGCCATAATACAATAATGATCATCTCATACATATTCATCATCATATTATGGCCATATCACATCACCAAACCCTGCAAAAACAAGTTAGACGCCTCTAATTTGGTTTGCATATTTTACGTGGTTTAGGGTTTTCGAGAGAGATCTAATCTACCTACGAACATGAACCACAACGGTGATACTAATGTTGTCAATAGAAGAGTAAATTGAATCTTCACTATAGTAGGAGAGACGAGACACCCGCAAAGCCTCTTATGCAATACAAGTTGCATGTCGAACGAGGAACAAGTCTCATGAACGCGGTCATGTAAAGTTAGTCCGAGCCGCTTCATCCCACTATGCCACAAAGATGCAAAGTACTCAAACTAAAGATAACAAGAGCATCAACGCCCACAAAACCATTGTGTTCTACTCGTGCAACCATCTATGCATAGACACGGCTCTGATACCACTGTAGGATAACGTTGCATAGAAAACAAAAAATTTCCTACCGCGAGCACGCAATCCAAGCCAAGATGCAATCTAGAAGACGGTAGCAACGAGGGGATGATCAAGACTAACCCTTGAAGAGATTCCAAAGCCTATAAGAGTAGGCTCTTATTGCTGCGGTAGACGATCACTTGCCGCTTGCAAAAGCGCGTAGAAGATCTTGATCACGATCGCTTCCGGCGCCACGAACGGGCAGCACCTCCGTACTCGGTCACACGTTCGGTTGTTGATGAAGACGACGTCCACCTCCCCGTTCCGGCCGGGCAGCGGAAGTAGTAGCTCCTCTTGAATCCGACAGGCACGACGGCGTGGTGTCGGTGGTGGTGAAGAAGTCCGGCGGAGCTTCGCTAAGCTACGCGGGAGATATGGAGGAGAGGGGGGTGGCTAGGGTTTGGGAGGGGGTGGCCGGCCACTCAAGGGGGGCGGCCAGCTTGTGGTCTTGGGGTTGGCCGGCCCCCTCCCTTGGCCCCTCATTATATAGGTGGATCCCCAAGGGTTGGTATCCAAGTCTTCGAATAAGACCCGAACCAAAAACCTTCCATAAGAGGGGGAAACCTAGCCCAACTAGGACTCCCACCAAAAGGTGGGATTTCCACCTCCCATGTGGGGGGTGGCCGGCCCCCTAAGGGGGAGTCCACTTGGGACTCCTCCCCACCTAGGGCTGGCCGGCCATGGAGGTGGAGTCCACATGGGACTCCACCTTCCTTGGTGGTTTCTTCCGGACTTTTCTAGAACCTTCTAGAACCTTCCATAGAACCTTCCGCGACATTTTAATTCACATAAAATGACATCCTATATATGAATCTTATTCTCCGGACCATTCCGGAACTCCTCGTGATGTCCGGATCTCATCCGGACTCCGAACAAATATTCGAACTCCATTCCATATTCAAGTACTACCATTTCAACATCCAACTTTAAGTGTGTCACCCTACGGTTCGTGAACTATGCGGACATGGTTGAGTACTCACTCCGACCAATAACCAATAGCGGGATCTGGAGATCCATAATGGCTCCCACATATTCAACGATGACTTTAGTGATCGAATGAACCGTTCACATACATTACCAATTCCCTTTGTCTCGCGATATTTTACTTGTCCGAGGTTTGATCTTCGGTATCACTCTATACCTTGTTCAACCTCGTCTCCTGACAAGTACTCTTTACTCGTACCGTGGTATGTGGTCTCTTATGAACTCATTCATATGCTTGCAAGACATTAGACGACATTCCACCGAGAGGGCCCGGAGTATATCTATCCGTCATCGGGATGGACAAATCCCACTCGTTGATCCATATGCCTCAACTCATACTTTCCGGATACTTAATCCCACCTTTATAGCCACCCATTTACGCAAGTGGTGTTTGGTGTAATCAAAGTACCTTTCCGGTATAAGTGATTTACATGATCTCATGGTCATAAGGACTAGGTAACTATGTATCGAAAGCTTATAGCAAATAACTTAATGACGAGATCTTATGCTACGCTTAATTGGGTGTGTCCATTACATCATTCATATAATGATATAACCTTGTTATTAATAACATCCAATGTTCATGATTATGAAACTAATCATCCATTAATCAACAAGCTAGTTTAAGAGGCATACTAGGGACTTCTTGTTGTCTACATATCACACATGTACTAATGTTTCGGTTAATACAATTATAGCATGATATATAAACATTTATCATAAACATAAAGATATAAATAATAACCACTTTATTATTGCCTCTAGGGCATATCTCCTTCACAGATCATGTTGGCTTTAGCGATATGGTCGGATCGCATCGCTTAAAGCGATGTATAGGAGCTCCCCACGTGAACACCTACGAGTCTCGAGGCGGCATCGCAGCGACACGCACGCGATAGCCCAAATAACGGCCCACCACCGAACGGCGATAACCGGTGCGAATATCCTCCAGGCGGGCCCGCGATAGTGATGGGTAAATCAACGAGAGGAGCTGCCAACCCTGGGAGCTTAGAGCTCTTAGAGGATGCAGTTGCGGCTGGCTTTACTTCCTCCATTGCAACCCAATGTTTGTCGAATACATACGGGTTCCATGAGTATGCAGCAGCCCAAAGGTGGTCATCAAACACCTTCCCATGAAACTTCTTCTTGAAGTTGCTCACCAAGTGAAACATACATTCTCGATGTTCTGTCTCCGGAAACACTTCCTTCACCCTAGTCATCACTGCCTGCCCAGCATCAGTGCATATGGCTAAACCTATAGGTGATCCTATGGCCTGTCTAAGCAGCTGCATGAACCAGATCCAGTTCTCATTAGTTTCGGAGTCAAAAACTCCAAAACAGAGCGGATACATCCAATTATGGCCATCAACAGCAGTAGCACTAGCTAGCTGCCCCTTGAATCTGCCTGTCAAGAAGGTGCTGTCCACCGCCAAGTATGGTCTACAGCCAACACGGAACCCCTCTATGCAAGGTTTAAAAGCAACAAATATTCTTCTAAACCTGATGTTACCATTTATAGTATGATGATCGATCTGCACTATGCTACCGGGGCAACAACTTTCAACTTGTGATTTAAATCTATACAAATTATTGAAGCTGCTATCCCAGTCACCATATAGTTGTTTCAAAGCTAGCAGCTTACCCATATAGACTCTTTTGTAGTGAATTTTGATCGTGTAGTGTTCTTTAAGCTTCTTTCGCAATTCATCTGCACCAAGAGTTGCATCTTCAATGAGCCAGTCCTTCACCTTCTCACATATCCAGTGCTTAGTTGCATTTTTCACCTTCTTTTTTCTTTTTGTACTGGAACAATCATGATCAAAAGGATTTGTTTTCACCTGCAAAATCAGAATATAAGTAATTAGCTATAAGATCAGAATGTAAGTAATTAGATACCGTAACAAAAAGGTAAGTCCGAAACTTACCACTACAGTACACAAATCATCTGTTGTGGAGGCATGTATCCTCCATGGACAATCATCTTCATCTTTTCTTTTACAATGGGCTGTGAAGCTATGTGGTGCACTCTTCTCTGTGTTAAACTCGAAATCACGCTTGACTGCATGTTGACGATTGGCCAACTTAAACTCATTTATATTAGGATATGTTGATCCTACGGTCGTTGGAGGGTCTTCTCTATCGTACTCAACATTTGGTGCATGGTTTGGCTCATGTACCTCCTCATCCTCCTCTACTTCGCTCTCATCCACACTCACATCCTCAGGAAAATAGTTTCTGTCCTTCTCTTATCAGCAAATAGAGCCACATTTAAAGGAATAGGTTCTTTATCTGAATACATGTTCTCTTCTTCATCAATACCAACATGCTCATTCTCGGGTATTGGGTTCCGAAGGTAACTATCCTCATCTTGTGATGTCTTGTCGTTCGACTTGGACATACTTAGTGATTGGTGTATATGGTTCAGAGGGATCACAATATTGAATGAACATTTGAACAGACTTTGTCTCCGAGTGTTTCTCAAACATTGTCATCAATTCTTGATCAGATTTTATTTCTGAAAATGTGTTCAGAACCTCATCATAGTATTGAAGATGTGGAACTTCCAAATATCCAGGTGCATACTCCTCTACGATTGATGCCACCAAATCATTATAGTTTGTTAAATCTGAGTCAATAATCTTCTGAAAACAGAAATAACTGATGGGGTTGCCAAGCAATCTTATTATCAAACAAAAAGTAGAATTGGGATCCATCGTGTGAATGAAATAAGAGATGCACCCATAAGCACTACTACTAACAAACAAGCAATAGTTTTTTGCATTGGAGAAACAAGATCATGAGACATACCCTTCGGCCGCCATGCCCGGCTCTCCATTCGCCGCCCCCTCGGCCTCCGCCTGCAGAGCCCCACTGGCGCCGCCTACTTCTCCCATGGCTAAGCCCCTGCCGCCGTTGCTTCGCCGCGAGACGAGCCGCTGCAGCCGCTTCTAGGGTTAGCCGCCGCCGGGGTCGGGGGGTCGAGGTCGGGTAGGCCGGGGGCGAGGTCGGGGTCGGGGATGGAGAAGGATCCGTCCGGCCGGCCGCAGTGGACTTGGGAGGGGCGCCGGGGATGGGGACGGGGACTCCGGGCTTGGGGACGGGGGCGCCGGGGATGGGGCGCCGGGGTCGCTGTGACCTGCGAGCACGCGTTCGGGACGGGGGTCGGGCGAGAGTCCGTTTTGGTCCACTTTTTTTTCTCTTTTCTCATAAATCACTTAGGGGTATAAAAGTCCAGCAGCAAAATATTTAACGGGAGCAGCTAACAGAAGTAACGGGAGGGCCACATAAGGAACTAACCAAACTGTGTTTGTCAAAAAGGGGAAAATTGTTTTGCCAGGGCCAAGAAAGGAAGACAAACTTCAGCCAGAGCCAAATAAGGAATTCTCTCATAGATGTATGGCACGATGAGATAGGTACGCTGAGTTTTGCATGGAGGCATGCAGCAAGGCCCGGTCAACTCGCGCCAAAGAAAAATAGCACCGGTACCACTTTAGCTAGTACTAGCAAAAGTGCCCGTGCGTTGCACCGGGAGTGAAAAAACTTTTTGTCAGCACTATCCAAAATTTACCCCAAAGTCAATTAAATCTGTAGTTCATGCCTTTGAAGTGAATCAGAACTGAAATAAAATGGTATTAGCAATATCTTAAATGTGATGAACTTTGAGAAATTTAATTTTCCACTAATTTTGTCTATTCAGTGTACTACATATACCGGACGGGATATGAGGTGTCTGGTTCATTATAAATTAAATAACATTTAAGTATTTTATCCCACATATAAACATAATTCACATTCATATAAAGGAAATAGCCACATATATTCAAAATAATAAGATTCTGATTTGTTTAATTAAAATGTATGACAAAAAAGTGCAGTAATTAACTTGCATGCTTAATTTATTTCTAATGTCGCAGTACCATGAGTATAATCATTCCTTGTAAGTGATGTCGGTTGTAACGGCCATATTAGTTTCGTTGCTTGTTTTTCTTTTTTTTCCGTCATCATGGCATCATCCATATTTTTCGTTGCTTGTTTTTCTTTCTATCTGTCATCATGGCATCATGCATATTTTGTCCCATTGCTAAAACTCTATTTTATTGCTAAAATTAACTGCCTCTTATTATCTGAAATGAAAACATATCTTTTCTTCTTATTATGATATATAAAAATATTTCAAAATGGCTTTAAAACAAAAATAGAAAAATAATAAAGAAAATGTTCTATAAAAAAAGGGGAGAGACAGCCTGGACGAAACCAAGCTAGGCCCGGCCCGGCTGAAACCCTAACCCCACCGCAACTCCCTCTGGTCTTTTTGCACTCCGCCCCCGTCGTCGTTACTTTTCCTACCGTCGTCGCCGTCGCGCAAGGCGGCGCCACTCCGCCCAGCAAACTATCATACGTTTTTGCAGAGTGTTTTCCATGTGCGTAGCACATAATTCCACTCCTTTAATCTTGCATCATATGGGCCAACTCCCACAATCCCTCCTTTCCGTTAATATTGCACCCAATCAGCATGCATAGAGGTTTAACTCCGCCCCAGCAAACTATGATACGTTTTTGCAGTTCCACTCGTTTAATCTTGCATCATATGGGCCAACTCCCACAATCCCTCCTTTCCTTTAATCTTGCACCCAATCAGCATGCATAGAGGTTTAATTAGGCTCCAACTCAAACACCGCTCCTTGTTGATTCAGGGGTCGGCTTGCTGATGCTGTAGCCAGTTCGGAAGCGTATATAAATCGGTAGCTCTGGACATAAGGGAGCAGGGTGGGACTAAAAGACGAGTCGTACCAGTTCTTGATTCCACGAGCGATGCGATGGTCGAAGCGGCCTAGTTCGATTGATGTTGGTGCACAGGCCTGTACCCACCTCTGGGCCGGCTCGCGCTGCAAGCCACTCAGATTGGACCAGGTCGCTCTCTATCCTCTCTCTCCTGTGAGCCCCCGCCGCGGAGAGCAAGTCGTCCATTGACAACGCCAGGTCGCTCGATGCGAGTAGCCCCGCCGCCTCTAATCTCTCCCGCGAGCCCGCACCTCTTCCTTTCATCTTCCATAGCGCGCCTCCTTGCTCGGCTCTGGCGGAGCGCCCGAGCTCCCTCTCCTCTCTCCTCTCTCTTCTCTTACTCATCTCTCTCTCCCCTGCTCCCTGCCAAGCGCCGGCCGCAGCCTGCCGTTCTGAGCGGTGCTGCTGGACTATAACCTGCTCGCGCATACTTGCGACTGCGAGCTCGGCTGCCAGCCGTGGAGAGCACTTCCTCCATTGACAACGCCGCCTCACCCCGCGCAGGAGCTCGTAGTAGACCATGTATAGGCTAATTGACGGCAAGCGTCGCTACTGCCTGCCATTCTGAGCGCTACCGCGCGGCTCTACCCTGCTCGCGTGTACCTTCTCGTGTGTGCTGCGCAGATGTGTTTCTCGCGGAGGGGGCCTAGCCAGAGGTTGGCCGATGGCGGGAGGTGCGCGCATCGCGCCGGCGCGGCAGAGCTATTCTCTGCTTCTCTCTCGGGTAGAGGAGGAAGGAAAAGGAAAATATAAAACGAAACGTTACGGTACGGTGGCAATTCTGTGTGTTATGCAGTTTGGTGGGAGGGTAAAACGGTCACAAAAAAGCGTTGACGAAACTTTTTGGCAGAAACCTTAGCTCCTTTATTATTAGGTATAGATAGGAGAAGATCATGAACAAGACAAGACGTACACCCTAACACCCATGACCCATGCATTACCCAAGACCTGCTTGTCCAGTTATTATGGATTGCACGCGCCAGATACTCCACAAATTATGGCAAGCTACTACTCGCCTTGATCGTACTGGTTATCTATCCTATATATGGAGTGTGGAGTAGAGAGGATAAAGATGTCGTTGGAGCTGAATGACTCAATTGATGGTTCGTAGGCCGGTGTATAGATACGCAGGCGGGTGCCGGGTGCGCACGGATGCGTACGTACGTGCGAGTGTAGTGCAGCCGTGCAGGAGAGCGCCATGAGACGTCGCGGTCACTTACGTGCGCGATGGCCAGTGACGACGACGCGGCTTGCAGTATCATAGGGAGCCGTACGCAGCGCGCTGCCGGTAGAGAAGCACAGGGCATCTGAGCATGGCGCCGCCTGGTGATCCCAGTCGTGTTTGCGCGACGTAGCCTGGCTGGACCACCATAGTCCATGTCGTTGCCTAATCGACGGTACCCCGAAGGAGGGATCCTCACGAGGGGGAGAAGAAGTAGGGGTCATAGGGCGGAGTGCACATGGGACGGTGGTACGCGATTTACCCAGCTTCGGAACACCTGCACGATGACAGGGCCTACTGCTGCTTGTCTGGAATTATCTGGGCGCTTTCGCGAAGTTACAATGAGTTGTTGTTCTGCCTCTAGGGCTCCCGGGATCCGGCTTATAAAGGCGCACGGATCTAGGGTTTACATGGAGAGTCCTAGCCGGATTACAGATAGCCTAACTACGGTACAATATCTTGCCGTGCACGTCACGGATCCGCCTTCCATATACGTCGTACTGGATCCGGGTTCCTCACGGGCCTCCGCGGATCCGGGTTCCTCCTAATATCTGTACGGATCCGGCTTACTGATCCTGGGCCGGACTTCTTCCTTCATGATCAACAGCAACTGGGCCGCCCGATGGGCCACATGCCTCATCACCATCTGTGGGCCACCCGGGCTTGCCGGATCTAGGCACCTGTCGATGGTACACCCATGAAGTATACCCACAACAAGAGCCCCCGCAGTTCTCCGAGTTTCGCCTGCTATTTCCGCCTTTGCTAGTCCATCATGGTATCCGACAATGTCGATAACGCGGAGAAACTTGAAGAACTCCAACTTCACATTTTCTTCTTTTCCCAACTTTTAGTCGGAAAAATGCTCCCATTCCGCGGGACTTCATCCATCGACGTTTTGAATACGTTTCCGGGTTGCCCTTGCATCAAATGAGAACCAACTTACCCTCGCGCAATTACCCGGAATCTTTAAAAGACTCAAACGGTTCCGCCAATTCCGGCGCCATTTTCGCGCGATTTGTGCGGTAACTTATCTCTAGCCATTTTTACCGTTTAGGGTTTTGGACACGTGTCACACATCCAACGGTGCGACGCTTGCGTTCCGACCACAGGATGCGGAGCACGAATCTCGTCCCTCCGGCCTATAAATATCCACCGTCAACCCCAACTCCTCATTCACCCCCTTTCTCACCTCTCCACGCAGCGCCGCTCGCGAGCTCCTCCTCCGCCGTGCCGGAACCCGCCGGAAAATTCGCCGGAGCATCACCGGAGCGATTTCACCACCGTGGTGTTCATCGTGTTCTTAACTCCGGCGAGCCACCGTACGAAAACCTCATCGCCGGCGACTCCGACCACCGCGAAATCCATTACGGTAAGTTCTCCGAGCTTCGACCCTTTGCCGTAGTTGGTAGGGATGATCGCTAGGTTGACGATGCCGGATCCGACTAAAAAATGTTTCCGCCAAAACCTTTTCTTCAGATGTCTTCAACGACTCCGCCTCCGACCTCGTAACCTATCATGGCGACCCCAATCTCCTCCGCCCCTCCACCCTTCGTTCCGATCGAGCTGGATCCTTCAAAGGATTCCGGCAAGGAGGTCGAAGGGACCTCCGCTCACCCGGAGAAAGTCTCCGGGCGGATCAAACGGAGCACCAGGCGGAAGAGGTCGTCAAAAGTCGAAAGCTCGCCAACGAGACTCCGAAGCCAAGGGAAAATGGCGGCCCCGCACCACCACCGACATGGAGCCGAGGAACCTCGAGACGGAGGGCTTCCCGCAACACGGAAGCCGGAGGTCAATTCCGAATGAACTAGCTCCAGCTCCTAAGGACGACGAGATGGTGCTGACGAAAGCACTGGTGGAGCGCGGTTTTTCATTTCCGCCTTCAGACTTCTTCCTAGAGATTCTGAAGACCTATGGGCTCCAACCCCACAACATTTCTCCGAACAGCGTGCTTGCAATCAGCAACCACGTCGCCCTCTGCGAAGGCCATCTCCGGGTAACCCCCGAGCTCTCTCTGTTCCAGTATTACTTTACTGTCAAGAAGGAGAGGATCCGGCAATCCACCGAACTAGCTACATGCGGATCCATCACCTTCATGATCCGCCCGGGCCGCGTCTACCCCCCACCGACCGCCACGAATCCGCGAGGTACTGGTCTGGGGGTTTCTTCTACTTGAAGGACGTCTCCGACCCCGCGAGCGAAAGAAAGCTGCCGCCATTCAAGAACTGCCCCGCCATCGAGCTTCCGGCATGGTCGCACTGCCCCCACCTTTCCGAATCGCTCCAGCTCACACGCGCCGTCAGGCGGATCTGTAAGCTGACGGAGGAGGGGCTGACGGGGAAGGACTTAACCCTTTCCTGGTTCACCAAGTGGATCCAGCCGCTCCAACACAGGGACCGCCTGATGTTCCAATACACAGGGCGCGACGACCCAATGCGCGCCACAAAAGACAATCTTTCCGCCGACGCCCTTGACAAGAGGATCCGGCTCCTCATCAAAATCCCACGTGAACTTCACGTTCACGTGTGCAACAAAGACATTCACACGAATGGTTCCGGAAGCGCGGTACGTCGTCTTGACTTTAGTCTATTGTTTCTCTTCGCATTCAAACTTTTTTGTCTAAGTGTTTAACTTTGCATTAGCTCGAGGCGCTTGAAGAAAACGAACTCGGAACTATCCTCCGGGTTCCTTCCACCGGCAACACGGATCCGGAAGCTGCATCGGAGGCGGAAGCTCCCGAGGCCCCACGCCCTGCTAAGAGGAAGAAGCCAGCTCCTTCCGGCCCCTATGCGAAACGCGCCTGCAAAGTGCTTAGCACTGCGGCTACCCAAAAAGCGGAGGCGGAAAAGAAGCGCCTTTCACTGATTAACACCAGCAACAAGGGGCAGCTCGCCATCCAAGCATTTCTTCAAGCCTTCCGGTAAGCGCCTACTTCCGAGATCCAAGTTCTGGTTTCACGCTCAAACTCTTACTTATACTTTTATGTTTTTTCTGAAGCTCCGGAAGCCAGCCCCCCAAGGCCCCAAGGGTCCCGAAGAAAAGAGCCAAGCCATCTCCGGCTTCTATTCCTGTTACTCCCGAGGTTGAAGTTCCGCCCAAGGCTTCATCCGCCTCCAAGCCGGATCCGAAAGATGTCATCAACCTTGATGACCTTCCTGAAGATCCCGCTCACCATGGCGACTCCGCCAAGGGGACCTCCTCATCTGTTCCTCCGCAAGATCAACCAAGCGCCGCTTTCGCGGAGCCCACAGAAGAAGAACAGGAGCAAAAGGTAAAGCTCCTTCAAGTCACCAACGCGACTCGGGTCGACCCTCGTCCGACTCCGTCCCTTCAAAAGCTTACCCTTGCACAGCGTCACGCGGAAGTTTCCACCATGATGAACAAAGTGTGGGGAAAGCCGGACGAGGAGATGCGAGAGCTCGCCGACCTGGAGGACGGCCTGAAGGTGTTTTTCGCCAAGCACAAGGAAGTGCGGCAGGTGATACTAGCCCCCAAGCATTGGGTGATATATTTTCCGTGTAACATGTATTAGCCGATGCTTTCCCAAAATGTACTTTTAGGCGGAAATTTAAATTTTTTATACCAAGACTTTGAATTCCTCGCTAGCCCCCAAGATTTTAATATCCGACTAACTCCTTGCTGCTTCACAGACCACGCGGAAATTGCACGAAGATCTCGCGCGTGCACGTGCTGGAGCAAATCACGGAGATCGAGGGGCTGCGCCAGAACGCGGAAAATAGCTAAAAAGCTATCCAGCTGCTTGAGACCCGCCTTCAAGGTACGAGATCCGGGTCTTTACTTTTTGTGCTGACATAGTTGTTCAGGATGCATAATATGTGCCACTTTCTGCCTTCAGAAGAATCTGCCAAGCACTCCTCGTTTGATGAGCTATCCGCCAAGGTCAAGGTGCTTGAGGCGGAGAACGAATCCCTCAAAACCTTCATCCAAGAATCCTCCAACAAGGAGACTCAGGCGAGGAAGGAGCTCTCCGAGAAGCATACCCGCGTCCTGGCGGATCTGAACGAAAAACTAGAGAAGAGCCAGGGTCGCGTGATCTCCTTGGTAGCCAAGAACAAAGTTCTAGAAGCGGAGGCGGAGGCCATCGACCAACTTATCTTCCGTAAGCTTTTTTCTCGTGTCGTTGTTCCGACCGCCTTATATGCTTTCTTTCTAACGGAACTCGGACCTCCTTCTTCCACAGCGAGCCTTGGCTTCGAGTGGTCAAAAGAGTCGAACCCGAAGAGGACGGAGGCATACGATGAAGCGCGGATTTCTATTGACGCGTTATTTGAAGCTCGTCGCGGAATCGCCGGACTCTGTCTTTGAAGAAGGCCAAAACCACGATCATCGATACGATGACCAATCTTATGGAACAAGTGTCGGATTTCATCAAGGACCGGCAAAGATCTTCGGCACGCGGAGTCGCCTCCCTAGTCTTGGCCACCTGCAAGGCTCACTTCCCCTCGCTCAACTTTGCGAATGTTGCACGCGGAGCCCCCAAGGGTTCCGACATGGGTGCCCTCCTTGCGGAAACCCAAGGCTATGAGCAGTTGTTTGTCAGGCGAGTAAATCACTCGTTCTGGTATAACAAACACGATCTGCCCAAGGGATTTTCCGATGCAGAGGAGGAGGAAGGTGAGCCGGAGTATTATGGGGAAGGCTCCGGGTCAAGCGCCGAGCATTCCGGAGGAAGCTCTGGTGGCGACTCCGAAGCCGGATCCGGTGACAGTGACGACGACGGCTCCGCCTACCAGGAATCTGAAGAAGAGGACTCCGAGTAGAGTTCCTGTTTAGACAATGAAACAAGTTGCATCATTTTGGCCCCGAGTGGGTTTGTAATAAGACTTTAAATTCTTAAGTAGCTAGGAAACGAAACGACTATGCATGGGGCGGAAACACTTATCCCGCTATCCGTTAATATTATGCGCATGTTTCGTTTTATGTCGGAAAGCAAGTGCTCGACTTCGTTGTTTTCCGGCTTGCCCGCTTGACCTTCCGCGAGCCGGAAGACCTTAGCCGGAAACGCCGCCGCCGGCGACGAAGCCCAATGGCAATCCGTCAATAACCGCGGAAACAAGCCCCCATGCATAGGTGCCGGAAATCGCTACTAGGAATCCACGGGTTCGCAACAGACAACAATTTAATCAGAAAACTTAAGCTTACGTCCTAAAGGACGATTTTTGAAAATCACAACTTTTATACACGCCTAGGCGGAAAGATCCAGACTTCGCGGTTTTAGTCGGAAAACATACATGATCTAAAAATGAACAAGTAAAGGAGGTAAAAGACTCGGAGAGTGAACCATAAGCTTTATTTCATTGATCATGTATAAGTATTACAGAGTTTGTAACTCGGGAGAAATACGCTAAGTGTAGAAAGGACGTAATTGTGCGATGTTCCAAGGGCGATCTGTTTCGTCGTAGATGTCATCCGGATCCTCGCGCTTGCGTTTCCGGTGCCAATTAGCAGGTCTATCCTTCAGCTCGCGGAAATCAACAAGGTAGTATGACCCGTTATGAAGCACTTTGCTAACGACGAAGGGTCCTTCCCATGGAGACTGCAGCTTATGGTCTTTCACCTGCCGAAGGCGGAGGACCAGGTCTCCTGCCATGAAGGAGCGATTCCGAACTCGACGACTGTGATAGCGTCGGAGCTTCGCCGGTAGATGGCGGAGCGCCGGTCAGCCTAGGTTCCGAGCTTCCTCGATCAGGTCCACGGATAGCTGTCCGGCCTCGTCGCTCGTTTCTTCATTGTAGGCGGAAACTCGCGGTGAATCGTGGATGATGTCGGAGGGAAGCACGGCTTCGGATCCGTATACCAGGAAAATGGGGTAAACCCCGTTGATCTATTAGGGGTAGTTCGTAAACTCCACAAAACAGCCTTCCAACTCGTCAGCCCAAGCTCCGACTGCTCGTCGCAGCTGGTTCTTCAAGGCGCGGCTTAATTCCTGATAATATTAGGCCGTTAGCCCTTTCGACTTGACCGTTGGATTGTGGGTGAGCCACGGATGCAAGGTCCAGCCAGTATCCCTACTCGTCTCACAATAATCCCTCAACTCTCCTTGAGCGAAGTTTGTGCCATTATTCGTGATTATGCCGTGTGGGATGCCGAATCTCATCACGAGGCCGCAGACGAATTTTAGTGCCGTAGCACCATCGGCTTTTCTCACCGGCTTAGCCTCGATCCATTTGCTGAACTTGTCAACGGCGACCAGGAGGTATTCAAAACCGCCGGAGATGATCTTTTTAACTTACCAACCATATCGAGCCCCCGTACCGCAAACGGCCGGGTGATAGGTATGGTCTTCAGCTCTTGGGCTGGAGCGTTTGGTTGAGTAGCGTAGTATCGACAACCTCGGCAGGTCTTGACTATTTTGTCGAGCATCTTCTTTAGCCGTGAGCCGATAAAAACCTAGCCGAAAAGCTTTTGCAACGAGTGACCCGGGAGCGGCGTGATGCCCGCAATCCCCTGCGTGGATCTCTCCGAGGATTTCAATGCCATCTTGATTGGAGACGCATTTGAGAAATACCCCGTCGCACTTCGTTTGTAGAGCTGTCCATCAACAATTGTGTAGGATCTCGCTCGTCCGACGATCCGTCGCGCAAGGACCTCGTCCTCCGGTAACTTCGATCGATGAGGTAGTCCAGAAAGGCTGTGTCCAAGCCGGAATGATAGCCATCACTTCCCTAGCCGGAGACACCGCCACTTCCGGGTTTTCCGGGTTAGCGCCCTTCACCGAGGGTATCCGGAGATGCTCCGAGAAAATGCCGGCGGAATTTGCTTCCTCGCCGGATCCGAGTTTGGATAGCATGTCCGCCGCTCGTGTTATCGTCTCTCCCGACGTACTTGACTTCGTATCCGAGGAAGCACTTGGCGATCTCATCAACTTCGTCTCTCGTAGGCCGCCATGACGGAGTTTCTGGCGTTCCAGGTTCCGGCTACTTGTTGTGCCACCAGGTCGGAATCTCCACAACATATGATGTGCTTGATCCCAATTTCCTTAGCGATGCGCAGACCGTGTAGTAGAGCCTCGTATTCCGCCATGTTGTTTGTAGCTTCCAAGTGGATCTGCAGAACGTACTGCAGTTCTTCTCCGGTAGGGGACTTCGTGGTGACTCCGGCTCCCGAGCCTTGATGTTGCTTGGATCCATCGAAGTGCATGACCCATGTTTCTGGTTCCGGCTCCAGACTTGCATCCGGAGCTTCTGTCCAATCTGCGATGAAATCTGCCAAGACTTGGGATTTAACCGCGGTCCTAGGCTTGTAAGCGATGTCGAAGGCGGATAATTCGATGCCCCATTTAGCCGTACGTCCTGTTGCGTCATCGTTGTTGAGAATTGTTGACAGTGGAGCCTTGCTCACAACTGTTACTGGGTGCTCTTGGAAGTAATGTCTCAGCTTCCGGCTGCCTAGGAACACTCCATAAGCTAGCTTCTGAAAGTGAGGGTATCTTTGCTTTGACTCCGTCAGTACCTCGCTAATGTAACAGACAGGCCTTTGGACGTCATATTCATGACCTTCTTCCTTTCGCTCCACCACGATGACGAGGCTGATCACTTTGTTGGTAGCTGCCAGATAAAGGAGCATTGGCTCTGACTCTGCTGGGGCCGCCAGGATAGGTGGGGAGGTGAGTATTTCCTTCAACCCTCGAAGGGCTGCGTCGGCTGCGTCGTCCCAGACGAATTTGTCTGTTTTCTTCAGCAGCTTGTACAAAGGTAGCGCCTTCTCGCCAAGACGGCTAACAAACCTACTGATTGCTGCGACGCAACCGGCTAGTCATTGCACATCTTTGAGACAAGTTGGCCGTTTGATACACGGGATTGCCTTGATCTTTTCCGGGTTAACCTCAATGCCTCCGTGAGAGACTATGAAGCCAAGGAGTTTTCCGGCTGGCACGCCAAAGACGCACTTCAGCGGATTCAACATCATCTTGTACCTCGCGGAGATTGTCGAAGGTTTCGTGAGGTCGCCGATCAAGTCGGATCCTTTCCGGGTCATGACCGCGATGTCGTCGACGTAAGCGTGTACGTTCCGGCCGATTTGGTCCTTCGTGCACCGCCGCATCGTACGTTGGTAGGTGGCACCTCGCATTTTTCAAACCAAAGGGCATGGTGACATAGCAGTAAGTGCCGAAGGGGTGATGAACGAAGTCGCCTTTTGGTCGACTCCTTCATCCGGATCCGATGATACCCGTAATACGCATCAAGAAAACACGAAGTTCCACCCCGTCGTCGAATCAATGACTTGGTCAATGCGCGGCAAGGGGAACGGATCCTTCGGGCAATGCTTGTTCAAGCCGGAGTAATCGATGCACATTCTTAGTATTTCGGTGTTCTTTTTGGGTACAAGGACGGGATTTGCGACCCAATCGCTGTGGATAACTTCTATTACAAAACCTGCCTCTAGTAACTTAGCTAGTTCCATTCCTATGGCGCGGCACTTCTTATCTCCAAAGCGTCGCATAGCTTGCTTCACCGGTTTAGCCCCCGGATTTATGTTGAGGTAGTGCTCGGCGAGTTCCCTAGGTACTCCGGACATGTCAGAAGGTTGCCATGCGAAGATATCCATGTTAGCGCGGAGGAACTCGACGAGCGCGTCTTCCTATTTGGGGTCCATGTTGGCTCCGACCGAAACCTGCTTGGAAGAGTCGCCTTTGATGAGGTCGTGCTTCTTGGTTTCTATCGCGGCCTTGAAGGAGGTTTTCTGTTCGGAGATCTGCTTCTTGGTGGTTTGCATCTCGCTCGGATCCACCGCGGCTCTCGTAGCCTTTCAGCTCTTCTCCGGATATCACAGTACTCGCGAAGGCGGCTTCGCCTAACTCGCACTCATGAGCCTTTTTGTAGTCTCCGGATACGGTAATCATACCTTTAGGACCCGGAATCTTGAGCTTGTTGTAGATGTAGCACGCTCTTGCGTGGAACTTGTGGTAGGTGGGCCTGCCGAAGATGACGTGGTAGGAGCTCTTGAAGGGCACAACTTCAAACGTGATCTTCTCTTCGCGGAAATTATGAACATCGCCAAAAGCCACGGTAAGTGTGATGCTGCCGAGGGAGTTCGCCTTCTTACCCGGAACCACGCCATGAAACTCAGTATTGCTGTGTTTGAGCTGTTCCTTGGTGAGGTTCATCCGCTCTAGAGTCTCCAGGTACATGATGTTCAGGCTGGCTCCACCATCCATGAGGCACTTGGAGAAGTCATACCCGTCTATGCGGGGACTTACAACCAAGGCGTAGCATTCTCTTGGCACAATGGCAGGGTGATCCTCCCTGTCAAATGTGCACGGTATTTCCGACCACCTGACATACTGCGGCACAGCCGGAACTGTGGCGTTCAGGATCCGGGTAGCTGACTTGGTAGCGCGGACTGTTGGGGTTCCGAGGAAAGTGTGGTAAGCCCCCACGCTCTTTTTATCGAATGGGTTGGATTTACTCGCGGATCCCGCCTTGGGATCCGGCGAGTTATCATCCTCATCCATCGCCTCAGAACTATCTTCCTCTTTGTCCTTGTTTTTGCCCTTGCCTCCCTTGCCGCGTGGGCGGTGCTTCCGGGCTCGCTTGTATCCTGCCTCCGGGTCGTTTTTTAGATCATTGACCTACTTGCAGTTGCGGTTGGTGTGGGTTGACTTCCCTGTAACCGGGTCCAGGTGGGCCAGGCAGGGCATGTCTCTGTACTCCTCGTAGGTTTGCGGGGCGCGGGATCCGCCAGCTGTGACCTCAGTGGCATGCCGTCGACCCCCGCCGGCTCCGCCTCCACGACCGCGTCCTCTTCCGCCTCCCCGAACCTCCGGTTGAAACGCCATGGCGACCATCTCGGATCCGCCACTCTTTTGGTCATCGTGGTTCTTGCGCTTATGGTCGTCGCCGTTGCCGTTATCACGGTTCTTCTTCCGTTGATGTAGGGGGATTGCTCGTAGCCGCGAGATCACCGCCCGCGTCATCATCGGCGGCAGTATGATCACCGGCAATGGAGATCATCTCATCCAAAGTCAGCTTGCTTGAGTTAGCCAAACGAGTGAGCGTATGCCTCAACGAATCCTCCCCTCTGCAGTCCACCAATGAAAGCGTACATGGCGGTGGTGTGGTCGACGTTTTCGCACTCGTTCCTACATGCCAACCATCGTGTGAGGTAGTTTCTTGAGGTTTCTCCCTTCTTCTGGATGCAGGCTTGCAGGTCGCTTGCCGTGGCAGGTCTTCTGTAGGTGCCTCTGAAGTGTTTCTCGAAAGCGGTCTTCGTGTCGAACCAGACAAAAGATGGAGTTCTTCTCGAGGTCACCGAGCCGGATCCGGGCTGGACCTACAAGGTACAACCGGAGCATGCGGCGGCGATGTTAGGGGTTCCTCCGGCAAAGGTTACTCGCATTATAGTAATCCTCAATCCGGTATCCGGCCTTTCGGTGCCATCATAATGCTTCGATTTCCGGTAGCTTGAGGTTCATCCTTGGCTTTGGTTCCTCTCGAATCATCCCGCCAAAGCACTTCGGACCAATGTAGTCGGTTCTGTATTCGTTAAGGCGATCCCGCGCGTCGCGCGGGCCGTGGCGAGGAGATTGTGAGCGAGAGCGAGATCTCCGGCCGTCGCCTCCGCCTCCACCCCCGCCGCCACCGCTAGGTGGTGGTGAGGGAGACCTGCGAGGTGGTCGGTCCGATTTCTTGCTTCCGCCATCCGATTCTCCTCGGCCTTCCCGGTGCTGGCTCCGGCTCCTGTGGCTGCCTTCACCATGGCGCTGGCTGCCCTGGTCGTTCCGGCGAGGCTCCGGGTCGCGGCTCCGGCGAGGCTCTGGGCCGCGCTCCTCATTCCGACTCCTCCTGGGCTCGGGCTCACGAACATTGTTCTGGTTCCGGCGTGGTTCCGGCGAGCGCTCCTCGTTTCTGTTTCTTGGCAGCACGTTGTCGCGGATAACAATCCCACCATGCCCTGGGGGCCTGGTGTTTCCGGCTGGACTACGGCGGCGAGGGGTTCGCGGGTAACCATTAGGCGGAGGAGAGGGGTTGCGGTACTTGTCCCGTCCAGAGTACATTGCATCCTTTCCCTTTCTTGGATCTGACGGTGGCGTCTTTGATGGTACGGGGATCGGATTTGGGTGTTCCCTGGCTTTCCTTCTGCGTTCCGTGGATCCGGTGCGCGATTCATCATCAGGGTGGCGATTGACGCGGGCGTCCTTCTGCGCGGTAGATACACAGTGATCCGGATTGGATTCCAACCTGCGCGAAGTATCGGCCTTGCTCTGCCGTCGCATTGCCGAGGCAACGAGCGTGCGAACATAGTCGATGTCAATCTCCTCATCCTTGTTTTTCAAGATCTCAGCAGCCTTCTTCATGTTGTCCTTTGGAGTTGCGAGCGGCTGCTGCTCTGTGGGGTTGCGAAGGTAATCTTGCGGGGAGGGATGGCTTCACGCCTGATCCTAGCTTCCTCCTCTTCAACGAATTTCACCTTGGCCTCCCAGTGCTTCTCGAGTTCCCTGATTTTTGCAAGAGATTCATCGACTTCGCGGTCCTTCTTCTGAAAGTGGACCACAAAATTGGCAGCTTCTGTCCTCTCATCCAGCATCGCAGCTGCGGTGTTCGCGAACTTTTTGGCAGTAGCCAGCATCTCCTGTCTTGTTGCTTCTAGAGCTTCCGGATCTGCGGCATCGTCAGGGGTTATTGGTTTGTTGAGAATAGCCGAGTGCGCGATTGCCTCCATTCCTGCTTGTTCAACCAGCTCTTCAGGGGATAGCACTTCCTTGTGCGGACGCTTCCGTGATAGCGGAGATCCTGCATGGGAAGGCTGTGGGTCGGATTGGTTGGTTGCCTCTTCTGATCCAGTTTGTCTCAGCGCTGCTACAGTTGCGAGAACCTGCTTAGGCTGGGCGGAGTCGACTTCAGGCTGATCACCGAAACCGTACTCTCCTAGCTTGCGGTTAAACTCGTCAGTATCCATGGAGGGGTATCTCCGGAAATTGGGCTCGATTGCCCAAAATCGACTCTTCAACCGGAGTTCCGCTTTCTACGACAAGGCTCAGCCTGATCCGGATCCGCGTCGTTTTCCGGTGCCTCTACCCGCTCGTGACCAGCTCCGTCTTCTTGAGGGGCGGTTCCGGCGGTATGGGCCAAGAAGTGTACGAAGTGGCACCTCTCGCTTTTCTAACACCCGGGAGACCCAGGCGGATCCGCATTGGTCTTCCACCGTTGTTTCCTCGCTCGTGGGCGGATTGGGTGGGCTTTGAAAATTCCGGATCCGAGGCGGAACCTTCCTTGGGAAGCTCCTCGCATCTCGTATCGGATCTTCGCGACAACGTCCAGCTCTGCGGCGGTCGCGTCCGCGTTACTTACCAGTGGGTTTCCGTCGGAATCGACGGTTTCCCCGATGAAGATGTGTATGCCGCCAATTGGGACGATGGAGAGCTTGACGGGGTTTGTCCTAGCCGGAATCCAACACTCATCCGGAGGGACGATCGGCAGATTTCCGGCGTAGAAGACGCGCCCCACAGCGATGGTGTCGTCGTAGCTTCCCATGGCGGAACCCTCCCGGTTCCGGCCTCTAGACGCCACAGGCCCCACGGTGGGCGCCAACTGTCGTTGCCTAATCGACGGTACCCCGGAGGAGGGATCCTCACGAGGGGGAGAAGAAGTAGGGGCCATAGGGCGGAGTGCACACGGGACGGTGGTACGCGATTTACCCAGCTTCGGAACACCTGCACGATGACAGGGCCTACTGCTGCTTGTTTGGAATTATCTGGGCGCTTTCGCGAAGTTACAATGAGTTGTTGTTCTGCGTCTAGGGCTCCCAGGATCCGGCTTATAAAGGCGCACGGATCTAGGGTTTACATGGAGAGTCCTAGCCGGATTACAGATAGCCTAACTACGGTACAATATCTTGCCGTGCACGTCACGGATCCGCCTTCCATATACGTCGTATCGGATCCGGGTTCCTCACGGGCCTCCACGGATCCGGGTTCCTCCTAATATCGGTACGGATCCGGCTTACTGATCCTGGGCCGGACTTCTTCCTTCATGATCAACAGCAACTGGGCCGCCCGATGGGCCACATGCCTCATCACCATCTGTGGGCCACCCGAGCTTGCCGGATCTAGGCACTGTCGATGGTACACCCATGAAGTATACCCACAACAGTCCATAAACAATAGGGTGTCGGTAGAAATAGGTGTAGGAGATGGCCTCCACCGTTGGAGCGAGCGAGCGTTCGATCGGAAGAGGCCCATGCCGTCTGGCCGTCCACACGTTCCGGGAGCTACCAGAGCCAGAGCCAGGCCAGGTCGTGACAAACCCGGCCGCCCTTCGGCCCGTCCGTCCACCACTGATCATCGATTGGACCCATCCATGCACGGACGTGCGCCGCCACCGCCGGCGGTACGCCGTACGCGCGTAGCCGCCGTGGAGCAGTTTCGACCGCCTGCTCCCTGTCCTCCATCAAGGCGATCTCCACGTACGGCTATCTGTGTCCATTAATTTGAATCTCTCACACACCGGCGCCAACCAGCCTCTACCGCCGCGCCCTGCCCGTCGGACACTTCTTCCACGTCGCGTCCCTACGGCGCTGCAGGTCGGCCTAATCGCTTTCGCCTTTCCCAACTGCAGATGATGTGGCTCTTGAACGGCCATAAAAATCTCCGCATTGGAACTGAATGGATGACACCATTTCGGTCCCAGGTTTAGTTTCACTCTTGCAAGCCAATGTTACTACACTAGCGGCGCACGTACGGGCTGATGAGAGCGTGCTGCCGGATCGCGGACACCAACATGAATGCACCAGCGACAAACGCTCGCTCCTGCCACCTAGCTTGCGCACGGTCCACTAGTGGAGAAGAGGCCTTTGGACCCAAGCAAATGACCCACTGCTGAACCAAACCGGGTCCAATGCCCCCATTGGACCCGGTTCGTTCTCGCCCAGACGACCCCACCCGCCGGCGCCTGTCTCGTAGCGGCCTTTGGACCCGGTTTGTCACACAAACCGGGACCAAAGGGTCCACCCGCAGGGCGCGGCAGGCCGTGTCAGCTCGGGGAACCCTTTAGTCCCGGTTTGTATGACAAACCGGGTCCAAAGGCCCCCTCTCGGCTATATAACCTTGCCCTTGCCCAAGTGTGAGCCACACTTAGCCATTTTTTCACTATCTTCACAAGAGGGTGTATTGCTCTCCTCTCTTCTTCACATGCATAAGAGGTGTTTGATGAAATGCTTAAGAGGGTTTGCCACTTGAGTTTACACAAATCAAGCCACACTTAACTTGCTTTTTTCTTCTTCATCGAGGTTAACAACTTTATCCTTTTCATCCGCAATTGATAAAATGCATGTGTATATATACATCGTGATGTTCCGTAATGGTTTTGATCGGCTTAATTATATCATGCGGATGAATCGGCAATGGATGTACATTGACCGACGGTTTGACGAGTTCATCTGCGGGCCCGGATAATTTTATGGCCGTGGCGGAGGCAAACAAACATGGTGGCTTCATGTATTGTCCATGTGTGGACTGCAAGAATACCGTAAATTACGCTCGCTCGAGTCTCATTCACAGCCACCTTCGCGATCCGGTTTCATGCCCGAGCTACTATTGTTGGACCAAGCACGGAGAAAGAGGGGTTATGATGGAAGACAATGAAGAAGAGGAAGAGGATGATGACGGTTATCCCAATTTCCCGAATACGATGATACTCGCGTAAGGCAATGAAGACAATGAAGTAGAAGATCAAGAGGCACCGGATGAGCCCATCGATGATGATCTTGGCCGGGCCATTGCTGATGCAAGGAGAGAATGTGAAACCGAAAAGGAAAGGTTGGCCTTCGACAAGATGATAGAAGATCACAACAAATTGTTATACCCAACTTGCGAAGATGGCCATAAAAAGCTAGGCAGCACACTCTGGAATTGTTGCAATGGAAGGCGTAGAACGGTGTCACCGACTCAGGATTTGGAAAGTTGTCGACAATAATTAAGAGGAAGCTTCCAAGGGGTAACGAATTGCCCGCCAAGTACGTACGAAGCGAAGAAGATTGTCCGCCCTCTAGGATTAGATGTGCAAAAGATACATGCATGCATTAATGACTGCATCCTCTACCGCGGTGAGTACGAGAATTTGGATGCATGTCCGGTGTGCACCGCATTGCGGTATAAGATCGGACGAGATGACCCCTGGTGATGTTGAGGGCGAGCGCCCCAAGAAGAGGGTTCTGCCAAGGTTATGTGGTATGCTCCTATAATACCACGGCTGAAACGCTTGTTCGGGAATAAAGAGCACGCTAGGTTGTTGCGATGGCACAAAGAAGACCGTAAGAAAGACGTGATGTTGAGGCACCCTGTCGATGGATCCCAATGGAGAAAAATCGATAGAGAGTTCCCAAACTTTGCACAGGATGCAAGGAACTTAAGGTTTGGTCTAAGTACGGATGGCATGAATCCTTTTGGAGAGCAGTAGTCACAGCCCATAGCACTCGGCTCTGTGACTCTTTGTATATATAACCTTCCTCCTTGGTTGTGCATGAAGCGGAAGTTCATTATGATGCCGTTGCTCATACAAGGCCCGAAGCAACCCGGGAACGACATTGATGTGTACCAAGCCATTAGTCGAAGAACTTCTACAGCCGTGGTCCCTAGCGGTGTGTACGTTTGTGGGACGAGCACAAGCGGGAGGAATTTGACCTAAGAGCGATGCTTTTCGTAACCATCAATGACCGGCCTGCTCTTGGTAACATTTCGGGACAGTCAAACAAGGGATACAATGCATGCACACACTGTTTACATGAGCTCGAAGGTGATTATTTGGAAAAAGGTCGAAGGTCGTGTACACGGGGCATCGTCGATTTCTTAGGATTACCCATCCCGTAAGAAAGAAAGGAAAGCATTACGACGGTGAGGCTGATCACCGGAGGAAGCCTCCCATCGTGATGGTGTTGATATATTTGGTATGGTCAAGGATCTAGATGTAATATTTGGAAAGGGTCCCGGCGGACGGTCCGTTCCGAATGACGCCGCCGGACACGCGCCCATGTGGAAGAAGAAATCTATTTTTTGGGAGCTAGAATATTGGAAAGTCTTAGAAGTCCGCTCTTCAATCGATGTGATGCACGTGACGAAGAATCTTTGCGTGAACCTCGCTAGGCTTTCCGGGCGTGTACGGAAGACAAAAGATACACCGTAAGCACGGGAGGACCAAGCAACGTTGGAAAGACCCCAAAAATCTGCATGAGAGAGTTAAAGGACGTCATTTATCCAGCCTACGCTCTTACAAAAGCAGAGAAGGAGATATTTTTTGAATGTCTTAGCAAGTATCAAGGTCCCGTCCGGCTTCTCCTCCAATATAAAGGGAATAATAAATATGGAGAAGAAAACATTCCGTAACCTCGAAGTCTCATGACTGTCACGTGATAATGACACAGCTTGCTTCCGATTGCATTGAGGGGGCTTCTACCGGAAAATGTTCGATCGCCCATTGTGAAGCTATGTGCATTCCTCAATGCAATTTCTCAAAAGGTAATAAACCCGAAATTCTACCGAGGTTGCGGAATGATGTGGTCCAATGTCTCGTTAGTTTTGAGCTGGTGTTCCCACCATCCTTCTTCAATATTATGACACATCTCCTCGTTCACCCGGTCGATGAGATTTCCATTCTCGGTCCCGTGTTTCTACACAATATGTTCCCCTTCGAGAGGTTCATGGGAGTCTTGAAGAAATATGTTCATAACCGTGCTAGGCCGGAAGGAAGCATCTCCAAGGGCTATGGAACAGAGGAGGTCATTGAATTCTCGTGTTGACTTTATTCTCGACCTTAAGCCGATTGGTGTTCCCGAATCGCGGCATGAAGGGAGACTAAGTGGAAAAGGCACGCTAGGAAGGAAATCAATGATATGTAGGGACGGGATTTCTTTGACTCAAGCACACTACACGCTTCTACAAAGTTCCACCATGGTGGCTCCGTATATCGGTGACCACAAGAACTTTCTATGCTCCCGTAACCCGAGGCGCTCGAACGATTGGATTAGACGTGAACACATGTCGACTTTCGGCGGTTGGTTGCAAAAACATCTCCCGAATAACGAAGATATTGAAGATCAGCCGTACTTGCTGGCCCGTACACCATCTTCGACCGTAGTGACTTTCCAAGGGTACGAGATAAATGGGAATACATTTTACACGATCGCCCAAGATAAAAAGAGCACCAACCAAAACAGGTGGTGTCCGCTTTGATGCAATAATGAATGAAGGCCCAAATGACACATATTATGGTTACATAGAGGATATCTCGGGAACTTGAGTATGGACCTTCTTTTAAGGTCCCTTTGTTTAGGTGCAAATGGGTCAACAAAACAGGAGGCGGGGTTCGGGTAGACAAGTTGTATGGAATGACAACGATGGATCTCAACAATCTTGGGTATAGAGACGAACCATTCGTCCTAGCCAAGGATGTGGCCCAGGTTTTCTATGTGAAGGATATGTCTAGCAAACCAAGAAAAAGGAAACATAAGGAAACAAATACATCAAACGATGAGCCAAAGCGCCACATAGTTCTTTTTGGAAAAAGAAACATCGTGGGAGTGGAGGACAAGACAGACATGTCGAAGATTATAATAAGTTTGATGAAATTCCACCCTTCAGAGTGAACATTGATCCAAGCATCAAGTTAAATGATGAAGATGCTCCATGGTTAAGGCCGAAGAAGATTAAATGATGAAGATGCTCCATGGCACAAATGAGTATCTCAACATGGCAATCAATTTCCCATTTATTTTTGTGTAATCATTTAACTCGTATGTAAGATATGAAAAGTGGAGATGTGGTTGGCTTTTTGTACCATATATATAGAGGAGATGTAGTCGTTCACGGGTTTGCAGGGGAAAATTCCGAGGCGCAGCTTCCGAAGATGCCGTAGGGCATGTGCACCAACAACATCTTCGAGAAACTCGCGCCACGGGAGATTTCCCAACCCTTTCCCCAACACTATTATAGGAGATGTAGTCGTTCGGGGGCTTGCAGGAAAAAATTCCGAGGAGCAACTTCCGAAGATGCCGTAAGGCTTGTGCACCAACGACATCTTCGAGAAGTTGCGCCACGGGAGATTTCCCAACCCTTTCCCCAACACTCGTTAGAGGAGATGTAGTCGTTCACGGCTTGCAGGGAAAGATTCCGAGGCGCAGCTTCCGAAGATGCCGTAGGGCGTGTGCACCAACAACATCTTCGAGAAGCTGCGCCACGGGAGATTTTCCAATCCATGGGAATGAATCTCCGCTTGGCTTGTTGATCCGCTTGGCAAGCCGTATCGATGCTCCTTTTATAGGCACAAGACCGCTTCTACTCGACAGGCGTCGTGCGCTACATGCTTTATCTCATCGAGCAGTGCGTCCACCCATGCGTTCTTATCCTCGCCGACATCTTTAGTCCCGGTTGTACCCACCAGCCGGGACTAAAGGTTACCCACACGTCCTTATCCCACCGACAGCTTTGTTAGATGACAAAAAAAGGATCTTTAGTCCCGGTTGTACCCACCAGCCGGGACTAAAGGTTACCCACACGTCTTTATCCCACCGACAGTTTTGTTAGATGACAAAAAAAGGATCTTTCGTCCCGGTTGTACCCACCAGCCGGGACTAAAGGTTACCCACCGACACTTTTGTTAGATATGACAAAAAATGATCTTTACTCCCGGTTGTACCCACCAGCCGGGACTAAAGGTTACCCACACGTCCTTATCCCACCGACAGTTTTTGGCGCCACTGCGTTCCCGCCTATTTTTCTTCCCGCGCTTTCCACCGCTTCCCGCCTCCGTCCTCCCGCCATTTTTTCACTATATATATGTTGGCTTGGCCTCCATTTACATATCACATCTAGACTCATATCTCGCAAACCTCATCACCAGGTCACATGGCTTCCATCGTATCTCTAACCCTCCGGGAGGCGGAGGCGCTTGCGCGTCGAACTACCCCTGCCCGCCGGGCTACCGCGTCCCTACCGGCTGGTTGCCGAGCGTCGGAGGGGTACCGGTCCCTCCCGTCCCTCTAGGTGTGGCGCGCGAGATGGCCATCACGAACCACTACTACTTCGAGCTCACGCCGGAGCAGCGGAGGAATCCCCGATGGCATCCCGACTACAGCCCGACTTGGGAGAGCTTCTTCATCAATCGGCGTGAGAGGGCGCTCGCCGAGCACGAGGACGGCGGCCCGCCTCCTTCGAACTTCAACGAGGCCGGCCGTCGGCCGTGGTGGCGCGACCGAACTCTCCAGGGCGTCATGGCCCACCGTGGCCCCCGCCCGCGCTACCCTCGGTCCCAGCCCACGCGTGCTCTCCCGCCGAGGTTTGACTACCGCGACCCCGATGCCGCCGACGATGATGACGGCGACTACGACGACTACGAGTGGCGAGTACTATAGGGCCGTGCACGAGTATGACCGAATGACTCGAACAGATCGAATCTGGCCATGTATCTTAATTAATTTTCGCTTGAGCTAGGCACGAGTACTATAGGGCTAGGCACGAGTACTATCTGGCCATGTATCTTAATTAATTTTCAGTTGAGTTCCGTACTTTAATTCCACATGTAATCTGGCGGGAAACTTTTCTCATCATCGGCGTCCGCCACAACGACTTTATTGAAAATACAATAATATAGATAAACAACTAGTCTAGTCGATCTACTCGTCGTCGGAGGTTGTCTCGGTCCAAATGTCGTCCCACCGAGGGTCGTTGTCGGCCCAAGTTGTATTCGGGTTATCGAGCTCGAACACGGCGACGGCCCGACGATGGCGCCCGTTGGACCTGCGTTGTGCCCGGAGGTCGCCGAAGAACGCGGCGGTGTTGTCGACGTCGTTGGGGAACTGCGCCCTCCACCGGCGCATCAACTCCTCGTCGTGCTCGGCGATTGCGATCCGGCGCCGCACCCGGCGGTGGCGGCGACGGTCCTCGTCGTCGACGAGGCACGGCGTCGGCGCGAGGAACTCCGCCTCCTCTAGCGATTCGACGTCTGGGAAGTTCATGTCGCACCGTGGCCGCCGAAATCGCCATGCGGCCGCGTCGTAAGCGCGCGCCGCCAGCTCCGGGTGTTGTACGTGCCGAGGGTGAGCCGGAAGCCACCGGCACGCATCTCGGCGTAGAACCTACCGCTCGGCCGCGCTCGGACGCCACGGAAACCGGACGAGCCGCGACGGCGCGGCGCGCATCCCGGCGACGAATGAACGGAGGCGACGGCGACGTGTGGTTCCGCGCGCACGCGGCGCTTTATAGCACAGCCGACGCGGCAAGTTTGGCGACAGTGGCGCGGGAAGCGGCGGCGCGTGGCACGTGGAAGCGGCGGCGACAGTGGCGCGGGGAACCGGCGGGGCGTGGCACGTGGAAGCGGGATCTACACGCCGCACGGCGGTGGCGGTGGGGCGAGGCACGTGGAAGCGGCGGCGACACGTGGCACGGGAAAGGGACACGTGTGGCGGTGGCGGTGGGGCGAGGCACGTGGAAGCGGCGGCGACACGTGGCACGGGGAAGGGACACGTGTGGCGGTGGCGGTGGTGGCCAGTACATGGCGGTGGCGGTGGTGGGCAGTACACGGCGGTGGCCCGTACATGGCGGTGACGGTGGTGGCCGGGCGGTGGCGGTGGCGACGAGTGGCCACTACACGGCGGTGGACACGTGTGGCAGTGCGGTGGCTTTTTTTCATTTGAAATAAGGCGGGAATGAAATTTTTTAAAAAATTTTGGTTTTTGGACCCGGTTTGTATTACAAACCGGGACTAAAGGCCTTTTGCGCGCGCAGTCGAAAACGCAGCAAAAATGGCCTTTAGTCCCGGTTTGTATTACAAACCGGGTCCAAGGGGTCTTTGGACCCGGTTTGTAACACGCACCGGGTCCAAAGGGGGGTATAAAAGAAAACACTTCGTCTCCGCGGAGATCAATCCCGCGGAGACGAAGCCGCGGACGCGCGTACGAAGCCGCCAGGCCGCTGCTCCGCCGCGCGCCCACGCCGCCGCCGCCCTCCCGCGCCCGCGCCGGCCGCCGCCCTCCCGCGCCCACGCCGCCGCCGCGCTCACGCCGCCGCCGCCCTCCCGCGCCCACGCCGCCGCCGCCCTCCCGCGCCCGGCCTCGTCCGCGCCGCCCGCCGACACCCGCCGGCTGCCGGCGCCCTCCGCCGCCGCCCGTCGTCTTCCTCTCCACCGCGCCGCCGCCGCCGCCCGCGCCCGTCTCCTTCCTCTCCACCGCGCCGCCGTCGACGTCCTCGATCTCCGCCGGCGCCAAGCAAGGTGAGCCCCCGGCCACACCCTTTTTTTTAGTTTTTTAGATTGTTAGATTATTGTTAGTATTAGAAATTGTTAGATTTTTAGATTTTTAGAAATTTTGGATTATTGTTAGTATTAGAAATTGTTAGATTTTTAGAAATTGTTAGATTATTGTTAGTATTAGGTGTGTTAGTAAAATTAGTTAATGTGTTAGGTGTTAGTAAAATTAGTGTTAGTAAAATTAGTGTTAGTAAAATTAGTTAGAGAAAAGATAGAAAAATTAGTTAGTTAGTGTTAGTAAAATTAGTTAGAAAAAAGTTAGTAAAATTAGTTAGAAAAAAGTTAGAAAATTAAGTTACAAAATAGATTCATTTGTGTCGGCGCGCCCCCGCGCGCGCCGACAACTTAGACCGTGGCGGTGCCGAGTCCGTAGCGATGCCGCCGCGACATAGACTTAGGGTCGCGAAATAGAGAAAGAGCGAGCGAGGAGGAGCGCCGAGTCCGTGGCGGTGCCGGCATTGCCGGCGCCCTCGCCGACGCACCCATAACAGGTCATTCAATTCCGCTACCGCTCCCGCTGCCGTTCTCGACTCCCGATCCGGATCGATCGATCCGGGGTCGTGGAACGCGGCGTTAGTACAAAAGTAGTGAAGTTTTTTATTTAGCACAATATCATGTTTTTTATTTATATTAGTACATATATGATTTGTTTTCGTAGCTACGATGCCGCCGCGACAGCGACAGCCTGGCGGGCCGTGGTCCGACTCTTCTAGAGGAGATGGAGCAGATGGGGGAGGTCCGGGACCGGGCTCCGCCGGGTGGCACCGGGAGGTCTTAGCTTCCGGGTCGCGCACCTTGGTGCGGAATCCGGTCCCGTTGTCGACCCGGATATTCTTTGGTGGAGGTCTTATGGGCCACTGGTCGTTTCGAGAGGAGCCGGCCCCGCCGGAGGAGGTAGCTCGGCCGCATTGAAGCGGAGGACCAGCACGTTCGCCGTTACATGTACGCGTTAGACAACATGTATAGGACCGGATGGAGCGTTATGCGGGGATCTCATGTTAGCTATGCTCCCGTTGTTGTTCCGTGGCTTTGGGGGCACACCCGGCCGCGGCTCGAGATCCTGGCCGGCGCCCTCTAGGACCCGGTCTGCGCGGTTGAGTGGTTGTAGTAGTGATTGATATGTATTAGGGTTAAATAAACATGAACCCGATATCTATGTATGCATGTAATCGTAGATCTGCTTTCAGCACTATATTATCGATCCTTAGTTAAGAACTACACATATGTAACTCCATTTTCAGTTTTCCGCATTATCCTTAATTTGATCATATGATGGTTCCTATGTATAGCTTGCAGGTCGTTGTAGAAAGCATGGAGAGAGATGAAATTCAAGAAAATTTCATGGAGGAACTCATAGCAAACGGTACTCCGGATGATCGCGACGACGACGTTATTCCAGATGATGGCGGTGACGATGTCACCGCAACTTATTTGAATGACTCCGGTGAGGGAGCGGAGAATATTGAGGAAGAAGATCCTAGTGGCGCCGGTGAGGAACAAGATCATCATAATGGCTCCCGAACCGTAGTTATCACCGAGGTATATAAACTAATTAAGCCGCCGTTGATCGACTAGATGCATTAACTAATTAAATTGTACCGACTATGAATTATTTCTTTTTTAGCCCTCCGGATCGAGCACTTCTTCTCGTAAAGTCGAGGAAGCGAGGCCCGGCCAAAAAGTTGGATGACGGTGTTAGGCACGACATCACCCACATCGAAAATGATGGTAAACCGATTGCTCCGGAGAAAGGTGCAAAGGCATTTATAGCTCAATGCGGAGTGCTTGTTAGGGACCACGTCCCGATCACCGTTCGAGAATGGCACAAGCCGAAGGGACTAGTGCTGTCTGCGCAGAGGAAGAAGGTCAAGGTCTTTATATCGATGATGTAGCCAAAAACAGCATTATGGACAAGCTCATGTCACATTTCAACATAGTACCCGAAGAGGGGGTGACGCCGAAAAGGCCAAGATGGAGCGAGGCCCTCCGCGAGTTTGGCAAGAAGAAGATGGCCGAACTATTCAAGAGCCACAAGAAAAGATTGCGCCGCCTTATCAAGATAAAGAAGACTCCGGACAATGAGAAGGTAAAAACTCACCGGGAAGAATTCGTGAAGTACAAAGCACGGAGTCGAAGAATTTAAGAGAAGGTCGGAAATAAATAAGGCAAATGCTGCGTTGAAGCTATATCACCAAATTCTGGGTCCGGTGGATACGAGGCTAACCGTCCTAAGTGGCAGTGCAGCCGAGGCGGAACTCGACCGAGTAAAGGGATCAGCATTAGGGACACACGGTTGGATCGAACGGTGCAAGGAGTGGTTCTACGGGATTGGGGGAACGTTGGATCCGTAAACAGGGAAGTGCATCTATAAGAAAGCTCATCCGAAGGTTCCCATTGATGCCCTGGAAAAAGCACATAGGGACGTGGAGGCGGGGTTGTTCCAGCCCGAAAGAGAGAACGATGAGCCGACACGCGCCCTTGGGAACAAAGAACACGGCGGACGAACACGAGGCACAAGCAGGCTCCGTTCCGTGGAAGTATGGCTTTCCCGCGGAAAGGAAGAGATTTCCCGATAAAAGCCATGAGAGGAGGAAGGCAAGGGAAACAGACCGCCCGGCTAACTTAGAGGAGGGTATGAGCACCATGCAAGCCCAATTAAGCATGGTAACCCAAGTACTTACATCTCGGATGGCTCGGGGGCAGGCCGTAGATCCCGCACTCGCTCAATGCCATCGCCCCGCCGCAATCTCAACCACACCGGAAAAGCAGCGTGGCTTCCTCTCGACAGGTGGATAATGATGATGATGATGACCAGGTGGTCGAGCCTCCTCGCTACCCCCGTGGATGATCTCACCGAGAGCCGTCCTTGTGAGCTGCATGTTAAAGTTTTCAACCTATCCTTCAAGGCGGCGGTCGGCATCCTCTTACCTACAAGGTCTTACCATTGCCGTTCGGTCCAAGACGACTTTGTCGTTGTGATGGTGGATGAAGTGATGAGCGCTTATGAGGGGTTGGTGCTTGAGCACCCCGCAGGTGAAGATGGGGAAATCAAAGAACCGGGAGAAGCCCGTAGAACCACCGTGCAATGGCGGAAGGAGAACATTGTGTTTCCGTGTGAGAAGCCAACAAGCATGCCACCTCCGCCTCCTCCGCCACCCGAGTCTCCTCCGCGTGATGATTCTCCCGTGCGCGATGATGATTCCCCTATCCATGACCCGCTCCGCTCCGCGTGAAAATACTCCGCCGCCTCCTCCTCCTCCTCGTCGGAGACTCCGCCGCCTCCACTTAAGCAAAAGAGGAAGCTGTCCGCGGCACCTCCTACAGCCTCCGAAGAGATCATCAACTCCAATGAGGGCACGAGACTCCGCAGTTGTTACCACATGAGCAGACCGAAGAGCAAAAGGCGTTTCTTGCGCCGAAGAAGGTGTTTATTCGACCGCGTGACAGTGAAGCACTTTGCCGAGACGAGAATGAAGAGACCCGAGCCGAGAGCTGATTATGACCGCTCTCTTGGACAGTCCTCTAGAGCGAGCAAAGAAGCAAAAAAGTCGCACGACTTGGACAACGAGACATTCAGTGCCGCACCCCACTTCATCGTGGAGCCATATCATGATCCGGAGACGGCATCGATGATCGAACGGGCGGCTAGAGCTCAGGGAGCATCGCTTGAGTACGAAGATTACTATCCAACGGCTCAAGTGGTAAACACGTATAAATACGGAAAAGATCTCGTCAAACTCGGCGAGCTCGCGCATCTAGGGACTCGGATGCGAAGGTTGCATGACTGGTACCTGAAAGCCTCGTCGAAGAAGTGAAACCTACATCACGGTGTATCTTAGAGATGAGCATTACTTCCGGGGGAAGACGAGATAAACATTGAGTTATGCGAACCGTTTCGATTATTCAATCAAGACGCCTCGACAAAGTCGTCATCGATTGCTACCGCTCGTAAGTGATTTATTTGTGTAATTAAGTTTGTAGCTCATTCATTTGCACTAACAATTATCCTCATTATATTCTTTGTGTACGCTATACATTTAATTATGCGGAATGAAGAAGCTGGAATACAAAAGAGGCAAGCTCCTACCGCCGGGGTTCATAGACCCAAACACAGCTCATGAAGTTACGGTTCGAGACTTCGCCAAGGACACAGAGGACAACATCGTAATGTTTTTAGAGAAGCAAGCGGACAAAGAGGATATATTCTTTCCCTACAACTTCAAGTGAGTGTTATATATAACATACATTATGCTTGTGCACCTTCCACTTTATTCTCGTAATCATTGAGCTATGCTTGTGCGGTTTCCATTTTATTCTCCTAATCATTGATCTTCACCTTGGAGTCGTAAACGTCATGGACTCGAAACGTACAGAATATGCGGAATGGGCGGACATGGCTGCCATCCTCCAGAGGTAGTTTCAATCAATTTCGTATTGGCATCTTCATCTCGCTCTAATTCGAAGATATCATCAACTAATCAATTACTCATTTACTCATTATTTTTTGCCGGGCAGGGCTTGGAAACGGTTCATCAATACTGTTCCGGGTGAATGGTGGAAACCGGAGCTTACATTTAGAGATTACCCTGTAAGTAGTACTATATATATAGCTATGTCCGTGAAACTTTATATATGATATTTACTTTCAATACGATGCTTGATTATTAGTTTGATCGAACTATTTTTTCGTAAAGTGTATGAGGCAGGAACAAGGGAATAACTTATGTGGATACTACGTCCGCACCTTCATGCGTGACATGGCCTGTCCCAAGGGTGGGGATCCCCAAATACACCACACTCGTGTACGATAACAAATTTTCACAATTAATCTTAATTAGTACCATCTATTGTATTGAGTTCCATTCATATATTGATCTCCTTTTTTAAATATAGATGAAACGCCTACGGGACACTCTCATAACAGCGGATCAAATAAAAGCAATTCAAGAGGAAATCGCGGGATTCTTTATTACCGAGGTCCTTACCCCAGGTGGAGAGCACTATCGGAAGATCGTGACGGCGGAGGATATTCGTTCAGGAAAAGTTGTATTGTAAATATGCATGCATTACGTGTACTCGTGTTGACTATGTCGTCTACCGTTGACGATGTCTATATATATTCATGACGATTTTTTGTGGTTTCTTGAATGATATATATATGCATTGCCGAAACTCTGCCGCGGCAAGGGAAACAGATCGTTTCTCCGCGCGCGCAGAAACGCCGGTACAGCCCAAATCCGTGCCGCGGCGGAGAAATAGCAATTCTTCGCCGCGGCAGAGAAACATAGGCCCGGTTCGTACCACGAACCGGGACCAAAGCCCTTCCAGGCGCGAGCTCCCTGGTCGCACCACGTGTTGAGGCCTTTAGGCCCGGTTTAACTTTGAACCGGGACTAAAGGGTACCCCCTTTAGTCCCGCCTAGTTGGTCCCGGTTCGGGAACCGGGTCTAAAGGCCCAAATGGACCGGGCCTATTGCCCCGTTTTCCACTAGTGGTCAAAACCAGCACAGGTGGCCATGCAGACAAACTGGACACTAGTAGAAAACGAGCCTTTCGTTCGGAACTACCCGGAGCATTAGTCCCGGTCAGTTTACCAATCCGGATTAATGCTCATATTAGTCCCGGTTTCAAACGGCTAGGACGCCGTACAGTTTTAGTTCCGGTTCAAATGGGACCTCTAATCCGGGTTTGGCACACCAACCGGGACTAAAGGGTTGCTGCAGGCCCCACCAGTGCGAGCCTACTCTTTAGTTCCGGTTGAAGACACCAACCCGGTCTAAGAGCATCTCCAGCCGTCTCCCCGGGAAGGCCTCCAAGACCCCTTTTTCATCCAGATGGACGAACACGGCCCAGTCGCGCCCCGGATCCTCGTTTTCGTTCGGATTTGGGCTTTCATCCATCCGGGGAGCCCAGGTCATCCCCCCCCCCCCCCGGAGCGCTCATGAAGTCCGGAGGAAACGAAACCGTGGGAAACGTCGAGAAAACTTCCCGCGCGGCTAGTGGCCCCGACTTGTCGGCGAGAAATGCCGATCATCGTCCTCATCGTATCGTACGTCTTCCGCGCGCTGTAAAAGCCTGCCGCCGGTCAGTCTTTGCCGGACGCGTAGCTTCCACGCGGCGACTTAGTGCCGTCGCCTCGGTTTCACGCGCGTCACCCTTTATTATCGCGGAACTACCGTGTCTGGCCGCATTCACCGCCCCGTCTCCCTATTCACCACCTCTCTCCCCAATCTCATCGACCGAACAATGGCGAACTTCGGCGACGGCGCGGCGAACAACGGCTTCGACCGTCGTTCCCTCCACCAATGAGAGGGGAGGCTGCTGCACGCGGCGGGCTACCCCGCGCCGGCGGACTTCCGCCCGCCCGGAGGCTGGCTCCTGAGCGCGGGGGGCGTCCCGATCCCGCCGCCGTCAATCGAACGCGCCGCCCTCGAGGCGGAGATCGAAGGGGTGCTCGTCACCCTCAGCGACGAGCAACGCGCGGAGGAGCGGTTCTTCCCCGACAACAACGAAGCCTGGACGGACTTCTTCGGCAAAGGTACAACCGTGAACTCGCCGCCTACGACGGCCCTCCCCCTCCTCCCGCGCGAAACAACTCCGTCGGCCGCCACCGCTGGTGAAGCGGGCCGGGCCGCACCCTCGAGAACATGCTCACGCACATCGAGAGCGGCAACTCCCCCGTACTGGGGATGCCGCCTCCGGTGGCGCCTACTGTGTCGCACTGACACGTGAGCTCGTGGACGCCGCGAAGGATGGCGTCGTCGTCCTCGTCATCTGGGTCGGCCTCGAGGTCAGCGTCGGGGTCCGGCGGGTCGGCTCCTCCACCAGCGATGCCGAGGGTCATCAAGAAGGAGCCGGCGTCTCCACCTCCGACCAGAGGGCACAGCAGCAGCGCCCTCGTCATCCGCGAGGGGGGCACCGGTCGTCATCTCCTTCGCGTGGCTGCAAGAGGAAGACGTCCAAGAAGGCCGCCGCAGCGGCCGCCGCCGCGTCCCAGCTCGCCAAGAGGAGGCCAAGCTGTCCGAGGACGCGGTGGTGGCCAAGGCGATCGCGAGGTCGCTGACTGACCTCGTCCCCGCCGACAATGCCCTACCGATGGACGCCGCGCTCGCCTGGTCCAGGAAGGACTGGGAGAGGCAGGAGGCGGAGCAGCAGAGGCGTCTGCTGGACCTGGCGGCAGCGCGGCGACGCGCCGTCCGCGGCACACCCACCGCACCGACCGCACCCATCGCACCCGTGCCGCTCATCAAGCTCGAGGAGAGCAGCGACAACGAGCTGTATCGGCCGACGCCACCCCACGGCGACCCTAGCAAGGGTTCCAGCCGTTGGTACGGAGACGCCGGCCAGAGCAGCCAGCAGGCACCGCCGCCCGAGGATGCTGGCAACTCCAGCGACGACAACGACGACGGCGGCGACTACAAGGCGTTCTACCGCCATTTCGGCATGTAGATTACCGTGTTTTAGCTTTAGTTTATGTTTCCTTTTGGCCGAATTCAAATATATTACGAATTCGGTCTATATATGTACGGACTCGCCTATATATGTTAAATATCTCTAAATTACGCCTATGTTTGAATGTATTTCGTCTGGTTTTGTCTGAATTCGTCTATATTTATTCAAATTTTACATCCATCCTGGACTCATCGCTGGAAATATTGGCCTCCCCAGGCCAAAATTTACATTCATCCAAAGCTAAATAGCGCCGGATTTCGGCCCGGAGATGCTCTAAAGGTTTTCTTAGGTTTTTTTGTCTCCACACACACACCCGTGGATTGCCTTTTTAGCTTTGTAAAATACTAAAGAAAAAATAGAAAAAAAAATTAAAATACTTTTAGATGTAGATAGGTTAGGTGATCTAGTTATTATGAAAAATAACAAACATGAATTTTAACTTATTTTGTAAAAACATTGTATTTTTCGGTATAATGGCAACATCTTTCGCATATGGACTCGAAAAAAATTTAATATACGAAAATGTATCTACGTGAAAAGGTACATTCGATTTCATCGGGCTATGCCTAGTTAGCCAATTTTTAGATTCTCAAACTATCAAAGAGAAATATGAAAAATTTCAAATTGTAGTTTTTGCATAAAAAATTGTTATTTATTTATTCAAGATTATTAATATATTATTACTTTTATTTATTAAAAAATTTATTTAAAATTAAAAAAATAAAGAAGTGTGACATCATGACTAATAGGTTAATAGTATTCCTATGATACTACTATCGATAACATGCGCGGAAAGCACTTGGAAGCGGAACGGATGGAACTCAAAAGTTAAGCATGCTAGTCAGGATAGTTGACCGGTCGGAAAGTTTGACCACGAGTAAGAAATTTGACTAAAAAATAAGTTTAGTTTGAGACTTAACTGGTCAAATAATTGAAATACTAAAAATTCTGAAAAATAGAAAAAAGGAGTGGAAAAAAATAGAAAAAAATAGACAGTCGTGGCCTTTAATCCCACTTGGTGTTACAAACCGGGACTAAAGATCATCTGCCGTGACGCACGTCAACAACCCATGTGGAGGGGCCTTTAGTTCGAGTTCGCAATGCAACTGGGACTAAAGAGGGGGGCTTTAGTCGGGATTTCTTAATCCGGTTATAAACCGAGACTAAAGGTCCTTATCAACCGGGACCAAGGCCCGTTTTCTACTAGTGCGACACGCCATACTATTCCAAATGTACAAAGCAACGGAGATGGCTGCAGAAATATAAATAGTATCTCCTTTCATTTTTATTTACCTCACATTTTAGTTTTATTTAAAGTAATTTTTATTTTTTCATAATATATATAAATCAATATTCACAATATCAAACACATATAACATAAAAATACTATTTAAAATAATTCTTGCACCGTATATTTTATATTGTAGATGCTAATGTGTTTTCCTAAATACCTAGTTAAATTTCACAAAGTTCTCTCACTGAATTGAGAACCCGATGTGATAAGAGCAGAGGGAGTACCGACAGGAACAAACCAAAGATCAGACACAAAGTATTTCAACTAAATATGGCTCTTATAATATTTAGTAAATTTGTGATGAAGAAATCCAACATGACTCTAGTCTAACATATAACTACACCACAAATACCAAAAATAGAACATATACACACCCAGTAAATGCTTGTACATATTGTTCTAAGTCACTCATGCCTTATCTATAGATAAGAAAGAATCTCCTCAAATTAACAGATATGATGGATGGAATGAGTATAAGGTTGAGGTTATTGTGTGTTGATTTAGTTAGGAATTTGTCTCCATTTCGTTATTTTCCTCCTGAATTTTACTTGGAGCAACAGGGTTCATGTCACACTCTATCAAACTTTCTTAAATTCGATCAACTTATAGTCAAATTGATATATAACGTCAGATTTATATAAATGTTGCTACTTTTCCATATGCAGTTGGTATATTTTGTAAAAAAATTAACTTATGACAAGATTCTGAGTACACTTATTCGCATACAAAAGGAGTAGCAATCTAATATAGGCATTGACATCGAGGGACAAATCTAGACGTCCGTTGTAAGTTCTCTAAATTAGTCTTAGCAAGTCATCAGAGACACCCTTAAAACGTGGTTATCTTTCATTTCATTGTGTCGATTTAGGACACAGAACAGGAGGAGGCAGAGCAAAGGCTCGATATAGGCATCACCCAACTCCGTCATTGTCATAGTCTCGCCACATAATTTATGTGATTCATGACGTCCAAATACCTAAAAAAAAATAGACATTTGACTCTGTTGGACTCATCGTAGCTCTCGTATCGCCCGTCGGCGAGCAACTTGGAGAGCCCTAGCTCACGCCGGTTCTCGGCCTCCTCTTCCTAACCACGGTAGGCATTGTCCTTGTTGCCAGTACCCTGCCTCATCTTCCCATCTGTCGTTGTTGATGCTGGCCTCTCAACAATGGCAAAGGCCGTCACTGCCGAAGGTGGCCAGGGGATCCGGAGGGCTGCCAGTCTTCGTCTTCTCTGATGCACACGGCGGCTTAACTTCGAGGGGGTGCGGCGGGCGGTGGGATGCAGTTTTGCCCCTGCGGACCCCGGCACAACAAGCACATTGTGTAGAAAGCTGTTGTTTCTGTAAGAACACGTCAAAGTAATCAACGCAGCTTGGCCACTTGGGAGTGTTGCACACTTGTCAGTTACGGGACTAGGCTCCGTTACTCTTAGCTCAAAATGGCTTTACTATTGTGTTTTCAAGGTAAGCCATGGAAGCTGGTAAATAAGGGCTTCTTTGATTCATAGAATTTGTGAAGTAATTGTGTAGAATTTGGATTCTATAGAAAATTGTCTATACAAGTTGTTTGCTTCATAGGAACACATCCTATAGGAACTAATCATATAGAAATCTTGTAGAAATCTTGTAGTGTAAATACTATAAGAAAAAAACATTAGGTCATATCTCATGGAAAAAATGCTTTGCTATAATCAAACACATTCCATCTTTCCATAGGATTCACATATGCATGGCATCTCAATCCTATATTTTTCCTATTCATACGTTTTTTCTTATCACTAGCAGTGCGGCCCTCACAAATGCGAGGGCATCCTCTTTAATTTGTCGAATGTGAAAATTTATATTAAAGGGGGTAATACAGTTACATAGTACACAAAAATAGATAAATAGATGTGAGAACTTCAGAATTAAAGTTGGTGTTGTAATCTATTGATATTTTATCTAATAGATTGCATTTTTTTATTCTCATTTCAACGTGAATCGGTCGGGGTTTTCTATCCATCGAGTAAGGTTTGTATCCTAGAGCACGATTAATGTTTTAGAAACATTTATATCTCTTTATATGTGTCATAGCTGAAATTAGAAATCCACTTCTTTTGACCAGTTGGCTCAAACATGCATATTTACTGATCATTATACTCAAGCTATGATACGTTTAGCGCACATTTTATACTTTATATCTCAGCACATATTTGCATTTCCACCACGGTATAGCTGATTTTGTGTATGAAGTTTATTTTTTCTTTTTACTGATACGCCAACGAAGATAACCCTTGACAACCCGCTATAGTGAGTTTTTTGCAGGGAGAGAAGGTAGTAGTGTGTATTCTGCCTAATTTCCATCCATTTGAACTGAGATCCAATCTGTTAGATATATGTGTAGGTTGGCATTGATCGTACCCTATCTATTTAATAATATATTTGGAATTCACAAATATTCTACATACAGCGAAGGTTTTTTACTCCGTTGGGTATAAATATTGCTAGGCATCCTTATGACTACTGGAAATACTGGCTGGTATTCCGTCCTAGAAATTCAAAATGAATTCATAAATTCTTTCAAACTTTACTATTTTTTTTAAATTTGAGAAAATATTAATACCGGCGAATTTGGCAGAAAATTATAAACCTACATAGAGTATGTATATACGGCTTATATATCACATATTTGCATTTCCAACACGATATAGCTGATTTTGTGCATGAAGTTTATTCGTAGGATAACCCTTGACAACCTGCTATAGTGAGTTTTTTTTGGAGGGAGAGAAGGTAGTAGTGTGTATTCTGCCTAATTTCCATTCATTTGAATTGAGGTCCAATTTATTAGATATATGTGTTGGTTGGCATTTATTGTACCCTATTTATTTAATAATATATTTGGAATTCACGGTAGCTTTTCACCTGCCGAAAAATATTCTATATACAGTCAATGTTTTTTTTCTCGGTTAGGTAAAATTGCCTCTAGGCACCGGAATACCGGCTGGTATTTTGCCTGAGATATTCAAGATGAATTCATATTTATATTTGAGAAAATCATATTAATATAGATAAAATTTATTTGTTGTGAATTTTTTTGATGCGAGATCCAATCGGGTAGATTTACATTTACGTCGGCATGGATCGTACCCTATCTTCTGAATAATATTTTTTGAATTAGTTATATTTTCTCCCGTGGAAAAAAGTTCTGTGACAATCAATGTTTTTGGTTTTTTTCTCTCGGTTGGGTAAAAATATTGATAGGCATCGTTATGACTATCGGAAATACTGGCTGGTATTCCATCCGAGATATTCAAAACGAATTCATAATTTTTTTCAAATTTTCCCATTTTTCAAAAAATTGAGAAAATTATATTAATACCGGCAAATTTAGTAGACAAATATAAACTTACATAGAGTCTGTATATACGGCTTATATATCACATGTGCCATGTAACCGTGGTTTAGCTAAGCTAATTACAATGCTTAGTTTTCTTTTAGTTGAACGGATGCACCTACATCTACATTCTTTGGAAATATCTTATTTGTTTCCCCTTATGTTAAACGCAACATGTTGTAAGGAAATAGATCAGCTAATTCTTGTTTTTCCTTATATGATAAACGTATGGGACGTATCGTGTGGAAAAAAAATCATCAACAAACTTTCTTTTCTTTTATATAGTTGATTGACTACTATTTTAACGGCATGCCTGCTTAATTACAGGAGGCCGGTTCCCATACGTGGTAGTCCAGCCGGGATAGGCAGACTACACGTTAATTTTTTAACTAAGTATTGTACATAATTCAGGTGATGTATATAAGGCATGCATGGCACGATGTGTTATTGTGTTGGAACCAACGTGTGTACAAATTAATTTGAACATGTATGACATATTTGTTACGTAAATATTACGCTTGTCATTTATAAATCCTAGCCACCGATTTTAGATCTAACTATCAAAAATAATTATGATGATGTGGATTAACGTGGTTTATATGATAAACGTATGAGACGTATCGTGTGGAAAAAAAATCATCAACAAACTTTCTTTTCTTTTATATAGTTGATTGACTACTATTTTAACGGCATGCCTGCTTAATTACAGGAGGCCGGTTCCCATACGTGGTAGTCCAGCCGGGATAGGCAGACTACACGTTAATTTTTTAACTAAGTATTGTACATAATTCAGGTGATGTATATAAGGCATGCATGGCACGATGTGTTATTGTGTTGGAACCAACGTGTGTACAAATTAATTTGAACATGTATGACATATTTGTTACGTAAATATTACGCTTGTCATTTATAAATCCTAGCCACCGATTTTAGATCTAACTATCAAAAATAATTATGATGATGTGGATTAACGTGGTGTCTCTGTTTAAAACATCCGTATTTTGCTTTTAGTATATAATAGATAGATATGAGCCCTATATTACTACCATGTGCATGCATGGATAAGTACGAAGGGATGTTTTGCTCCATGTTAATACCTAGGAAGATGTCGCCCTCTAGGTCCAACGCTAACCGTGTTACTATATAAATCTGTGATTAATCGCTTAAAACTACTCACAATAGGACTATCATATGTAGTATCATGCATGTAAAAAGTTGATGTGGTAGATACCGTATCATAGCACGTAGTACTAGAAAATGTGAGTGACAATATCTCAGTTGACTAAGAGCTAATTTTGTTCTTAGTTAGATGATCTCATCAAATCTTAGTTGTAAGTCATGACTAACATGAATCACGATGCAAATCAAATGGCGTAATACTTGATTGAGCACGAAGCTAGGAACTAGCAAATCCCAAATTTAATATCAAACAAATCTTGTACATATATTTACATTGAGATTCTACAAATCAATCTATTATATACTAAAAGCAAAATACGGAGGTCCAAAATAGAGATTTGAGGTTAATCCACATCATTAGAATTATTTTAGCTCTTAGATCTATAATTTAATGGCTAGGATTTAATAAATTTACGTACATGTAAGAGCTCATATTTCGTGAACATACAAGATATGTCACGTTCCACACATACATACACCAGCCCGGAAAGAAAACTAAAATAGTACCCAATCTTCCATCTTAGAGGCAAAAGTCTAAGCAGGTAAAAACAAACGTGTGGGCATGGTTAAGGAAACACTATTCATTATTACTTAAAGAAAAAAGGGAAATAGAAGGGAGATGGAAGGTGCCCCTCGCTTGCTCAAAAAAAAACGTGTAGTTCATCATTAAAAAACAATATCACGTGCTACCATCCGTACGCCCACAACCATCGGTAGTTCATCTTTTATTATCCTCACTTTTTTTCTTGACATCTATCTATTTTTATATACTAAAAGGAAAAATAAAGGTGTTTTTCGAGGCATCGGGGTTAGTCCGCATATACTCAAAAAATATAAATCAAAGATTTTAAAATTAACGTTCGAGATTAAAAGATAAGAAGTGTTACGTACAATAATAGATGTGTACGAAAGTAAAGTTATGGCACGTAAAATTTATTTGGTTCACACGTGAACATATCAAAGAGAAAGGAATAAGAGGCAGTATCAAGAAAAAAAATTGTGTACGCCACTTACACTTACACATTCAATGGGCATAGGAAAAGAAGAAAAGATTCACATGAAAATAGGAAGCGATCAGTGTCCTTTTAAAAAAACGATCCACGTAAAAATAGTAACCGATTTGCTTTCATGTTAACAAAAAAAGGAAGCAATTTTCTTATAAGAGTCCTACAGTTATACGATTGATATAGATTAAAAAATTAGATTTTGTTTCCAAAGGAACTAGACATGTGCGTGTTCCTGTAAACACACGGTAGATTACATATGTGATGTACGTAACAAAATCTATATTATTTAACTATCTTACTTATTCCACTATAAATATATTAAAACATATCGCAACTCAATGGGACATGTTGTGTCCCAAATTTTTAAAGGAAAAATGCTGATAATCCGCCGACCGATCGTCGTGCGGAAAATCGATCGCTCGCACGGTCAAACGCGGACGTCACTTTCGTTGATCCGCACCGCGCGTACGTCGCTTTCTCCCTGCCGAGTCTACATGCACAATTGTAGCTACTCCTAGTACATGCATCATCAGAGACTTCTCACGTGGGTTGACTCACATCAGCTATACTATACTAGCTTTTAGCTACTCTTGTTAATTGTTTGTGTACATGTATGGACCCCAACATGCAAATGCTCAACTTCATTGTAATCGTGTGTGACTTTTGTAAAAATAGTTAATGATTTTTATTGTAATTCGTTTCGTAGCAAATTAATTGTTGCTTGACCACTTTTGTGTTGTTTGTAAACATATGGATTTTTGTTGTAATCGTTTGTGACATTTGTAAAATATAGTATGTTATTTTTGTTGTAATTCAATCTATAAAAAGTTAATTGTTGCTTGACTAATTTGCATTGTTTGTAAACATATGGGATTTTTGTTGTATTCGTTTCAGATTTTTTGTAAAAATTGTCGGCAAATTTTGTTGTAAATCTAATTGATATAAAATATTGTTGCTTGACCACTTTTGCGTTGTTTGTAAACATATGGATTTTTGTTGTAATCATTTGTGACATTTGTAAAAAATAGTATGCTATTTTTGTTGTAATTCAATCTGTAAAATGTTAATTGTTGCTTGACTAATTTGCATTGTTTGCAAACATATGGGATTTTTGTTGTATTCGTTTCAGATTTTTTGTAAAAATTGTCGGCAAATTTTGTTGTAAATCTAATTGATATAAAATATTGTTGCTTGACCACTTTTGCGTTGTTTGTAAACATATGGATTTTTGTTGTAATCAATTGTGACATTTGTAAAAAATAGTATGCTATTTTTGTTGTAATTCAATCTGTAAAAAAATAATTGTTGCTCGACTAATTTGCATTGTTTGCAAACATATGGGATTTTTTTGTATTCATTTCGGATGTTTTGTAAAAATTGTCGGCAAATTTTGTGTTAAATCTAATTGATATAAAATATTGTTGCTTGACCACTTTTGCGTTGTTTGTAAACATATGGAATTTGGTTGTAATCGCTTGTGACTTTTGTAAAAAATAGTATGCTATTTTTGTTGTAATTCAATATGTACAAAATTAATTGTTGCTTGACTAATTTGTATTGTTTGCAAACATATGAGATTTTTGTTGTATTCATTTCCGATTTTTTGTAAAAATTGTCGGCAAATTTTATTGTAAATCTGATTGCTAAAAAATATTATTGCTTAACCACTTTTTTGATACTTTTTGTAGCGCATAGAGCTAGGGAGTTAGAGCAGTCAACGCACATAGCTAGCACATGGTAGAGCTCCTGCCCGTGACCCATTACTCTAACAGTGGCAGACGGCATGCAAAGGATGACGGGAGGCGCATGCAGGCAGCAGTGCGGAAAGCGACGGGACCTTCGGCCTAAGAGCATCCCTACTCGTTGGTGCTTCCCACGCCCAAATTCGGCGAAATTTTCGTCCGGATTGGAGGAAGATTTGGCGTGGGGAGTAGTAGTTTCCCAGCCGCGTGCCCAGGCGAAGTCGACGATGCGAATTTAAAAAACGGAAACTTGACAAACTACGGCTAAAAACGGGTGAATATAGACTAAATTTAATGATATTTATTATATTACGGGCGGAGTTCATACATAGAGGCCGAATTCGACTATATTTCGAATTCGGCTAGGGAATTCAAACGCTAATTTTAAAACACGGCGCTCTACATACCGAAATGGCGGTAGAACACCGTGTAGTCGCCGCCGTCGTCGTCGGAGCCGTCGTCGTTGGCCTTCGGCTGCGCGGCCTCGGCTGCTGCTCGCCCGGCCGGCGTCTCCCCACCCGCGGGATGGCTTGTACCCGGTCGTCGTCGGAGGACTCGAGGTCGACGACGGGGACAGCGACGCCGGATGGAGGTGTCGCAGGACGGCGGTACCGCGCGACATCGTCGTTGGCGGTTGGAGCGGCGCGGCGGCGAGTTGGCGTGCGGCGGCCGGGTCCAGCGGCCGCCGCTGGCGCTCCGCCTCCTCGCGCTCCCGGTCGCGCCCGGCCCGGTCCAGTGCGGCGTCGTCCGCGCGCTTCTCCTCCTCCATGTCGTGCGGCGACACGGCGATCGCTTCCGCCATCGCGGCGTCCTCCGCGCGCTTCGCCTCCTCCTCGGCGAGGGCGGCTTGCGGCGGCCTCTTTCTTCGTCTTCTTCCGGCCGCTCGCGGCGCGGAAGGCTGTTCGCGGATGACGAGGGCGCCGCTGCTGCGCCCTCCGGTCGTCGGCGGAGACGCCGGCTCCTTCTTGACGCGCACCGGCGTCGAAGGCGACGTCGCCTCCTCCTCTTCACCGGCGCCAAGGATGACCTTGACGCCGATCCGGAAGACGACGAGGCCGGCAGCCGTGCGCCGTGGCTGCCGAGACGCTTCCCCGACGGCGGCTCGCCGATGCCCTCGATGCCGATGGAGGGGGCATCGTGAGCACCGGGAAGTTGCCGCCCTCGATGTGCGCGAGGACGTTCGCCAGCGTCCTTTCCGGCGCGCTCCACCACCGTCGGCGGCCCGCGGCGTTGTTGCGCGCGAGCGGAGGCGGCGGGCCGTCGTAGGCCGCCAGCTCCCGCTCCCACCGCCGGAGGAAGTAGGAGTTCCACCGCGTGTAGTTCTCGGGGTGGTGGCGCGGGTCGGCGCGCTCCTCGTCGGTCATGGTCATCCTCGCCTCCTCGATGGCGACGTCGAGGGCCTGGCCCCGCGGCGGCGGGATTGGAATGCCGCCAGCACTTAGCCGCCAGCCGCCTCCGGGAGGCCTCGTGTCCGGCGGGCAGGGGTACCCCGCCTGGTGGAGGAGGTGCCCTCCCACGCGTGGAGCGACCGGCGGGGGAAGCCGTTGTTGGCTGCGCCGTCGTCGTCGTAGAACGCCATCTTGAGAGTAGAGGGAGAGTGGAGGGGAGAGTGGAGCACGGGGTACGCCTCGCGGCGAGCGGAACGGCGTATATAGGCGTGGCTGGCGCGGGGATTAAATGCCGCGTGGATTGCGACGCGTCCGCGGCGAGCTGACCAGCGGCAGCCTTTAGTGCGCGCGGAAGACGATGCGTGCGCGGAAGACGACGACATTAACTCGCCGCGTGGCCGGCGAATGCGGACCGGCGGCGAGGCTTTTACAGCGCGCGGAAGACGATGCGATGAGGACGACGATCGGTTTCTCTCGCCGACAAGTTGGGGCCACCAGACGCGCGGGAAGTTTCCTCGCCGTTTCGCGCGCTTTCGTTTCGTCCGGAGTCCCCGAGCGCTCCCGGATCGGCGGATGAATTTAGGCCCAAATCCGGACGAAAACGAGGAACCGGGGGCGCGACTGGACCGAATTACGTCGTCCGGATGGAAAAAAGGCTCGCCGGGGGGACGAGTGGAGATGCTCTAACACAGCGCAGTACCAAAGAGGCAAGACCGGTTCCTAATCGTACGATGCGACAAATAAAACGGCGCTGGTACGACCGATCCCCGCGCGCGGATCGGCCGACCGACGGCCAGCGCGCGCCATTTTTAAACCGCTTTTTTCATGTGTGCATGAAACCCTAAATTGATGTGAGAAAAAAGACTCGTGTAAAAAAATCCAATATCATAACTCAATGCGACATGTGTGTGAGAAAAAAGAATCGCACATAAAAAAGTACGATATGAACAGACTAAGTAGTTTGTATAACAACATACTAATTCAACTATTAGACCCTACAAAATTCTAGATTATTAATTATGATGAGACCTGCACGACGGACTGCCCGTGAGGAAAGAGAAGTTTCCAAGAAAATGTTACTCAAAGGAACGATAAAAAAAACAAAGTTTTTACATATGATGACATCTAAATTCCGCTATATAAAAAATATAATAAATTCTAGATTATTATGATAAGGCTCGCAGAGTTTCCTCGGACCATACTTGAGGAAACAGAAATTTCCAAGAAAATATTACTAGAAACGATAGGAACATACTAAAAAGTTTGTACATGGCATGACGTCTAAATTTAGCTAAGAAAAACATATTAAGTTCCAGATTATTTTGATAAGGTTCGCAGACCGGGCGCGAGGAAACAAAAGTACCCAGGAAAATAGTATTCTCAATTATTTTCAAACAACAAGAAGTGAAAAAGACAACTTCGAGCTGGAACTCATGTACATGATCTCAAGCATAGAAAGAACAATTGCCAGATTGAGTGAGACACATAACACTAATATGAACATCACTTGGAACATTGCCACGTGCATGACTACAATTGTAGTCGCAAATATGATGATTTAAAATAAAATCATTTGGACGTCCGGATGCAATGCAATTGCATAACTATAGTACAAAGGTGTGAAAAATGTAATTATGCCCTTATTGTTGTGTAATACTTGAATTTTTATTTAAACTGAAATATTTTATGAGTAATTTGTTTTGTAATAGTATATGAGAGTTTTCTCTAGATTTATGTAAGCCGTGCCTATGTGCCAATTATAGAACACAAAGCGAACTAACACATACATTGCATGGCCTTTGACAGTTAAGCCAAGAATACGGAGCAATTAAAAATAATTTATTTCCGTAAATTTATTAAACACTAGGTTTGGTAGTTTTAATTATTAAATAAAACTACTATTATAAAGGCATAACATGTAAATCATTATATAAAAAGTGAACATTGAAAAGTAAATACCATTTTGAGATGTTGCTCTCGCATTTGCGAGGGCCACCTTACTAGTTTCAAAAAAAAGAAGTACTGAATACACATGGCACACTCTACGAACAAGATATCCAAACAAGCTAGTACTTTTGAGGAGAAAGACATGCAGTTCCCAAACACGAAATAAAGATGCGCAATCAACTCAATTCTCGCTAAGCATCCCCGCCAGCTCCACGGATGCGGAGAAGCAGGTCGCGATGCCGCTGCAGCACCTCCCCGCCGCCTTTGCTTCGTCGAGCAGCCTCTCCGTCCGCGTGCGAGGAGGGGCTGTCGGAGCCGTGGGCGTGGAGGCACCTGCTGCCGCTGTCCCTGAAGATTGGGAGGGAGGAACTTCGGAGATGTCGGAGGGAGGCGGTGCCGTGTGCGTCGTGGCACCAGCTGCCGCTCAGGGCTGGCCCATAGGACGGGGCAAAGGGGCGCTCGCCCCGGGTCTTCAGGAGCGAGGGCCCCGGCCCATGATTTTTTTACATACTTGATATATTTATACTTGTACTTAGGCTGTAGAGTGATTCTTAAATATTTCGAAGATTATGGATCTTTCAAATGTAAATATTATTTAGTTTGTTATTGCATTACTCTAATATTTCTCTTGCCCAATTCTAATATTTTTTAAGTCTTTCATGTGTGATGGAGATTGTTAAGAGGCCAGACTACCAATCCTGCTTAAACTTTAAGTAATATATACAAATTTAGCATAAATAAATATCTTTAAAAAATTCTAGAGTAGGGGGCAATGGCCCCCTGCCCTACGATAACTTCACTATTGTGAACAAGGGGCTCTTGATATCGTTTCGCCCTGGGGCCTCTGAAATCTATGGACCGGACACTGTTGCCGCTGTCGCTGCAGAGTCGGAGATGTTGGACGGAGGCGGATCCGTGTGCTTCGCGGCACCGGCTGCCTCTGTCGGCTGCGAGTCGGAGATGTTGGAGGGAGGCGGAGCCGTGTGCGTCGAGGCACCAGCTGCCGCCGTCGGCTGCAGGTGTGGGAGGGCGCCACGACGTCGGAGATGTCGGAGCGAGGCGGAGCCGTGCGCGTCGAGGCACCGGCTCCCGGCCGTCGCTGCGGTGTGGGAGGGCGCCACGACGTCGGAGATGTCGGAGCGAGGCGGAGCCGTGCGCGTCGAGGCACCGGCTCCCGCTATCTCTGCGGTGTGGGAGGGCGCCACGACGTCGGAGATGTCGGAGCGAAGCGGAGCCGTGCGCGTCGAGGCACCGGCTGCCGCTGTCGGCTGCGGATGGCGGCCGGGACCGGGAGCGCTTGCTCCGCCTCAAGTAGACGTACGCGATGGCGAAGAGGAGGATGGCGGACCCTCCTCCTCCAGAGCCCACCACCCGGCGCCGCCGCTCTCCGGCGATGAGCACGGTGATCATGCTCCGTCGGTGCCCGGGCGCGAGCGCGGCCGCCGGCATGCTTCTTGCTGCCGCGCGCTCGAGTGCGAGGGAAAGCAAACAAGCGAGCGAACGGCGGCGAACTTCCGCGTCTGCATGTTCGTGCTCTGCTTTGCTGGCTAAGTTTTGGTGTGGTGCTTGCTGCGGACTGGGCTAATTATAGGCCCGGCAAGGTGTGAAATAGCATCTGTTGTCAAAAAAACAAAATTGTTGGGCGAGGCCCATTTCCATTTTGGTGCCAAGGCTTCAGTCTTAATGTTTGTTGTATGAACTTTCGTGGAGCATTCCTGATAACTTCGTCACAGAAACAACGGACGGCCATGGATGCAAAACATTTATGTTGGAACTAATCTTGTTAATATAAAAAAATACGATACTAGTGCATGATACTATGCAATGTGAAGGTAGTAATATATAGTAATATCATACGCATGATACTTCTACATGATACTAATATGCATTGTGACTAGTCTAATCTACGCGTACGAGGATCTTAGCTAAACTCCAGGTTGCAGTGGCGGAGCTTCATTGAAACAAAACCGGGCCACGGCCCGCCCAGCTCAACTCAAAACGCTGAAGAATGAGAGACAAATTGGCCCATGAAATAAAAATATATATGCTTTTCTTTGGGTTGGCCCGCCCAAGAATCTGGCGGAAGCTCCGCTACTGCCAGGTTGTACTCCCTCCTACCCATTTTATGTTGCGCATAATTTTCCGTGCAAGTTAAACTGTGCAAATTTTGACAAAAAATATAGATAATAATATAAAGATCTACCATGTCAAATACATATAATATAAAAATATATTTCATAACAATTCTAAAATATTATTATTTTATTATATATATTTTTATTTTTATCAATATAAATGATTAATCTTTACGAAGTTTGACTTTGACCAAAGTTTATATGCAACATGAGCTTTGTTACGGTGATTGGGTACTACTACCCAGTACTACCGTGTACTACTGCTTTGATTAATTCTGGCCGTCCGATTAGCCTAACTAATTTAATATTTTAATTAATATTCCAAGGCGTATTATGGTAACTTGATGCTGCATAACTGCCCCCGCACGACCAGCCTTTGCGACTAGTATAGTCCCTCGCCTATGTTTCTTATCCGCCGCCGCCGCTCGCTGGAAGCAAAACCTGCTCGCCGAACGCCCAGAAGCTCGCCAACGCGCCGCCCAGCCACTCGCTGACCCGCCGCGGAATCAGCGCTCCGCCTCCGCATCCACCGCTCCCCGGATCGTCTTCCTCACCTAGGAGTAGGAGCTCGGCTACTTCGCCTGCTCGCACTCAAGCTCGTCCGCGTCGTACAGGAGGTCGCTCATGTCCAGAACTCCAGATAATACTGCAGTGGACGGGACACATGATCATCATGTTCAACGCCTCGAGTACATCCGACACGACGCGCCGGCATCTGCCACACAGCGTGCCAGCCACCCACAGCTTCCACACGCCGCTTGACGGCTACCGCTGGCTCCACCTCCTCTGCCTTGGCCCGACGCCGCGCTGGGTTTCCGTCTGAGAGGAGCTCTGCCTCCGACATGTAACGCCGATGTCTAGTCATCCGGCGGGCCCGAACACCCGCAGCTTCTACACTGCGCTCGGAGGCTACAGTCGACTCGGCGGTCCATCGGAGGTGAACTGGAGGACATTGGAGAGCTCCACGCCTCACTGATGGAGCACATCGCCCTGGAAACAAATATTGTGCGGCACAACACAAGGCGCGGACACCGGCCAGCACTGTGCCGGAGTGGCAGCCGGAGAGGGCTGCCGGAAAGGGGATGTTTTGCATGGGCTAGAGGATGGTGGAGGTGACCAAGCGTGGATGGGCGGCGAAGCAATACGACGGCGGGGAGGGTGGCGGTGGGAGGGGAGAAGAGGGCGCAGGCACCAGTGCGGCGACGCAGGAAGGGCACATGGCGATGGCGGCTCCATGGCGCAACGGATGAAGATTGAAGTCAAGGAGATGAGAGATACCATCTGGCACGAAATTACCTAACTACCCTTCTATTAAATTAGTATAAATCAAAAATTTCAGTACTTTCCTGTACTTATTTTCTAGTACTTTCCGGTACTACTATTTTTTCCACCGTCAGATTAAGTAGCTTGAACGGTTTCTAATTTCCCCAACCATACTAAAAGTTGTAATGCAACATATTCTGGGGATGGAGTATACGTGAAAAGCTGCAATTAGTGCCTCGTGTTTATACACGGAGTGATACAGCATGCACATGTTTTCAGCCATAGTTGAAGGCTTGCAATTATTGTGGAAAAATTGTAGAGTATAATGTGGTGAGAGATACTGGAACAGAACAAGAATGGTACTCCATTGTGACACTGCACGACACTGTGCTGTCCCATGGAAGCACCGAGAAACACTGTTGCCACGGGCCCCACAGCGCTATCACTACTAGCCGTATGGTATGAGTTCTTCAACGCCTTTTTATTTCTTTCTACCGCACCATTGTGACATTATATAATCGGCCACGCACTCGTAGAGCGGTGTAGGCCATCGGGACCATGTAGAGGAGGAGGACTAGCATGGAGCCCAATGCGGCAATGCAAGTGTAGAGAAACCAAGATTCCCATCCCCCTCCTCCCCATGTCAGCGTAGCGTTTAGCTGCATCGAGCAACACTGCCAAAGAGTTTAGTTGGAGTGACACGGCATCATTTACGATGATTTCCAAGGACTAATTTGAAGGCAGAAAGCTGTTGTCTTTAGGAGAAGACACAGAAGCATGCAACATGATCCTGCGTAAATCGCCACTTACATATGCTTTTACTATGCACTTACAGTGTTACTGATATACTTTGGCAGCAGCAGACACCTTCACCGCCGTTGAAGATACGTAGCGCATTGCGCATTGTTTGAGGCTCGCGTGGAGCTTTGGCCGTGCATATCGCTCCTCGGTCGGGAAAGCGATTCTGACCCGGAAAGCCGAGATTTTTACCTTGATGCGAAAGATAGTTTTGGCCTTTTTCGTTCCTTCTCCAAGAGCTAGCTGTGTGATCGATGCTGGTTAATCTAATCCATGCAAGGAGCGAGGATTAGTTGTGTGCGGTCGGCATCTCGATGCCTTCCTTGCTCGGAGCAAGTAAACTAGCAAGCTTAACATCCGTCGGGTTCCACCCAATCTCACTCGTCGGACTTCTCTTTTGTTCTCTTCTTCTCAAGTCTTGTCATGGCATCCTCCCTCACCTCAGTTGTCATCATTTTTATATCATATACTGGTACCAGTTAGCAAGTGGGGAGTATGTTAAGATCATCAGTTTAGTACTGTATAAAGTATGTTCCGCGTGGAGTACCGATAATCAAACTGTTTGTGTTGGTAAATTAACCATCCGGACGCTCTCGAGATCTGCAGCATTTGTATGTTTGCAGAGATGTCCTGTGCTCACCAATGGAGTACTTACATCATGATATTGCCATCTGCAGCATTTGCTCTTTCGGTTAGAGCTGTATGTAGACGACTAAACGGGTCTGGTGCTAAGTCTCTTGATTCTCGGGTAGGGTGTGGTGCTAACTGCTAAGTCGGCTACGTGCTGACTTAAATCCCAAAAGTGCAAACCCCATTCAAACAAGCAAACATGCATGCATTCTCTGTTTCTATTTCTTTGTGAACCAATATATATAATCCTGCATATATGTCTGAAGCAGATCATTAGAGATGGCATGCAAAATAATTGAGCTATATGTATTGTACTGTATTGTAGTACAGTCTCCGTGCTAAAATATAGGTATGTTTGACTTTTTTTACCTTTTCAAAATACACTAGTTTGTCTATTATACTCCCTCCATCTCATGAAACTAATTTTAGATTTGTCAACATTTTGAATGTATCCATACACCAGATAATATGTAGATACATCCAAGTTTTGATAAATATCTAGATAACAATTGTTAGATTCTACATTCGTCATAAAATAGGAAAACACAAATAGCGCCACATGATTCCGTATTCTTCAAAATCCGTGTTAACAAATGGGGTGGCATACCTATTTTATTACCCAGAGAGTCCGAAAATATTCTCATACGGTCGAAGATCTTTTCAAACTAGCCAACCTAAATAACGTGACCTAGGTGATTTGAGAAAAACAACTAAATCATTTAGATCTAAACAGTCTCTTTCAGTCCCAGGTTGTCTTATTGTGCATGAAGCTCCTTCAATTGGTTGACATTTGTGTTGAGGAGACGTCTCGCCCTCTTCTTGAAGAGGCGGCTGCTCTTAAGTTGTTGTTGGCGCGTGTTGGTGTTTCTTTGGAGACGGCTAAGACATGTCCTTTTGATGGTTTGGAGCTTGCCAAAGCGTAGGCTCCGGTCGCGCTTGACTCCTCTGTGCAGATGTCGTTTGTGGATGAGGAAGAACACCTCTACGGTTGTTTCTCTCCTCATGGTCCATCACCGCTGCCTAATGAGTCGGTCACCCCTCAGCGTGAGGGCATATACATGATCACGGCTCGGGCGCTTGACCTTGAGTTGAGTGCTGATGTCAATGCGACAGTCTCTCTCTTGCTTGAGACCAGCGGACAGGTAGTTGCTAAGTCAGGAGTGTTGTAACATGTGCCCGGAGCTTTTGTTCTGTGTTTTCTTCGCCACCTTTGCTGCTGCCTACCCTGGGTGTGAGTTTATGTCCAAGAGTGATAGTGCTAGCCCAAACTGAGTGTAGAAGCAAGAAGAGGAGTGGTACAAGAAAGACATTTGTGGTTGATTGATGGTTGCCCCACTTTGCCCTTGCAGGGTTGTCGGCGCGGTGTGGGTGTGTCGTGTATGGAGTGTTAGTGTGGCTTTGTGATCTTTGTGTTTGCATGTGTGGGTGCACCCATGTTGTTCATGGGTGGACGGTGTTTGGGTGGGGTGGCCCTGTTGTTGTAGGTTTTCGTCCGATTTTCTCCTAAAAAATAGGCACTTTCTTTTTAATTAATGGACGGGCAAAACTTTTACATCCGTTTAATAAAAAAAAAACAGCCCAAACAGCGTACCATGTGCTTCAGTTAAGTCATCCAATATGGCGTGACCAAGAAAAACCCTAGAAATTTTAAAAAATTTAAGAAGCGAGAAGTGGTTTAAAATTTGGCAAATGGCCATGTAATTAAAAAGACTCAGCCATAAGAGGTCACTTCTCTCGAAGGATTCAAGCACTACATGCAAGGCGACTTCATGGAGTACCATGAACAACGCGCGCAGCACCCCTAGCGTAGCATTAACCGACTGTGTGTGGTAGGTCCGTGATTTGTTGACGGTGACTCGACTTACTGCTGCACCATTTCTTTGCTCACGATTCTTTATCAGAGTTTTTTGGGCGCGGGGACGGCGTGGGACAGCCGCTGTGCCGATGAGTCTATACACCGACAGCATTACCGTCGGCACAACACACACTGTTTGAATATGTCGTCGGCGCAACGTCCTTCCTGGGCTAACGGCCGTTAGCCCTCCCGCGAGCCTACCAACACTGTGCCGAAGGCGCGGAAATACCGTCGGGCTGACCGCTGTGTCGATGGCCAACAAACCTGTGTCGAGACATTATTGTGCTGACGGCAAGGTGCCGACGGCAATACCGTCTGTGCCACCGGCTGCCGGTCGTCGGCCCCTCGACTATTTCCTGTAGTGACGGTTTATTTTCCAGTCGCGTGGCATACCCATCCACATGCCAGATAGATGCTAACCGATGCTCGGACCTTAGGCTATGTAATAAAGAAGGGACAAAAATTCCATCGGTAGAAGAGAGAGAGGGAGAGAAATGGCATAGTTGATGGATGTGATGTTTTGGCTCATAGGTCCACTATTAAAAAAGTGCATTTCATGTTTATTCTAAAAAATTAAAATTCTAAAAAAGAATCTTAGATGTACATCTAGTCCTTCTATGTTTACCCACAAAAGTGTGTGATTTTTTTGTGTGCGGCCTACATAAACAAGATAATAACATATCACCTGAGAAGATATTTTGGATCACTGAAAATTATGTTTTTTCACATAGCTCATAAAAATATCATTTCTTTGTGAAACTTTGTGTGTGAACATGAAATGTTAAGATGTGCACCTAGAATTTCTTTATAGATTTTTTTAACATTTTGAAATATATTTTTAAACAACATGTGCATCTATGCTTATGAACGAAAGACGATTTTCCCTTGGTTGGTCTCACACATAATTTACCGAAGATGAGCACTTTGATCACAAAATTTTGAATAAGAAGTGGAGATGTCACTTAAGATAGTTTTATGAGCAAAAGCTGGCCACATTCCGTGAACTGGGAAATTATCCACTCTATTGGCCATGCATGTTAAGGAGCTCTATGCCGTCGATTGAGGGCATTTTGGGTTGATTCCGAAGGCATAGAAGAAAAGCTCTCCATGTTCGATTGGCTGCATTGAGGATTAATTCCGGAGGCGAAGAGGAGCTGCACGCAGCGCTTGGAAGCCGCCGTCGAGGTAGTCGTGCCGCCCCGTCCCTCAGCACAGAGCTAGGAGGGCCGTTCAGGGTTTTTTTGTGAAGGAATCGTGGCCTAATGTGGTCAAAAGACCTTTGAACGTCCCATTTCACGAAATGTAACCAACTTGCTTATAAAACAGTTCTATCCGACTTTTCTTTTGAAGATTTTTGACAAAAGTACTCGTGGAAAATGATATTTTTCGTGACTTGTGTAGAAAGATAAATTTTGGTTTTTTTTTTTTGCAGGAAACCGCTGACATTACAACAAGGCTTTTACAGAGAGGACCTGCACGAAGAACAAAATTACACCCAAGTCCCTCTGCAGAACAGAGCCACCGACACAGAGCAGCACGTTCCGACGGCGCGCCGCCAGCGCACCTTCATAGTCGCCTTGGAAACGAAGATGACCCCTGACGGACGGGAAGTCGCCGGTCCTCGAACTCCGGAGAGCCTCCATCCTGCGCTGCCGGTCGCCATGTTCCCTTGCTGCACCATCAGCCGCCTCGGATTTCAGATCTGGATCCGCCGCGTCGGCCTCCAGAACGGGGTACCTCGCACACGGCGGCCACCAGGGGTCGCGAGCACGAGGAAGGGGGTGCTCCACCATGGAACTACGCCGAGCTCCATCGCCGGAGAGGATGAACACCACCTGCAAAACCCAACGCCGGCACGCCTCCAACTCCACGACGCATCCGGCCAGGCACCCTACAACTCCTACGCTATAAACAGCTGGGAAGCGAGGTTCCCCCACCCTCCCGCCGCCGGAGCGGCCGGTGGAGGGAGGGGGACCGGCGGTTCACCGGCGTCGAGGTGGATCTGCGGGGGAAGAAAAATCGCCTCTCTCTACTATGCGGGAGGAGGAGAACGTCCAAGGTCGTTGTAGAAAAATTTCAGATAAATTTTGGTGCTCCAAAGTAGGTTCTCACGAGATTTTTTATGTCTTTTTTTACATACCCACAAGAATGTCTTTTTCTTGTACAAAATTTTGTGTGCAAACATAACATGTCCGGTATACATTCAGAATTTTTTCTCAGAATATGTGGACATTCTGAAATACATTTTAAAGTTCAGTCTCCATAATACTAGATGTTTTTGAACCTTGAGGCAAAAAATAAGAAACCATGCCCAAGTACGTACTCGATCCTACTTAGTTTTGTGACCAACGAATTCCTTGAAATTAAAGAAGCTAGGCAGTCCAGTTGCCATGCAATTCGGGCCGCACTCTCTCCCTCCGAACTGCTCTCTTCCTCTCCTCCCCTTGAGAGACACCAAATCGTCCCCGGCTCCTTCCTCCACCTTCTCCAGCGGCCTCGCCGGCCGGAGGGGATGGAGGGATGGAGACCGGCCCCTGTATAGCTTAGTAGTTAGGTTAGATCTGGGCTGTCTGCCCGTAGTTTGGAGGAAGATCTCCGATCTGTTCGGCCAGATCGGTGATTGCCTAGGGTGATCTGCTCGATTTCTTCAGCTCCGGCGGTCGGAGGTGAATCAATCGGTGGGAACCACCGTTTCCGTCAATAAAGCCGTTCCTGATGTGCTCAGCTTGCTGGAGCAAGCATCTGGGTCTTCTCTGGTCGGCCGTGGCGGCGGGAGGAGAAGGATAGATGCCTCTGCGAGCCTCGCCGTTCTCTGGCCGGCCATGGTGGCGGGGGGAGAAGGGGAGCAGCAGCATGCTGCACATCGGCGTCTTCTAGGAGGAGATGAGGATCCTTGTGCTATTCAAGGTGGATGGTGCAAATGCTCTCCGTCTCTACATCTTTGTTCGTGGATCTTCATCGACGTGTGCTTCCAAGCCGGTGGCAATCTTGCCACGGCTATCGGAGGCTACTCGCCGTCATCTGCTGGAGCTCGACGCCTAGGCGCTGCCAAGTGGTTCGTCCCCGGAAGCTTCAAGGTAGCCAGCGACGACGATCTCTCGCCGGAAAGGGGTGCTCGAGTGCTCTCGCTCTGCTCCTCGGCGGCAACGCCTTGAGGACGCCGGCGGATGATGGCAGAGAATCCCATGGGCATGATTGCTTTTTTAATGTTCTTGCTAGGGTGTTTCTTGCAAAAGTACAGGCCTTATCTTCAAATTCTCGGTTCTTTAGGACGAGCGATGTAAAGGGCCTGTATGAAAAATGTACCTGCCGTGTGCTTCGCTAATATATGATCCACATCTTTGTTCAAAAAAAAAGTCCAGATGCCATGCCGATCCATCACGTCGATGGATGTGAACGCGCGCTCTCGTCTCAGAGTGTGGACGCCACGGGATGTCACGACTCACGTCGATGCATGGCTGCCACGGCTAGCCAGCAGGGGAGGTCCGTCTTTAACCGTGTCGGCCACCTGCAGGAAACTGCCATGTATGTGTACGCGTCCCTGTTCGGCGTATAAGAGGTGAAGGAACGTGCCGAGACGCGATTTTTGCACAGGATTTTTTTTTGAACAGGGATAGGGTCCGAAGACCCTAGAAGCTGCTTGTATTACAGTGATTACATATTACAGAAAAGCCCCTACAGATCAGGGGAATTCTGGATAAGGACTGAGCTTTTACAGAAGAGACCCCAGAAAAAGTATGGAAAAAGCAATCAGGTCCTTCGAACTCTGCACCGCATCTGGAACTCGCCGTCGAATTGCTCCGCCACAGAACGGACACCGGACACCGGCGCCGAGGACGAACCACTTGGTCCGGCGTCATGGCAGGAGCGGTAGATCTTCCCGTTGGACTTCTTGGTCTCTGGGAAGTAGAGATCAAGGAGGGTCGCCTTTCGACCATGAGATGCAGAGGCAGGGCGGTGGTAGCCGCCGGCTTCAGTCCTCTGCTGAAGAACTCCTGAAAAGAGAGCATGGAGGCTCTCCTTCGCAGCAGATGTTCCCCGCCGACGCCACCTCCAGTCATTGGCGGTTTTGCAACCTCCCGCACCACCTCCCTGGCCACCAAGGCCGGCCAAGAGGAGGGAGGAGCAGAGTCACCAGGAAGAAAGTGGATACGCTTATTGAGATAGGGGCTCACCGTAAGAGCGGCCACCGGCTTCTTCCACCATGGAAACTTGTCAGGGAGCTCTGCAGGCGACTGATCTGCGCCGCGCAGAGGCGACAGAGCAGCCGAGGACCCCCACCGTCCAGCGACTCTACCGGATCCATCACTGTCTCTCTCCTTCTCCTCGCCTCCACGGCAAGCCAGAAGGAGGAGACACAGCAAAACACCATCAGAGGTCGCTAGACGGCGACCCTTGGCCTTATTGACGGAGATAGCGGTGGCGGTGACATGGGCCGGCGTCTCCTTCCATCGAAGCTCGCCGGAGGGAAACCACCACAGCATGCACAAGATCCGGCCAGAACAGATCCGTGGCTTACTCCAAACACGGGCATAAGGCCCAACTCTACTCCTATACAAACTACAGAGGCGGGCACGGAGCCTCAGCCACTCTCCGGCGGCAACGCCGCAGAGAGGGCCTTAGTCCGGCCAGGAACAGCGGAGACCCCGGTTAGTTACGGTAGAGAGGTGAGAGAAGGGGAGGGGGGGGGATGAGCCGCCGTTATTTAGCTCTTCCTCTGTGCCATAAAATGAAAATAAGTTGTGCGTATGCATGCAGTGGTCCACAGCGAAAGTATCCTTGCACGTAGCCATCGCGTTTATTTTTCTGTGGCTATCACGAATGGACGCAGGCAGGGCCAGCAAGGCCCGTGCAAGCGCAACTCACACCAAGCTAGTAAATAGCATTGGTGTAGTCTGCCTACGAGATGGCCGACAAGACTACTCCAAACACGGGCATAAGGCCCAACTCTACTCCTATACAAACTATAGAGGCGGGCACGGAGCCTCAGCCACTCTCCGGCGGCAACGCCGCAGAGAGGGCCTTGGTCCGGCCAGGAACAGCGGAGACCCCGGTTAGTTACGGTAGAGAGGTGAGAGAAGGGGAGGGGGGAAATGAGCCGCCGTTATTTAGCTCTTCCTCTGTGCCATAAAATGAAAATAAGTTGTGCGTATGCATGCAGTGGTCCACAGCGACAGTATCCTTGCACGTAGCCATCGCATTTATTTTTCTGTGGCTATCACGAATGGACGCAGGCAGGGCCAGCAAGGCCCGTGCAAGCGCAACTCACACCAAGCTAGTAAATAGCATTGGTGTAGTCTGCCTACGAGATGGCCGACAAGACAAGATGCACCTAGATGTACCTCTTTATTTTTAAAAACTTAAAATTTGTATTTTAAAGTTTCAAAAAGTCGAAACAAAATCCTAGAGGTAGCCAATGATTTATGCTACAAATGGTGTAAAATCTTAATGCAAACTGATTTGTATTATAGGCTACATGAAATTGACAAAATGTGACAAAATTAGTAGTCTTGAAATGTCTACTATTTACTATAAATTTGTCAAAATTTGCCATTTTTGTGTAGCCTAGAATATAAATTAGTTGTGTTGAGATTGTACACCATTGTAGTATACATCATTAAATTTGTCAAAATTTGCCATTTTTTGTGTAGCCTAGAATATAAATTAGTTGTGTTGAGATTGTACACCATTGTAGTATACATCATTGGTTATCTCTAGAATTTTGATTCAGATTTTTCAAACTTATGAAATACGAAATCTAAGTGTCTGGAAATAAAGCGTTACGTGTAGCTCGGCCTCCGTTTAAAGTTTTCCCACCTATAAGAGCATCTCCACTCGCCGTCCTTAAATGGGCTCCAATGTTACTGATTTTTGGTTTCTATGGGAGAGCACCAACGCAAACAGGAAAATGGTGGCCGGCACTCTCTCTTGCAGGCACCGGCCCTTGATGAAAGTCGTATGACCGCGGTCTACCGTCCTATGGGCAATCTGGGATAGCTTCGTAGCATAAGCCTTTGCAATAAATTTAAGGATTACATTATTAACGGCAATCAGCCTCAACTGCTTGATTGTGTCGGCCTCTTTAACCTCAGAGATATGTGAAATAATGCCGCAATTTAAACGAGCGATGTCCTCCTTA
>NC_061510.1:362660147-362845547 GCF_022539505.1 Lolium rigidum
GTTGAGAATCTTGCACGTGTAAAAATAAATAAATCTTGCATCAATTTTTTTGCGGGTCCAATTGTCAAAGACGTTTAAGGAAGACCGAGAGCGAGAAAACGATGAGGGAAGCGGCAGAGGGCCTGGAACTCTTAAGGAAGACGCCAGTGGAAATCATGGCACTGCATGTTCCACCAAATCGAAGGATATCACAGCTTTTGGGGCGAAATCCCGTCAGTCCTCCAACTCCAGTAGACTAGCCTCGACCTCTAAGGACAGACTCGACGCGGAGAGGAAACTGCCACTGATGAAGGTGGATGATCTGACAACCATCTCCATAATGGCAAGGATAAGAGGTTCACCTGCTCAAGGGGAAGAAGAATGTGGAGTTCGAAGGGGCTTTCAAGGAGGGCTGCAACGAAATCCTATGAAAGGTGCATGTAGTTTCAAATCCAACAGCTCAAGTTGTTTCCATGTTCTTGAACATTTCTGTGGTGAGTAGAGTGAGGGATCGGAAGAGCTTGAACATGTTTTCTATCAAGCTGCATCCCATGTTTGCTTTGGTGATTTCCTTGTGATTGCAAAGACATGAGAGGTGATATTCCAAAGAGTATAATTCTTTGCAGTAGTAACATCTTAAAAGTATTTGCCCAATCATCATGTAATTTTTTCATTTTCCTTTGTTTTTTCCTTCCACATAGTGGTACAATTCATCCTAATTAGGCAGTCCTTTTTCAGGTCTACTTTCAACTTCTTTGCCGTAGTGGTTGATGTCTTGGCTAAAATATGAGTGATCTTTTCAGCAACCCATATCTGTGGTACCATTGTTGATACTTTTCGTGAACAAATAATGGAAGTGTGTTCAAAAGGGATTTTATTAACCCTAATGGTACTTTCATTAGGTTGGCATCTAATGAAATGTACCACTTGCAAGGCTTGGCGCCCCCATCAAAACCTCTGCATGTAGCATAGAACTTCTTTTTATCAGTCAACTAAATCTTGGCATCAAACTCCTTCTTGATTGCATAAGTTTTGAAACACATCATAAACTCACCCATGCTTGGAAATAGTTTTCCTACCGCAATAACAAGGTTTTCCTTGTCATAGACAATAACCAGCTCATTATTATGAACATCATCTACAACATTTTCCATCAACTCTCTATCCACATCTTCAGAAGAAAAAAATATGTTGCCATTATCAACCAAATTAGCTTCATCAGCCTCCTCCTTATCTCTAAATATTTTGACCATTTCTCTGTCAATCATTCGTGGTATGACTAAATCAGTAGGGTCATCTAACTCCACTGAATTCCAAAATATACAAACACTAGACCCTGACTAGGCCTGCATCAATATCATTCATGTCTGCTAATATTGTCATTTCAGTTCATATGGGCACCATCTGCCTCTGTGAAGCCTAATCATCATCTGACATTTGCGAAGCTAAATTTGAAGCCACATATCCAACCTTGGAATCTGATTTCATATCGACGAGCTCCGCATGAAAACTAACCTCTTTGTTTGTCTAGCCATCTTGCCGATCTATTTCATCAATCAACTCTTCTCCATCCTTAATTCTCAAGTATTCTCCGTTCCAATTTTGAAACTTTAACAATGCAACCTCTTGCCATAGACCTCAAATAACACTTTGTACCGGTAGCTATGTGGTTCATCTCTCTCTCCCATGTGATCTTTATGTGATCATGAGCTTTGTGATCTAGTTGAATATCATCTATGTGCTACTCTAGTGATGTTATTAAAGTAGTCTATTCCTCCTTCATGATGTAATGTGGACAGTGTGTGCATCATGTAGTACTTGGCGTAGGTTATGATTGTGATCTCTTGTAGATTGTGAAGTTAACTATTACTATGATGGTATTGATGTGATCTATTCCCCCTTTCATAGCTAATGTTGACAGGCGCATGCTATGTTAGTACTCGGTATAATTGCGTTGGTCTATCATGCACTCTAAGGTTATTTAAATATGAACATCGAATGTTGTGGAGCTTGTTAACTCCGGCATTGAGGTGCTCTTGTAGCCCTACACAATTAATGGTGTTTGTCATCCAACAAGAGAGTGTAGAGAAAGTAGTATTTGTTTATTCAGTTATGTGATCAATGTTGAGAGTGTCCACTAGTGAAAGTATGATCCCTAGGCCTTGTTTCCAAACATCGAATCATCGCTTGTTTACTGTTTTACTCGCATCTTTACTTCTCGCAATATTACTACCATCAACCGCATGCCGGCAAGCACTTTTCCGGCGCCGTTACTACTCGCTCATATTCATTCATACCACTTGTATTTCACTATCTCTTCACCGAACTAGTGCACCTATACATCCGACAAGTGTATTAGGTGTGTTGGGGACACAAGAGACTTCTTGTATCGTGATTGCAGGGGTTGCTTGAGAGGGATATATTTGACCTCTTCCTCCCTGAGTTCGATAAACCTTGGGTGATCCACTTAAGGGAAACTTGCTGCTGTTCTACAAACCTCTGCTATTGGAGGCCCAACACTGTCTACAAGAATAGAAGCACCCGTAGACATCAGCGGCGCAGCAGTAGCGAAGGAAGGAAGAAGGAGAAGAACGAGAAGATGCTACGGAAAATGTGGGAAAAGATTAGGGATTTTTGCCTTTGGAGATTTTAAGGAGAACTTGAGAGCTGTGTAGGCGCGTGTCGTTGCTACCGGTTCATTCAGTGGATCTTTTCTATTAAAGATTGCAAAAATCGAGGAGACGCCTTGGTAACTGTGCGAAAAGGGCCAGACAAAGAAAGAATAGGCCCAGCAGGTTACGTCTTATCAGTCAAAATCAAGATATTAGTAAAGCGTCATCAATGACGTCATGAGAAATGCTCAAAGCATTCGAAGGAATGAAAAGGTATCAGATGGTCAACTTGAGTCTACGCACGGATTGCCAGCATCCGTACCTAGACTCGGGGGCTACTCCCATCGGGAGCGCTGGACGCGCACCCGACAGAATGAAGACTCGAAGAAATAAGCCTTGAAGGAAGAGATGATTGCTCGACCTGAGTCTGCACCCGGTTGCAAGCACCCGTGCCCAGACTCGGGGGCTACTCCCATCGGGAGCGCTGGACGCGCACCCGACATAAACTTTTTTGCACTCCAGGGTCATGCCCGGGGACTTGATTCTGTGTAGGGTAACGTTGTTTTGCCATCGGTAGTTAACCAGCGAAAGTTGGGCACGTTACTCATTATCCCTTGCATGAGGAAAATATATCGGATGACCTACGAAGACTCGCGGAAAAACTTCGGCAGAGCAAAATGTTCGAGTGGTACAACTTGAGTCTACGCACGGATTGCGAGCATCCGCACCTAGACTCGGGGGCTACTCCCATCGGGAGCGCTGACGCGCACCCGATAGAAGAAGATGATGCAGACAGAAGGAAAACAAGAACGATCGAGGAGAAGGACATCGGAAGAAGACATGATTCAGTCTCTACCCGAACTATGTTCGGCTAGACACTCGGGGGCTACTGACGTGGGCACTACCCTTCGGGTAACCGACGTTGCTCTACCCTATACGGTCCAGCTGGAGGTCCATGAAGGTGCCCGATGGCAAGGTGGGCCACTATGACGGTGCAACGGAAGATTCCTTGAAGTACAAGACACGAAAGGAGCCGAACAAGGAAAGTTTAGAGATAGATCTACTGTAAACCTAGTCGTACTCGATTAGACCTCTTGAGACCTGGCCTCCTATATAAAGGCCATGAGAGGGGCTGCCGAGGGACACAACCAATCTTAGCGATATTAGCCAACAGAAGCTTAGAGCTAGGTTACCCTAGTACTTAGCCATCTCGACGAGATCACAGCCGAACTATTCGGCACCCCATTGTAACCCATTATCATCATAATCAAGAACAGACAGGCAGGACGTAAGGGTTTTACCTCATCGAGGGCCCCGAACCTGGGTAAATCGCTCTCCCCGCTTGTCTGTGAACCTCACTCGTGTCAGCTTGCAGAATTCCATCAACCCTAAACCCCTATCGGAGGGCATTGCCGAGGAGCACCCTCGATAGAAGGACTAGAACTTTAGCCCTTATATACCACTCCAACTCTCTTTCAACTAGCAATGTGGGACTAAACTTTGTCACCAAGGCTATCCAAGCTGCCAACGTGATGGGTCTTGAGATTTCAGAAATTGTAGACTACATGGGCTGCCTTACTGTACTGCAGCCCATCTACGTTCAACATGACTCACCTCTCGCCCATTGTAACTTGCCATTGCTAAAGTTCTGGGGAGAGATGTGACCGATTCTGCATTGATTAACTTGATTCCATTTCCATCGCGGCGAGCCGCAAGCCACGGATTGGCCGTGGCGTAGCGGCGTAGCAACGTCCGCTCAATAATGCAAGCAGGACAGGATCGTGCCGGCGAGAAAAGAGCAGAGCCCGGCCGGCGACAGCACGGCGGCACGGCGCGTACTGATAGGTAGCAGCATATGCTGTGGATGCCTGGTCGCCGTCCCCCTTAATCACAGGCAGGTTACTTGAGAACGCTACGTTACCGGGGACGTACTTAAGCATGGTTAGTTAGACGCGAATCACAGCGCAGCTGAGAGTGAGAGTAACCACTGCTGGAAGGACGACGTAACTACCACTTCCACCGTACGAGCTGCGTGCCTGTATGCCGTTTTGAGCGGCTCCAGTTGATCCAGACAGCATCACTTGTCCGGAAAGTTCAACACGAGGATCACCACACAAAGAGCGAACGAGCGACCACCAAATCCCAAAACAAACAAGAGACAAACAAGAAAATCAAGAGTTAATCATGCATATGGAAGCACTCATGGTGAGAAATCCGCTACGTGCGGTCGTGCTGCTGTCCGCGTTCATTGTCATGCTGGCGCTGAGCTCGTGCTGCGCCTCGTCGGCGGTCGGCGGGCAGCTGCTGCACCCGGTGATACTCATCCCGGGCTCCGGCGGCAACCAGCTGGAGGCGCGGCTCACTGATGACTACAGGCCGTCGAGCCTGACGTGCCGGGTGTGGCCGCCGGTGCGCGGGCGCGGCGGGTGGTTCCGCCTGTGGTTCGAGCCGTCCGTCCTGCTCGCGCCCCTCACCCGCTGCTTCGCCGAGCGGATGATGCTCTACTACGATCGCGACGCCGACGACTACCGCAACGCGCCCGGCGTCGAGACCAGAGTCTCCGAATTCGGCTCCACCTCCACCCTCCGCTACCTCGACTCAACCCTCAAGTACGCACTTGTCTACCAATTCACCAAGTTCTTTCTATCTGTTCATGATAATATGCAGGTGTTGCAATGACAATGGCGTGACAGACAGTAAGGCAAATCGATGTGCAGGCTCCTGACGGGGTACATGGACAGCCTGGCGAGCACGCTGGAGACGGCGGGGTACGAGGAGGGGCAGAGCCTCTTCGGCGCGCCGTACGACTTCCGCTACGGCCTCGCCGCGCCGGGGCACCCGTCGCAGGTGGGAAGCGCGTACCTGGACCGCCTCCGGCTGCTGGTGGAGTCCGCGTGCGCGGCGAACGGCGGCAGGCCGGCAATCCTGGTCGCGCACAGCCTCGGCGGGCTGTACGCGCTGCAGCTGCTGGCGCGCGCGCCGGCGCCCTGGCGGGACGCTCACGTGAAGCGCCTCGTGACGCTCTCGGCGCCGTGGGGCGGGTCGGTGCAGGTGATGCTCACCTTCGCCTCCGGGAACACCCTCGGCGTGCCCTTCGTGGACGCGTCCCTCATCCGCGCGGAGCAGCGCAGCTCCGAGAGCAACCTCTGGCTACTGCCCACGCCCAAGGTGTTCGGCAACACCACGCTCGTCGTCTCGGAGCGCCACAACCGGACCTACTCCGCCAAGAACGTCACGCAGTTCCTGCAGGACATCGGGTTCGCCGAGGGGGTGGAGCCGTACCGGGCGCGGACGCGGCCGCTCGGGGAGGTCCTACCGGAGCCTGGCGTGCCGGTCACCTGCCTGGTGGGCACCGGCGTCGACACGGTGGAAAGCCTCGTGTTCGGGGAGGAGGGGTTCGATGCGGGCCCCGTCAAGGTGGTGTACGGCGACGGTGACGGGACGGTGAACCTGGCCAGCCTCGTGGGGCCGATCAAGGCCTGGTCCGACTCGCCGGCGCAGGTCATAGAGGTGGTGGAGCTGCCCAAGGTGTCGCACTCGGGCATCCTCAAGGACAAGAGCGCGCTCGACCAGATCCTCCGGATAGTTGATTCCATCAATCTAAATGCCACGACCACGAGTCATCAGTCCACTTAGCTACGGAGTGAAACACCTTTTATCGATTAGATTTGGAAATTTGCACTAATTTGATTTGTGCCATTAATTATTTGCTAGTTATCATTCACTACAACAAAAGAGTCACCTAAAGGCGCTATGCATTCGACGCTTTATATTTCGTCTTTAGATTCGTAGTCGAGTTGTTTGTTAAGAGAACATCGCGATTGAAAAAATAGGGTAGAAAACCGGTTTATTTTGATTTTTGACAATGTGGAGAATGATGATGGAAGCGAATGTAAAACGCGAATGACAAACGAAGAAAATGATCGAGTACTACTAGTATGGGCAAAATCTGACTTATGCCGAATTGCATTTTCAGCTAGGTGATAGTTAGGCACTCCCAAGTTTATTTATAGAGTACCTTTCCGTGATGTATATATCCATGAAAAACTCAATTTCATTCAGAAGTTGAAAATTTATTCTCGTTAAAACGGTACTCCTACATCGAATACTACCAAAAGGACAAGGTGATGCATCTCATGCATGTTTCTGTACCCTCGCGTCGCGCCGTAGCACTCTTGTACTAAGAGCATCTCCAACAGGCGCGCTATATCGCGGCGCGCTAAAACCAAGAATCCGCGCGCGGTAAACAGATATGGCGCGCTGTGCCGTTTTTTCCTCCGCCGGGCGCGGCGAAATACAGCGCGTGCGCGCGCAGGAAAAATGGTCCTCCGCCGGGCGCTGCAAAATACGACGCGCGCGGGCGCGGAAAACAGATTTCTAGTCTATTTTGCATTCACAATTCATGAAAGAAATGACACAATTCATGAAATAAATGACACAAAGTGCAACAACATCACATAGTTCAACAAGGACACACAAAATGACGTAGTTCAACAATGACACACGACATATGGTTCAAATGGACAAAGTGAAACAATGCATATCACAAATGCATATCACACTTCCGCATTTTCCAAGTCAACACCTTCTTCTTCGTCCTCGTCATCTTGGGTTGAAGGAGGAATAGTAGCATTCATGGAAGACACGAAGCCTCCCGGTGGTGCTCCCATACTCCCGTACACACCACTCACGGAGCCTCCCATGGTCCCTCCAAACACTCCTCCATAGCTTGATCCTCCCATGCCGGCCATGCCTCCATAGCCTCCCATGCCGGCCATACCTCCCATGGAGGGCATGGGCATGCTTCCCATGCCGGCCATGCCTCCCATGGAGGGCATGGGCATGCTTCCCATGCCGCCCATGCCTCCCATGGTGGGCATGGGCATGCTTCCCATGCCGCCCATGCCTCCCATGCCTCCTCCAAACATGCCTCCTCCAAACATGCCGGTGGTGGAAGTGTTCATGTTGGCTAGCAACAATCTCTTTTTGGCCAACACTTCATCGCGAAGAAGGTTGACGTACTCCTTTTGCCTCTCATCCATATGGGAAGTATCCATCAAGAAAAGCTTCCTCTCCTCCTCCGCTAGGCGTGCATGCTCCTCGTGGCTTGCCTCTTCTCCTCCAAAGCCAACTTCCTCTCCTCGTTGGCGGCAATCCTCTCCTCCAAAGCGGCTCTCCTAGCTTCAATAGCATCCATAGCCTCTTTCTCCAAGTTTCGTTGCATCTTTCTATCTTCATTTGCTTGCAACCTTGCATTTGCAATCCTCTCCATAGCCATGGCAATGTCATCATCTCCGGCCTTCCTTCCCTTCATTTCCTTGCCGGTCTTCCTACGGGCACATTCCTCCGCCCATTGTTGATGGAGTGAGGAGTGGAGCTTCTCTTCTTCCCTTCATCACTTGAATCATCATCGATGATTGTTGCATCACCGGTAGCATTGGCCGCCATAGTTGCCGCATCCAACTTGCCGCGCGTCTTCCACTTCTCTTCATTCCCTAGCACTTCATAGCAATGATGCAAGGTGAATGGCTTGCCAAGAATCTTGTTGCCTTTCTTGTTCTTCTTTCCCACATCCCTAAACAATCCTTGAGCCATGGAGTTCTACACATATGCGCAAAAGAAAATAGATGAGCCATATGAAGTACAACCGTATTCTTCTCATATGAGCCATATGGTGAACATAGTAGAGTCACTTACCCTATCATTCTCATTAGTGCCACTCGGATTGAGAACATCGATGTTGGCTTGCACGCCCGCCCATTTTTGGCAATCGGTGTTGATACCGGACCAACGGGACCGAAGTGAGCGCATGGTTCGCTCGATCCCACTTGTGTTTGTATTGAAGTACTCCGTCATCCTCATCCAATATGTTTCTCTTGTTTGATCGGTACCGGTTGTTGGATCCATTCCAATTGTCAACCACGTCTTGCAAAGCAACTTGTCCTCCGCTATGGTGTAGTTGGCGGCCCGGCCGGGAGGGCGAGGTTCAATCAACCCTTCTCCTTCCTCATCTACATCCTCATATTCCTCCTCCCCATAGGCGGCTTCATCGTCATGCAAGAACGAGGATCCAACATTCATTGTCTCCATGAATGCCGCATCATCCACTCTACATTGCAATGAAATTCATTACCATCGGCTAGGTATGCATCTAAACCACAATTCGACAAAAAGAAGTGTTTTTTACCTCTCGGGCATTTCACCATCCACCATATGTGCGCTCGCGCGGTTGCCGGACGGAGGCGTCGGCTGGGTCGGCGGAGGAGGAGGAGGAGAAGGCGCCCGGTTCGGCGCCGGAGGAGGAGGCCGTCGGCGGGGGACGGGCGCCTTCGCTTTCTTCGGTGGCGCGACGGCGGCGGGGCCGACGTGAGGCCGTTTCGCTGACCGGCGCCTTCCCTCCTCGGCGCGGGCCGCGCGTGCCGGTGCCCTGCGCGGCCATCCGCGCCGCGGCAGCGCCGCGTGTAGTGCCCGCGCGGCGGGACGAACAGCCGCCCGCGCGCGCGGCCGTTGGGTTCCCGGCGTCGGCGCCGCCGCTAGGGTTTGCGCCGGCGCGGCGGAAGTGGCGGCGGCGGCGAGGGTGTGACGCGAGTAGGGAGGGGTCGGCGGGTTGCCGGAGGGGTCGTCCATCGTCGGGATCGCCGGCGGCGCGCGGAGACGACGGATTGGGCTCGGGGCAGCGACGCGGGGAGGAAGTTTCGGCCGCGGGGGATTTTTCGCGGTTGGATCGAGCGATGCCGCGCGCGGCAGCCGACGCGCCGGATATGCCGCTCCGGATTGTGCAAAACGCCGCGCGCCCTAAAAATTTTACAAGCACCGCGCCGTTTACCGCGCCTGCTGGAGCGCCTGATTCTGTCCCGCGCGCGCTATATCGGACGTTTTTATGCCGCGCGGCCTATATAGCGCGCCTGTTGGAGATGCTCTAAGTTCTAAGAACTCCCCATGGTGAAGTTGAAGTTGCTGCATGTAGTGCGGATTCCGAAGAGGAGCCCACTGAACGCGAAAGTCTCCTTCTCCAGATCGAAGATGAGCAGGTGGTTCTCCATCTGAAACCCGCCGAGGATGACCGCCGGTGAGTCGGCCGCCGCCGGCATCGACGGCACCATCTGGACGAACGCGAAGCAGACGGTCTGGTCGTTCACCTGCACCAGCGAGCTGCCACCCGGCAGCGTCCAGGTCTGGCCGCCGTCCAGCATCAGGTCGATGTTCGCCACGCCGTAGCCGAGCCTGGTCATGGTGAGGGCGGAGGCCTGGTAGCACATGTCGAACGGCGCGACCGGCGGCGCGCGCGCGATGCCGCTGGTGGCCGCGTCGAACGCGTCGTGGAGCGGGCGGTAGATGTCCGGGCGCAGCGCGGTGTAGGGCGTGACGGTGCTGAAGATGGCGCCGCCAGTGCCGCTCCCACCGTCGAGGTCGAAGGCGCCGGGCGGCGTGGGCACCTGCTGTTGGTTCACGGCGATGCCGGTGATGCGGAAGTAGTACGCGCCGTTGTTGATCCTGGGGTTCTTGAGGAGCGGGAGCCTGGAGAGCCCCGCGACGCCTGCGGGGAGCGACGCCAGGAGCGCATGCAGGAGCCTACCGCGCGGAAGGAGACCTCCGACAGAGGGTTCTCGCCGTCCGTGGTGTTGGCAGCGAGCGTGCAGACCGCGTCCGTGGTGTTGACCGAGTTGTACGGGTAGGCGGTGCAGACCGCGGCACACGCGTATGGGTGGTTCATGTAATTGACGTCGGTGCCGCACGGGGTGGGGCAGCTGCGGGACGTCGTGGTGGGGCAGTCTCGAAGCGTTGCGGTAGTCCACGGGCTCTGCTCTTTTCCGCGCAGCCGTGAGTAGTAGTAGTAAATACCCCGTCCCCATTTAAACGCGCGCAGGATTAATTTGACGGGCTGCCCCGTTGGTTCATTTGAGGGGCTCGCGATTCACTCGCCGCGCGCGCAATTAATTAGCTGCTTCCAATGATTATCTTTGGAGACTGTCGCCTCTTTTTCCATCTCTACGTAGTGTTTTTCAAGGGAGCCTCTTCAAGAATTGAGACCGCGGAGCTCTTATTTTCTCCTTTTTCACGCGGATCGACTTGGCTTCATCATCTTTTCTTCCCCTGAATCCAACACCACCGGGGAGCGATCGATACATACTGCATAGGCTTCTTTAATTTCCTTTACTCTTTCCAAATAAACACACAAGCTCACTTTGTACTCCACTTATATCCAACAAAATCAAATCCAAAGCTCATTGGACTCTATTGATCCGTTCCTATACTTATTATTCTATGCTCAACCAGCACGCGCGCGCGCGCGCAATTAATTAGCTGCTTCCAATGATTATCTTTTGGAACCCACTGCAAAGCCGACCAAAAAGGATGGGAGATTTTCCAAATTGTCTTCGACAAAACAAAAATATACCCAAGGCATAATAATTAAGCTTCGAAATTTTGGCAGCAACTTAATCTACTACTCATTCCCTCCAGAGTAGACGCGTTCTACTGTATAAAAATACACATAATGCGAATCTAGGCATATCAAGAACACTTATTTTTTGACAGAAGAAAAGGTGCTACTTTTCCCAACATTTACATCACACAGCGATCTATGAAGGGATAGCTCTACAGACAGTTTACTAATATGCATACCATTCAACAACACCACACCACCTTCAACTAGAAACAAATGCAAGCTTACGATTACATAAAGAATATGTGGAGACTCCAAACATCATGATTATTACTACAAAAACATCTTTACGGCGGAGCCTGCAGACTAGAATCGCATGTCCAGTCAGCCACGGAGCCACACGAGGCCGGAAAGCGCAACCACACCTGCGCAGGTAACACAAAGTTCAGATAATATTTCGACTTAACCCACAACTGCTTGCTTTTCATCCATTGAATCAACACATTCAATAATCAATCAATCAAAACAGGGGGCGTGCATTTTGGCCTACACCTACAAGTAGCATTTTCAATGGTACAAGTCTCTCGTCTATCTCATAATACACAATGTCTAGCATTCAAGGTACTACATCAAGTCAGCATTTTCAACCCTAAGTTAAAACATCCAGGACCTCGTTTGCCACCAAACTTCTTTCTTCCAACTAAAATCCAGGACAACTGGTAAAAGCTAGCAACATTTTGAAAGTCGGCCAAAAGTTAAGCAACAATGTACAGCCAACCAAACCAAGCCCACAAGCACATGTCTCTTGCTCATTCTGGTTCAAGGGAGGAATCGGGAACTCACCTAAGCTTCAGCACACTCCTCTTGGCACACAGGTCGGCCTCTTCTGGCTGCAGGTGCTGATCTCCATCATTCAGAAACAGCATGCCACCTTGTTCACATTCAAGGCAACAGGGTAAGATAAGTTACCTAATCAAGTGAATATAAGGTCAGCTAGCTAACACCAAAAAATTCCATGATTTCTATATACTAATCTGAAGCACACCATTGCAACTCAAAATCATTTATAAACCACATGGTGGAATTAAAAGAATGACCACAAATCAAATCAGATTGCTTGCTTCTGATTACTTTGACTGAATTGGTTGCCATTCCTACTAGTTGTACTGTGTTATCACAGAATATGGATTAACACCTTTCAGTGTTAATTTTCTCAACACCAAACTTGGTGCCAAATACAATCTATGTTAAGTTCAAAGACAGTACGAAGATAGATAAAACTACCCTCCCTGCCTTGGACCAGCGGTGCTGCTTGTTCGCCCAGCTCCAGCCGCTCCACACACAAAGAAGCCCTCTCGTTGCTCCACACGGCAGCACGGACTCGGAACCCGAGCTTGATGAGCTCCCTGCATATTGCATTTTGCATCAGCACAACAATATATGTAACTGCCAATTGTCGGTCACGAGCAGAGCACAGAGCAGAGTACCTTGTGGTCCGGGAGGCAACCTTCCCGGTGGCACCGTGCGAGACAAGGTCTTGCTCTTTCACTGGTGCGGCATCCAGCGCAAAGCCGCATCCGCAGACAGGTAGACCCTAGCGGCAGGGAAGTAGCAACCATGCGACCAGAGAGGTAAATCCCTAGCCAAAGATGAACACCTGCAGGAGAAACAGAACCAGGCTTAGCAGCAACAAAATAACTCACACCAGCATCAGAAAAAGAATAAAATGGCACAATGAACTATTCAAGATTTATAGCAGAGTGAAATTTATTTAATCTGGAGGAGTATTGGTGAACATCAGCATAATAGGACCAATCTGACTGGAAAAAATACATGCAAATTATGTCGGTACAGATAGATTTGATTTTGATACTAGGGGTTGCAGTATACATGTGCAACCAAAACAATCAAACATGAAAAGCACTAGCATCCTAAGAAACAAAAAAAAAAAACTATTCTTCCCCTTCCTATTGGTCTGCCTACAGAAATTCATAGTATCAGTTGTTGGTCCTATTCTTGCTCTTGCGCACAGCTGGGCGTGGAACCCATCTGAACGTGTATAGGAACCAATGGTTCTTAGGATGCAGCAGCAACACAGGGTTAGCATCTAGAATTGCAGCTAATCACTAATCATCTTGTACAGATCGGAACAGCATCAAGTAGTTTGGTACAGCCGGAAAGGACTACGTACCTGGAAACTGCAAGCCCCGAACGGCCTCGGACGACCACGACCCAGGCACGAACGCTGCAGCACCCGGGTGAGCACTCCTTCCTGCTCGAAGTAGAGCTGCAGCCCTTCATGCCGTGGCGCCGGCGGAAGCAACCAGTCGCGCGCCGGTAGAATCGGGCAGAAAAGGAGGGCAATTTTTCTCTTCATCTCCCCTCCCCCTTTCCTGCCGGTGGAGGAGAGGGCCGCCGGGGTTCTTGTTGGTGAGGAGCAGAAGGGGAGGAAATGCGGTGGGGGAAGACAGGGGCGGTGGCGGGTTGAGTAGCTGCAGGGGAGAGATGGAGCGCTCGAGCTGATGCGGTAGAGCAGCTCCCACGCCAAGAGGAGAAGGGGAGTAAGGGCCCGTGGTGTGGGCGACGAGGCGGCGCCGGGGGAGACATGCCGGCGGGCAGCGCCGCAAGGGACAATGCGGATAGGGTTTCTGGTGGGGCGCAGCGATTCGGAGATGCTAGGCGACGTTCGGCGAGAGAGGAGGAGGAGATGGTACTGGGGCGGTGGTCGGTGGCGCGAGGGCTCGCCGGAGGCAGCGGGGATCTGCAGGTGACGGAGGCGGCCGGAAAGGGGAAATGAAGAGGTCGTGAGGTCGTTTAGCCCAAATCTAGTCTCGCTCAAATTTTAGATTGGGCAAAATATTCCCAGTCGGCCTGAAACCAAGAATTTGAGTCCAAATCAAATTTCGGTAAACTACCACCGTCTGCAGCTAGTTTGGCGCTGGACAACCATAGTCTGGCCCGTCAAATGCTTGCTGACCTTGATGCTGCACAAATGCTAGATGCTTCAGACATCTCCATCCATACTACTCTAATCAAGTCTCACAAATGCTAGCTACCACCTTGATAGTACATCCTGAGCTTCTTCTCTTTTTTTTTTCTCTCCTTTGAGTGGTGATCAATCCATCCTAGCTAGCCTCGTGGAGCTGCAAATCAAGTCCGAAAATAGGCCATGCCATCTTGTCAGTTCGACTACATGCATGGCATCACGTTTAGTTTGGACCAACAAATTAATCTTCAAACCAGAACAAAACTTTGTTTTAAAAACACGCTAGTGTGGTTGCATGTATGCTCGTACATGTTAAAAAACAATGTATGTTTTAAAAAGACAAATTAATCTACCTAGATTCACGTAAGCACTTGAACATGATGCCCACCACAACACGTTTAATTCGGTTTTGCAATATGGCCACACGGGCATGCACCCAATTAGGCATGTTGAAAGAACACCTTCAGTCCTTCACGGTTATGTGGTTTCAAAATTAGTTCTTCAAAAATAGTTATTATTTAGAAGCGACCCAAAGCAGAAAAAAATATAATTGGTACAGAGTAAAACAGTAGTAGACTTGATGCATTATTTCTGACAGTAAATAAGACTAATAAGCAATTAAATCAACACTTTTGATGGTACTCTAGGGGTTGATGTCGCGGGGCCCATGAAACACAGTTCCTCCTGAATCGCACGAGGTAGGGTTGAAAACTCTCCCCCTCCAGCATGGGGCCTTAATTTGGGTACATTAGGCCTATGCAAAGGAGTAAAAGCCACGGCATAACTCTAGCTAAACTAACACTTGATTTACAAACAACACTATCACGTAGTAGCATTTCAGACTTCTAGCGCAAAAACCCCCACTTCGAGGTCGCCAATCGAGCTCTTCTAAGAACTAGTCATGTTTTGGGGCTTTCATGTTCCTATGGCCTATTCTAACACAAACAAGGAGAAAAGTCACGTGGAATGACAACTTACGACTAGAAAGCTAGGGGTACATGTTGTGGGGCCCATGAAACAAGGTTTCATCTAGAATCGCAAAAACCTTCACCCTCTTTCATGGGGTCTTAATATGTGTATATTAGGGTCGTGTAAGGAGTAACATCCAATACATAACCTTGACTTGTCACTTGATTTACAAAACAAGACTAACACGTAGGGAGATGTTAGACATATAGTACAAAAAAACCCACTTCGAGGCCATTGACCTAACTCTTGGAAGAACTTGGCATGTTTTAGGGTTTTATTGTTCATACGAACTATTCCAACACAAAGAAAGGAAAAAAGCCAATGGAATCACAACTTTCAACAGAAAGATAGGGGTAGGCATTCCCTGGACCATGAAACTGTGTTTCGTCTTAAATTTAGCGAGGAACGGACGGGAATCTTCACCCTCTTTCACGGTGTTCTGATATGTGTATAAAGGGCCATGTAAGGAGTAAAACCCAATACAGAACACCAAAGTGGCACTTGATTTACAAAACAAGACTAATAGTAAGAAGATGTTGGGCATATAGTACAAAACCCCCACTTCGAGGTCATTGACCCAACTCTTGGAAGAACTTAGCATGTTTTGGGGGTTTCATGTTCCCATGTCTTATTGTAACAAACAAAGAGAAAAGTCACATGGAATCACAACTTTCGATAGAAAAACTAGGAGTTGTGACGTTGTGGGGCCCACGAAAAAGGGTTTCATCTAAAATCGCGCGAGGAAGAGCAGATACCTTCACCCTATTTCATGGGATCTTAATATGCTTATATAAGGGTGGTGCAAGGAGTAAAATCCAATACATGTGAAATCGTCAACTTTGAAGTGATCGATCCAACGGCCAAAATCAAAGAATTCTCGGGAGTGAGGAAGTGCTAGCCCGAGATGTACATTGTTGTTGGCGGTTGACGCCGTGAATTCACTCCCGCGACCAATGTGCTTGGGCAAGGCCCGACTCAGTCCTAGGCGTATCTGAATCTGCGACGTCCGACTTTGGTTCTATGGCGACCTTGAACATGAGCCGAAAATTACCGTGGAAGGGCTGATGAACAACATTGATGTCGACAACTTTGAGTCAAAAATACTCATCGCACTCTCGAGTCTAGGCAGCCGAATCGCGATCAATGATGGGTGCATCTCACTCAACTACTCCTAGTACATGCGACATGTTCATTAGGCAGTACATCAACTGATGACTACTAGTACTATTAAGTACAACTCACCTAGTAGCTAATACGATCATGCATGCATGCCAATGAATGGTGTCCCAATTCGAAGGGTCGCTGCAGCCAATTGATTACTAATCTTGGACCGAGCGCGGGATAGGAAATTATGGAACACCAACCCAACGCAGCTGGTGTACAGAAGTCTTTTCGTCTCTCGCTAATAATATTGCAAGGATGACTCCCGCATGATACCGTCTATCTGGCTGCAGTGGAACACAAAACGCACGCAGCAGCCCAATTCCTCTCGTATTTCTCCTCACGTCGTCTCCCCTACCATCGCCCCGGCCCAATCCCCTCCTAGCGCCGCCATCGTCGCTGGCCGATTCTGGCCGACTTCGGCGAGGCCTCGAGCTGCTGACTTCCGCCCAACACCAGATCCTCTTCCTCCACCAGATCCACGACATGGAACATTCATCTGTACCCCTAACCCAAACTCTCGATTGTAGCTACCCAACTCCCGGCGGTGTGGCTCGCCGCCCCGGTGAACGGACCACGGCGCGCACCGGCTGGGACCACAACACCTCCAAGGACGCCGCACTGGTGCCCCTCCTTCTCATCTCCTCCTTAGGTGGGAAACTGGGAACGAGCATGGCGACGCGGCTCATCATGTCGTTGTTTGCTCATTCTTGTTTGAATTCAACTTAGCATGAACCTTGATATCACTGCTTATTAACCTTATGTCTTCTATGCGGGATAATTTGAGTACATACTGACTTTTATGCAATAATGATTAAGTGCTACTCATCATGTAGTTGAATTTTCTATCATGAGTTGAGTATAATGGGGCCTCAAACTAGTGCTTGTATGCATATGTTTGCTAGTGTTTTTTGCACATGTTCTTCATATGATCGATGTCGTCCATGCCATATCGTACAAATTTTGTTATTGTGTAACCTTCTTCATTTGGCAATCATCAGTACAAAAAGATCTTTCAAAGGTGGTAATTATGTTTGATAATCAACTTCTTTCTACTATCATGGAAACTTAACTGGCTAATTTATGCAAATTTTTGTAGTGGTTGATCGAGGATCGGAGTTGTAATGACCCTCACTATCACACGTCATATGCAGTATTGATTGCGAAATCTGCCATTGAAGCATTTCATATGGAGTCCAGTTCTGGAGAGAAAAATGATAGAGAAATTGACTCTTATATTTAGTTCAGTTTTTCATTGAGGGAAAGGTTGGGATCACTTTTGCAAACTTGGATTTGTATGATCCAGAAAAGTGCTTGAAGTGATAGAAGCATCTGAGCTATGGCTGGAAAAGGTCCGGTGGCACCTTTTCATTTTCCTTGATGCTCCTATAGTTTTTATCTGTTGTGTTTTTGTGATTATTTGATACTCCTGCCATCCAAGTTCCAGCTGCTAAGGCATTTGTTTTTCTTTTGCCAGGCAATATTATACAGGAAGATGGGCCAAGAGAACAATGTACTTCAATACATGCAACTGTAAGATGGTACGGTATCCTCGTCGTACTGGACCTCGTCAGCCAACACACCCTCGTCGTTCGCTAACGCACATCTCCTTCTCCCGCTCGACCCTCTCGTTGTCCGTGCTTCAGCTAAACCCTAGCGGTATGGTGTCGAGCATGACACATCGGAGCTCAAGGTATGAACCGTGTCCCAACCACCGATCAAATACCATTCCTAAATTTCTGCCCCCAATCCGAATGGAAGATGATGTCTTTCTTGAGAAGTCAGAGGAGGAGGCCAGGACAAATCCGCAGAGATAGTTCTTGCAGCAGCAGGTTGGCTCTCAAGCACCTCCGTTCACCCCCATCGCCATCAAGGTCATCAAGTCCCTCTAGCTTAGTTTGTTGTTTGTCTGCTGAATTGATTTTCATGTGGTGTCTTTGTAATGGCATGATTGTCTTATGGATGATACTTGGTAGGTTAAGACTGTCATTGGAATCGATATTCTCATGTGTATCATGTATCTTCTTGCCTAGATAATGTGAATGACGCTGCTATTATAGCTTATGTGTACAAAGCCGATGGAGTTGCATCGGAGCATGGTAGCCATCGCCGTAGCCCAAATCAGCAAAGGAAATACCATTGCACCATTCCATTTGATAATGATAGTTCGTAGTATATTTTGTATGTGTTACCTTTGCTGTCTGAGCAGCCAACAGTTGCAGTGGCCATGTCTTTTGGACTATGTACCTCCAGTTTAGCTTGTCTGTCCACGGAATCAATTTTATTTTGGTAGGCGGGGTTGTCGTTGGATTGAATTATCTCTTTGTGAAGCTTTGTTTTCAATTAATATAAGTTGGTTGTTGCTAATTTTAATTTGGAATTGTAACTCAATTCAAATACTCGCTATTTAAAATGTTTCTTATAAGGATGTTGCCATCATTTAGGCTTGGAGACTCTTTCCATTATTTGACCCTCTGTCAAGCCTGCGTACCTTGGAAAAAAAGGGCAGCCTCATTTTTTTGCAGTAAATTGCTAAAGGTACTACTAGTTATTTGGAGCTTCATTAGTATTTTAGTTGTTGAGTTTATTCTATGGGCAGTTCATAATTGCTCTTATATTCTTTAGGGACTTTTTATGACAACTAAATATAAGCTGGTTTAATCTAACCAAATGTATTTATGTGGCGTAGATGCCAGTGTACTTTTGTGACATGGACATGCCTTTCTATCTGCATGACATATTGCATCAATTAGCACTGATGCAAATTCATCTGGTTTCTTGACGTGTATAAATTACCATGTGCTATAGAGGTCGTTTCATGTAGTGAAAGAGTTTGCTACCTATGCGAAACAAGAAGATTATTGGAGCTATGTTTAGTTCCTCCGTTTGGCTGTTTCTTGTAGTGCAATTATTTACCTCATATATGAATTGTGTTGCTTGTGCAGGTGGAGATATGTGCTAGTCAAAATACAACGAAACAGTCGTACATTCATAGGAAAATGAGATATCCAAAACATGATGGTGTCACCTCCACAGCTTTGTGGACCTGAAAATTCGAGTAGCTTTGATAAGGCACCAAGACATTAAACTACACTTCTGAAATCTTGTCCGCTGCGAAGAAGGTGATACCGAGCTGATCAGAGATGGCACAGTGACGTAGGGTGCTGTTGTGCAAGTGGCTCAACAGCGGCGCTGGTCTGGCGACTCCGACTTTTGTGCTACCAAGGACAAGGACGACCGCCAACAAGGTCCACTTCACTTGCCATCTTAATCTTTCCAACATACCCTCCCATTTCTGCACAAGGGCTACTTTGTTTCAATTCGATTTTGGTGTGCGAGTTTAAGTGTTGAGCAATGAGAGGGGAACACACCGCAATTTATTATTGAAGTGTAGCCACTAATATTCTCATTAAAAATTGTTTAGAGAATTCTCACATTGGTTAACTAGCTAGATTCTCTAAGTGAATATTATTCATGTCGCCTTATTCCGCCCAACTGTTCATTGCGTGCTCTCTTGTGCGAGTAAATGCCCTTGCACCCTTGCTATTGTGAGTGCCACCAATACAATTTTGGGTATGGTATGAGTGATGTGCCGGGCCATAGAGATCTGCTACTACTTATTCCGGAAGTTCTCTACCAACTTTAGTTTCTTAGAAAAGGAGAAAAAGATAGATCCCAACTTTAGTTTATCTCTATATTTTATTATTATATATTATGCAATAATATGATTTATGTTTGTTATTTTTTACGAGGAAAACAAATTCAATATGTTAATGTGTGCTATTTGTGCAACAAGTGCGGACAACTTCAAGACAAGCCGTAGTTTCACCATCGGCAATGACAACACAGCGAGTTGATGTGGGAGAGAAAGATATCTGGAGCACCTATGCATGCATTTCGTCGGCGGGTTGCGACCACAGTGGCTCACTTGCTGTCGTCAGACAGTGACCAACGTTGCCACCACGTCTCTCCTGCCCCCTACTCTGGGATTCCCTGGACTAATAGTCGTGGGGCGTGCGAGCACCTAATGTCCTGACCTAGCTCACGACCCAAGGCCATGGTTGCTGCTTTGTTTCTACGTTGAGCTGGTTCTGCCATAGAGAGGTGAATCTTCAGTTCTAGGTCTATTTCATGTGTGCTAGTTTCTTGTATTATCTGTTTTTCTATTATGTTCATTACAAGATCCAGTCCATCATCCGTGACTTCTGCAATAAATTTAGCATGTTAATGTGTGCTAATTTTACATGTATAACCAACTCCCAAGACAAGCTGCGGGTTAACCACCAATAAGAGCAACACCATGAAATACTCCTCTAGAAGTTGCAGGTTCATGGCCTCTGCTAGCAGCGGCGGTACACACGGTTGTGGGGTTTTCCTCCTAGTTCAGACCCTGGAGGCACTAGATGTTCACAATCCTCGTGCTCTGTTGGAAAGTGAGGTGGATGTTGTGGAGGATGATGTGAGGAGATGTTGGAGGAGGCCGTTGTTCCAGAGCATGTCGAGGTGCAACTGGCCTCTGTGAGCACCCTGAAGGACGCCGACATCTTCACGGTTGTCATGCTGGGTTAGCTTGCTGCTTCACTCACCCGTCTCCAAAGGTGCACTTTTACCCTTTTGGTCTGTAAAAAATACATCAACACCTTCTTGTGCCGCATTACTTGAACTCCTGTAAAATAATATCGAGGAATGAAATGGAACTCGAGGTGTTGCTCTAGTTAGGATTTCACCCATCTGTTGGGGCTGCACAATTGAAGAAGCGCTAGAACCTACAATGATGCATCTTTGGAGATCTTCTGGATTAATGAGAAAGCTATTTTGACTATTAATTGATGTCTTTACTTTCTTTGTTACTTACTTACTTCATCACTTTGTTGCAAAACCATACAATATTCTTCTAACTTATCTCTCTTTATGATAAGGGTTTCTAGCTTCTAGCTTGGTCATATGGTCAGGATGCTTGTTTCTAGCTTGGTTAATCAACATTCTCTAGTTGTTGGATGGATGCCGGTTGACATGGGGGCTAGCTTTGATCCATGTTATTTTATCTTCACCTCAGCAGCTACAGAGCTTGACCATAGGAAATTGTTTTTATTGTCTACCTATGTGATGTTTTATTTCCTTGTGACAAACTCCAGATGTAGTTCCATGTAGTGAGTAGCATGAGGTAGATATAAATTGAGGCCCTAAACTTGGAGCATAAGAAGCTTTGCTCTTTTTTTTCCAACTACATGCATGTGTCTTGGACTTTGGCCAAGTCGACTTGATGTTATCTTATTTAATGTTGAAGGATATATGTTTTTTCGTATTTCTTTGTGCATGAATACGAATGGAATGGATTTGTTTGGTACAGAAATTTGAATGCTTTTCTTACTTAAAATAAAGATATGCCTGATGGGTTGTGATGTTTCCAGGCACCCTTTGAATCTCATTGGTGCTTAAGGTTATGATCCTGGCATTTTGATGTTCAGCTAGAGTAAATCCAACGAGATGTTATGTCAAGAACCTCAGGGAATCTTTCGAGGAGCTGGCTGACTGGTGTGTGGTGGAAGAAGGCCCTGGACAATGAGAGCTTCGGGTCGGTGATGATCAGAAACTGGCTCCATAACACACATCATATGTGGTCGTACGGGTATGGAGAAGATCCTCTTGAACTCGAGCCTACAGGCGTACATGCTGGTCCTCAAGATCAACCCGATCATGAAGGAGCTCCACGACAAGGTCTCCCATGACTACAATGAGGTAAATGTACAGTTTCTAGATACCCATCCAAAATATCTTGCTGATGTGCATGCTATAGCAACCCAAGTGATAGCCATAATTGATGAATCTGACCGGATCAGAAACCTGTTATGACGACGAAGCTGAAGGTTGTCATTGGTGTCATGGTTGATTTAATTTTGTTGCAACCTGTAGCTGAAAAATTCATCTTGTGTTGGTAGATCACTTAGGCAAGATTCATGTGATGTAGGAATTTTTTTGCACTATTTTATCTTAGATTTCTTGGTCTGTTGTTTTGCACCTGATGGTTGCAGCGCTGGAGCTTCTTCATCATGTTGACTATATGTGTTGACCAAGTGCGGTAGTAGTATCGGACTTGATTCATATTTGGCTGATGCTAGCGGCGTCCTGAACAATTAGTATTAATACTGCTTACATCTATCTTCTTCTCGTTTGGCTTAGCTATAGTTCTGGAAACACATATGCCAGTGAATATATTTGGGAACTCATGGCAGTTTTGCCTCAATGTGTATAAAGAATGAAAATCCATTTGTTTAGTGAGTACTTGTGTGTTTTAGTCTGACAAGAAGAATTTGTAAAGCTACAGAAAGACTTGCATCTTTTTGGCAAAGCAATTAATCAACTGGCTTGACACCCCAGCTCTATGTCTGTTTTCTGTCTAGCAATTTGCAAATCTTGATTTTTTTCTCGAAATGGGGTACCACTGCCTCTGCATCAATTGATGGATACGGCTCTTTATTAAATTAAGTCACACCAAAAAAGTAGTAGCATTACACAATTATTACAGCTCATGGATCACTTAGAGTCTCAACATGGATAGGTCACCTAAAAAAAGCTAGAAGAAAAAAGCGATGGAGCATCATGATGTGAGCCTTTTCTTAGACCGCCAACCGCACTGGCTGTAGAAATCCCGTGCGACCGTCGCCAAACGGTTGAACCCAATATCCCCGACGTTCCTCCACCGGCTGCAGGAAGGACCACATATGGATCCAATGAGTGACCAAAGGGATAACCTGCATAAAAGATGAAATACTATGTTAGATGCATTGTGCATGTCAAATACCTCACGTGTGTTCATGCATGTCGATGTTCCCACGTGTGTTCTTGCTTAGGGATTCGGCTGTGCATTTCTTATAGTTTCTTTGCTTTTCCTTCCATGGAGCGTATGTTTAGAAATTCCCTCCCTTTTCTGAATATTCAGAGCACTGCAACCTAACAAGCTTTCTCCTTGAGCCCCTGCACTGGTCTTCATCTTACATGTCCGTACCAATTCACTTGCATACATAGCATGCTTTTCCCAGCTACCAGAAAATTATACTAACAATTTCGCTATATCTTTGTTGTTTGCAGATTCTTTTGAATCCCGTTGTTTCTCAGTTTGTTGTGGAACCGCCTTAATCTCTTGAGCTTGTTCCGGATGCTCAGTTAATTGAAGAAGTGAATTATATTCTTTATCTGTGTTTGGGGCAAATATATCAGTTGCAGTGTCATGGAAACGGGACTAGCAGAGATAACGGAAGAGGTACTAGCACTTGAGCATGCTTGCATGCATACGGGCAAGCAACTAGCAGTAGTCCTAGATAGGTGATTGATCTGAGTTAATTAGCACAACTCCTTTTGTTAAAAAAAGTTAAATTATTAAACCTAAGTGTAAAGAATATTTACAATACAAACACAAGGGTTGTTTCATCAGTGGCTTAATAGTATCAGCCTTTTGATAAATTATAGAAGTATTGCAGTAGCACTAGCTTCTTTACTTGCACGCAGATTTAGCAGCTCTATTTAGAATTGTAACTGGGTAACCTTGTGTTTGGCTTCGAGAATTACATTAAGGATCACCCGCTAGGATTTTTTTAGAAATGAATTTACAAGCATTTTTACCTGCATTTTACCCAAGTTGAATATGCAAAGCAGCACATTATGGTGATCCCATTTTGAAGATTAAGAACCCACTATCCCTGATCTTGCATCGCAATGCCCATAGTATTTTAATAAATAGGATTTTCCTAATTATGGTTGGATCCTAGGAGCTCATTTTTGTAGATTGAGACATAAGGTGTTTTTTTTACTTGGTTCAGATAGGTTTCAGTGTAACTATTTCCTTGCCCAATTATTTAGAATCATGTACTTATTCGTAGCAGTTAGTTTTTATGCCTAACCTCTCCAAGTTAAGGATTGAGGCTATCCAGCTTATACTTTTTCGTATACTGATATGTGCAATTAATTTATTGGACATTAATTCTAGCTTTTAGTTGAAGCATTTGTTTTTTTTCCTATTTGATCAAAAGGATGCGTATTTGTTTTTCATCTTTCTTGGTACAACAGGATAACATTATTATCAGTGCAGATTCGGTCTATCTTTAGTACTCCCTTTGTCCATAAATAAGTGTGTTAGATTTGCTAAAAGGCTGAACCTTTCTTGTAATTGTTTTGACAGACACTCTAAAGTCTAAGTGATGACATGGCCATGCACTAGTTCTAACAATGTTCTCATAGTCATCGCATGTTCTATGTTGTAAGGAATTCTCCTCCGAGAATTGAGGATCTTGTTGCCTATTTTCAGTCGAACAGTATGGAGGTTGATTCTCTAAAGTGTAAGTGATGACATGACCATGCACTAGTTCTAACAATGTTCTCATAGTCATCGCATTTACCTAACTTGTCAAATTATATGTGTTCAGGTTCTATGTTGTAAGGAATTCTCCTCCGAGAATTGAGGATCTTGTTGCCTATTGTCAGTCGAACAGTATGGAGGTTGATTCTTACGGTTGTCAAAATGCTAGGTTGAGCCTCTGGTTCTTTTGCGTTAAAGGCAACACTGTACTCCCTGCGCTGCTGCTGCTGACGTGCACCCGGTCCAAAAGTCGGCATCTTCCCCGAGTTGCAGCTCCAGCCTGCTGCCAAGCACCACTCGAGGGGCCTCTACAAGGTCGGTGAGGACAAATCCATCACTGAAGCCAAGGGCGGCATGGTCTGCCTCCTCCACACCAACGAAGACGACGATGCATAGGTATATACACACACATGCCCAAGATCGTATCTATTGCCCATGTTTTCTGTTCAATATTTTGATGTTTGCGACAGATATATGTCATGATTCAGTCACCCTTTCTCATACTTTTTTTTTATTTCTCAGAGCCCACTGTTAGCATTCTTTAGTGAATGCTTGCATAGCCCTGTGCATGTAGCTAGTGAAAAAAATACTTTCATGTAGCTCTGACATTTTAACCAATAATTAAGTTTGATGAAACATGTGTCGTGTTGTAATTTTCTTGATTGCTTAGAACAAGAACCAATATATGCTCATGTTGTGTGTTAGAAGAATATGTTGTTTGGTTTGCCTAATACGACTTTTATTGTGGTTGGAGATTTTCCTCAAGCTTTTTTTCTATCAATCTGATAAGAAGAGAGTTGTGCTCGTGCTCCTGTCTTGGTAGGATTTGGGCGTTGCAGCTCTAGGTCGAGTACATATGTTTTGCCATCATCACATGTTTTGTTCAAGTGTATTTTTTTGCTGGGTTATGAGTAAATGAATGCTTGAAGAGTAGATGTGTGTTTATCCACTTGTATATACTCCCTTCGATTCATATTACTTGATGCTAATATAGATGTATCTAGACACATTTTATTTGTAGATACATCCATTTTAGCATCAAGTAATATGGATCGGAGGGAGTAACACGAAAAGTCTTAGGCTCTTATGCATATTTCCAATCTCCAAGTTGTTTCCTGTTTATGCTACCAATAATATCCAAGACGTTTATTTTTTGTTCCAGCTCTTAGCATGTTTTAAATAATTTCTTAAATATCATGGAGAATAATAACTACATGTACATATTTCCTCAGACGCTGATGTAGCTGAAACCTTCAGTGTCGTCTCTGCCTATGCATGTATTTTTGTACCCATTTTTCAAGGTACTAGTGAGAATGGGGTCGAGTTCTGCAGTTAGTCTAGCCTGGAGCATATATGCAAATTGTGCAATGCTTTTTTCTATGCCCACTAGTTTTGAGCAATGCCATCCTATCTAATGACATCTAACAACAACATTTTCATTGCTTCAACTTCTCTTTTATATTTTGGGATTGCTGGAATGTAATTGTCTTCCATAGGTCTCAAGTTTTGCTTCTAGTGCTCTCTGTGTGGTCTTTTAATCCGTGCTTGTCTGAATAAGGAGATAATGGAGTCATGCCATTAATTTTCACTTGGCAATAAACTTTCAGAGAATTCTTAGTATTATAATTGCAACAACACGTTAGTCTTAATAACAACATAACAACTCCACTCTTTCTTTCTCTACAATAGCCTAATGAAACACCAACACTACCATTTCACACAACAACACTAAATAGCCATATGAACACTACAACACTACTACTCCTTCGCTGCGTAGCTCTCTTTTTTCTATAAGGACTTTACTTTGTGCAAGTAGCCCAGACGTGATTATTAGAGAGATTGGTAGCCTCCCTTATTGCTCCTGGAGTTCCTTATTCAACTGCGGGATATCATATCCTATCCTCCCTCCTACTTTCATTTCCTCTCTCATAGTTCTAGTACTTTTCCTCGTAGTTCTGGTACCTTTCGAAGCAACCTGCTGACCCATAATTCTGGTACTTTTCTAGCACATCCAATTTCTTCAGGTTTAGAAAGCCCAATTACTGTTGTAGCTTATCTTTGGGTTTATCATCATCTTGTATGTTGTGCTTCTGAGCTTTATCCCTTGCAGATTATGTTGATTCTTTTTTCCATATGATGTTCAGGAAAAATTGTTATTTGACTCATGTCGTCCTTTTTATTATTGTGGTAGTTCTACTGTATCTTTTTTGTGTGTTGGTGGGTAATATTTTCTTATGCTGTGTTGGTGGAGTTGAACCTTCGTGGTCTGGTGTCGTGCATGTGATGAACGAAACAACCGACTTTGTTCAACTGATGGTGCGGTTGGTTAAAAAAGGTGCTTGGACTTTGATCAACTGAACTTGGACGAACATGCTTTCTTGTGTGTATTTCTTCAACTAGTCTTGCAGTTGGTTTAAAAAGGTACTAGTAGTAAGCATGGTGTCAAGTGCTTGAAGCATATACGTAGAGTGTGCAACTTCTTGCTTCCCAATGTTTTCTAGCTACTGGATAGCACGAGTTATTAAGGTCATATACCTCAGAGCTCCATTTTATTTTATATTCAACTGGGCACTTACATAGGTTAGTCCTGGAGCATCTTCAACTGATTTGTGCACTATTTCATCTTATTTTACCACAGCTAGACCAATTGTCTTGCCTCGTCGAACTAGTGGAGTAGCATCATAGTTAAGAAGTTGTACATCAGGTCTTTCGATCATGGACACATGTACATTTGACATTCTAGACCTTGTGAGGCTTTTGATCCATTTCTCTTAACATGATGTGCACACACACAGGAGGAGGGCCTGAAGCAGATGACAAGGCTAGTGGCTTACGTCGGCGCTCATGGAGAAGAACCTAGACCCTAAGTGATTTGTGTCCAACATCTACGGGTTGTTGCCGAAGAGCCTGGGCCTAGGTGGCCGTTGGTGAGGAAGAGGAGCTGTAGTGCCGATCTTCCTGCTCATTAGCTCTTCTTAGCACTATGATGTTTAATCTAGGTGGTTGCTTGAAATATGTTGTTTATCCTTGTGAGAGCGCTTTTTTTTTCATGTTGCTTGTTCTATGTACTCATGGTTTCCACGTTGATGTGTGGTAATCAAATCAATACGGGTGGTATAGACAGCATGTGTAAACTTAATTATTCTTTTTTGTTGAAACCTATCATGCACGTATGTATAATGAAGTCAATGAGATAACATTTATGTCTTATTTGGTTCAAACAAACAATTCTATAGCTGTATAGTTTGAAGCTTAAAATTCAGCATGGAAGCATAATAGATTCGTTCCTGAAGAAAACAAAAGTGAACTTTGATTGATAGTGTGAGGGCGTTGGAAAGTTTGAAGCAAAACAAAGGAAGAGAAACATATTCAGTCGCTTCTCTAGGAATCAAAGGGACGTAAAAAGTCGTCTAGAGTCGTAACCCTTGAAACACAAATCTATCAACTATGCTTTGTAAAAAAACAAATGAATAGATTTAGTCACATCTGTAGGATCAAAAGAGACGTAAAAATTCCATACTTGTACCTCTAGAAATACAGATCAATCAATTGGCTCCGGGATCCAAGCAGATAGCTCACGCTATTAGTTGGGGAGGGAAACACAAAAATCGATGGAGGCAGTTATTATGATGCGGATGACCCATAGGATCCCACAAAACACTAACCACGTCTCACAAAGTGCTTTGATTGATGACAAGTCAGCAATCCGTGTGCTTTGTGCATCTCTGCCGTCCATCCTTTTGGTTCATCTGTTTCATTCCCGTTTCAAACTTCAAAGCCAACTACTCTCTATCTTCCCACGAACCTAGCTCTTGCTCTCTACAAATACATGCCCTTGGTCATAGACCGCGTGCGGGTTGCGCGTGTGACTTAGACTTTGACTTTGTCGAGGAGAGGAGAGGAGATGGCCACGCTGCCAGCAAGTAGAGCGGCCGTCCATTGGAGAGATGGAGATGGTGACGGCCATGTCCGTTGGCGTGCGGATGTACTTGGCGAGGCGAGTGTGGCCGGCCCTCCGTCTATCCTTGCTGTATCAGGTAATCAATGGATCCTAGCTCTTTCTATTTTCGTTTTGTACTTTGGCTCCGTGAGTTGATTCTCCATGGGGATGGATGGTGAAGACTCCTAGATTTGTTTGTTTTGTTTTTTTGAGTGATTCTTGTGCATACGCAATTAGGAATAGAAGTTGGGGTTTCGTCTTCTTATTAAGTGGGCGGCACTGCAAGAAAATATTAAGCCGGCGGCAGCAGCGCTTGACGAGAAAATTCGGCCGGATGGAGCCGGGACTAGCTTCTCCGGCCTTTGCGGCTTTACCCTGTTTTTTCCGTCGATTTGGTTCGAGTTTTTGACCCGAGAGTGATGTTGCTGCGTCGAGGCTGGCCAGGTTCACCGTCCCGTCGCCGTCGCCGTACACCACCTTGACGGGCCCCGCGTCGAACCCCTCCTCCCCGAACACGAGGCTCTCCACCGTGTCGACGCCGGTGCCCACCAGGCACGAGACCGGCACGCCAGGCTCCGGCAGGACCTCGCCGAGCGGCCGCGTCCGCGCCCGGTATGGCTCCACCCCCTCCGCGAACCCGATGTCCTGCAGGAACTGCGTGACGTTCTTGGCGGAGTAGGTCCGGTTGTGCCGCTCCGAGACGACGAGCGTGGTGTTGCCGAACACCCTGGGCGCGGGCAGCATGCACACAATTAGGCAAGTGAAGAATAGCAGATAATCTGAATGTAGCAGCCTTAGGGCACATATGATTGGTTGCCATGTTTTGCCAAATTGTGTGCCGAATGTGTGACATAACTTGCCGTAAGTGTGACAAGATTTGGCAGGAAATTCAATCTAGAGCTCAGGGTAGTGTGCTATGAAAGTGGCGTTAGCAACAAGTTTGCGATAAAATGAACACTCGCCTGAGAAAGTGAAGCCTGGCTAGCTCATGTGTGGCGAATAACCAACACCACATTAGTTAACCCAGTGACCTAACAACATACATAAATCCAGGAGCCCAAGACATATGAAACACGTCTGGGGCCTCGTCACCTGACCAGAATGGCATGTGGACTATATTCTTACGTAGCTCCAGAGAAAAAGTATCACGAATCGTAACTGCTACTATGTCAGTGCATCCTGACCTAAATATTATGCAATGGCTAATCATGGATTATTACTTCCTTGTTTTAAAATGCCTTGTATACAAATATGTCTGTGACTAAGAGAAAAAGAATAAAGTCGCAAGACTGCTTAAATCCGGACTAGTGTTTAAGTTAATGAAAAATAAAACGGACAAATATAAGTTCACCACTTTCTTCTTCCGTTGTCGTACGGCGCGCCGAAGAGGGTGTGCCCCTCCTCGTACCCGGCCGTCTCCAGCGTGCTCGCCAGGGTGTCCATGTACCCCGTCAGGAGCCTGCACGTCAACTAGCCGTGTCACGTCATTGCCAATTTGCCACTGCAACATCTGCACATTACCAAGAACAGAGCACGTACTTGATGGTTGGGTCGAGGTAGCGGAGGGTGGAGGTGGAGCCGAATTCGGAGACCCTGGTCTGGACGCCGGGCGCGTTGCGGTAGTCGTCGGCGTCGCGGTCGTAGTAGAGCATCATCCGCTCGGCGAAGCAGCGGGTGAGGGGCGCGAGCAGGACGGACGGGTCGAACCACAGGCGGAACCACCCGCCGCGCCCGCGCACCGGCGGCCACAGCCGGCACGTCAGGGTCGACGGCCTGTAGTCGTCCGTGAGCCGCGCCTCCAGCTGGTTGCCGCCGGAGCCCGGGATGAGTATCACCGGGTGCAGCAGCTGCCCGCCGCCCGCCGACGAGGCGCAGCACGAGCTCAGCGACAGCATGACCACGACCGCGGACAGCAGCACGACCGCACGTAGCGGATTTGTTGTCTCCATGGCTAGTGCTTCCATATGCATGATTAACCTTTGTTTTTCATGATTGTCTCTTTGTTTGTTTTGGGATTTGTTGGTCGCTCGCTCGCTCTTTGTGTGGTGATCCTTGTGTTGAACTTTCCGGACAAGTGATGCTGTCTGGATCACTTGGAGCCGCTCAAAATGGCATACATGCACACAACTCGTACGGTGGAAGTGGTAGTTACGTCGTCCTTCCAGCAGTGGTTACTCTCAGCTGCGCTGTGTGATTCGCGTGTAAACCAACCATGCTTAATTACGACCCCGGTAACGTAGCGTTCTCAGGTAGCCCCTGCCTGTGATTAAGCGGGGACGGCGACCAGGCATCCAGAGCATATGCTGCTACGTACCTGAGAATACGCGCCTTGCCGCCGTGCTGTCGCCGGCCGGGCTCTGCTCTTTTCTCGCCGGACACGATCCTGTCCTGCCTGCGTTATTGAGCGGATGTTGCTACGCCGCTACGCCACGGCGAGTCCGTGGCTTGCGCCTCGCCGCGATGGAATCAAGTTAATCAATGCAGGATTGGTCAGATCTCTCGCCCATTGTAACTTGCCGGAACATTAACAAGTTACAATGGGTGAGAATGAGGAGCCCCCTCAAAGCAATCGGAAGCAATTGCGTCATAATCACGTGGCAGTCGTGAGACTTCAGGTTTTGGAACTTTTTCTCCGCCATGTTTATTATTCCCTTTATATTGGACGAGAATCCTGACGGGACCTTCATACTGCTCAGGCATTCAAAAAAGATGACCTTCTCTTCTTTGGTCATAGCGTAGCTGGCACGACCTTGAAACCGTTCCGGATGCCGGTCATCAGGGTCTTTCAAACTTTGCTGGTCCTGACGTGCTTCCTTTGTATCATTTGACTTCCCATACACGCCCGTGCATCACGTCGATTGCAGAGCGGACTTCTAGGACTTTCCAATATTCTAGCTCCCAGAATATAGATTTCTTCTTCCACATGGCTACGTGCCCGTCAGCTCCCTTCGGAACTGATTGTCCGCCAGGACCCTTTCCAAAGATGACTTTCAAATCCTTGACCATATCAAATACCTCAGCACCAGTAGTGTTCCGCAGGCTTCGGCCGGTGATCTGCCTTGCCGTTGTAATGCTTGCCTTTCTTTCTTACTCGGATGACCTTTCGGAAGAAATCGACGATGCCCAAGGTACACGTTCTTCTTACAATTTGGCAAATGTACACTTTCAGCCTCATGTAAGCAGTGCGTGCATGCATTGTATCCCTTATTTGACAGTCCCGAAAGGTTACTAAGAGCAGGCCAATCGTTGATGGTTACGAAAAGCAACGCTCGTAGGTCAAATTCCTCTTTTTTGTGCTCATCCCACACACGGACACCAGGTCTGCCCCACAGCTGTAAAAGCTCATCAACTAATGGCCTTAGGTACACATCTTTCTTTGTCATAAGGTATCTAATTGCAGCATGATCAGTATGAATTGTAACTTTTGAATCAACAATATAAGATCTAAATTTATCACAAGCAAAGACTACAGCCAACAATTCTTTTTCAGTAGTAGCATAATTTCTTTGAGCAGCATCAAGAGTCTTGCTAGCATAATGAATAACATTTAATTTTTTATCTACTCGCTGTCCAAGAACAGCGCCTACAGCAAAATCACTAGCATCGCACATAATTTCAAAAGGTAAATTCCAATCAGGAGGTTCAACTATAGGAGCAGTTGTTAAGGCTTTCTTTAGAGTTTCAAAAGCTTCCTTACAATCATCATAAAAAACAAAAGGTACATCTTTTTGAAGAAGATTAGTAAGAGGCTTTGAAATCTTGGAGAAATCTTTAATAAATCTCCTATAAAACCCAACATGACCAAGAACACTACGAATACCTTTAACATCCCTCGGATAGGGCATCTTCTCAATAGCTTCAACTTTAGCTCTATCAACTTCAATACCTCTCTCAGAAATTTTATGTCCCAATACAATTCCTTCATTAACCATAAAGTGGCATTTCTCCCAATTAAGAACAAGGTTAGTTTCTTCACATCTCTGCAAAACTTTATCAAGATTTCGCAAGCAACTATCAAATGAATTCCCATAGACAGAAAAATCATCCATGAATACTTCCACAATACTCTCACAAAAGCCATGAAAAATAGCAGACATGCATCTTTGAAAAGTAGCAGGAGCATTACATAAACCAAAAGGCATACGCCTATAAGCATAAGTTCCATAGGGACAAGTAAAAGTGGTTTTCTCTTGATCTTTAGCTTTAACAAGCAATTTGTGAAAACCCGAATAACCATCAAGAAAACAAAAATGAGTATTTTTAGATAACCTTTCTAGCATTTGATCAATAAATGGTAAAGGGTAATGATCTTTCTTAGTAACTTTATTAACTTTTCGATAATCAATGCACATTCTATACCCTACAACTACTCTTTGAGGTATGAGCTCATCATTATCATTAGGCACAACAGTCATTCCTCCTTTCTTAGGAACACAATGCACAGGACTAACCCATCTACTATCAGCAATAGGATATATAATACCAGCTTCAAGAAGTCGTAATACCTCATTTCTTACCACATCCTTCATCTTAGGAATTAGACGACGCTGAGGTTCAACAACAGAGCTTCGCATCATCTTCCATATTAATGGCGTGTTGGCAAATAGAGGGAGAAATCCCCTTCAAGTCATCAAGAGTATAGCCAATAGCACTTCGGTGTTTCTTCAATATTTGCAATAATCTTTCTTCTTCAAACTCTGTAAGCTTAGAACTAATAATAACAGGATATATCTTCTTATCATCAATATGAGCATATTTAAGATTATCAGGTAAATGCTTTAAATCAAAAACAGGATCTTCCTTTGGTGGCGGTGTTGTACCCAAGTCTTCCACCGGTAAATCATGCTTGAGAATAGGTTGGCGAAGAAAAATCTCCTCAAGCTCCTCTCTTTCTTTCCTAAAAATTTCACTCTCGCTATCCTCCAAATGTTGCTCGCAAAGGATTATTAGGAACAAGAACAGTAGATGCACACTCGCTCCATTTTAAAATCATTACTAGGCAAATCAGCTTTATAAGGAGTTTTAGTAAATTTAGAGAAGTTAAACTCATAAGATTCACCAGCAAATTTGGTCAAAATTTTCTCTTTCTTGCAATCTATAATAGCTCCACAGGTATTTAGAAAAGGTCTACCAAAAATGATAGGACAATAATCACTAGCAACAGAACCAAGTACCAAAAAGTCAGCAGGATATTTAATCTTACCACATAGAACTTCCACATCTCGAACAATACCAATTGGTGAAATAGTTTCTCTATTAGCCAGCTGAATAACCACATCAATTTCTTCAAGTTCACAAGAATCAATTTCGTGCATAATCTCCGTGTAAAGCTCATAAGGTATAGCACTAACACTTGCACCAATATCACATAAACCATAATAGCAATGATCACCAATTTTAACAGATAGCATAGGAACACTAGCTTGTTTGGGTTTATTAGGATGTGAAACAATATTAGAAGCATCTTCACAGAAAATAATATGACCATCCTCTACATTTTCAGTCACAAGATCTTTAACTATGGCAATAGCAGGTTCAATTTTTATTTGTTCCTCAGGTTCCCTAGGTTTCTTTTCACTTTTATGAACCGCACTATTTATAACAGAGTACTCTTTCATTTTAGCAGGAAAAGGAGTTTTTTCAATATAAGCTTCAGGAATAACGCGATCAGCAGTTTCAACTACAACACACTTATTAATAGATGAATCAATTTTATCTTTATACGGTTCATGATACTTATCAAAATTCTTCTTAGGCAATTCATAATGAGAGGCAAAAGCTTTATAAAGGTTTGCAGCAACTTGAGAATCAAGACCATATGTAGCACTAATATTACGAAATATATCAGTATCCATAAAAGCTTCAATGCATTTATAATCATAAATTATACCTGACTCTCTATCTTTGTCGTTCTCCCATCCTTCAGTATTTTCTTGGATCCGATCAAGAAGGTCCCTTTTAAACTCTTCTTTGTTGCGTGTAAATGATCCAGAACAAAAAGTATCCAGCAAGGTCTTGTCTTGAAAAGAAAGTCTTGCATAGAAATTATCAATAATAATATTACCAGGAAGCTCATGAATGGGGCATTTGAGCATTAAAGACTTCAATCTCCCCCAAGCTTGGGCAATACTCTCTCCATCATGAGGCCAGAAATTATATATGCGGTTCCGATCTTTGTGAATTTCACTTGGAGGATAAAATTTGGAATAGAATAAAGGCACAATGTCCTCCCAATCAAGAGAATCACCATTCTTCAGCAATTTATACCAATGCGCCGCTTTACCAGACAGACGATATAGAGAATAGTTTCTTCCTAACTTCATTCATAGCAATACCTGCACATTTGAATAACCCGCATAATTCATGCAAAAACAGTAAATGATCACCAGGATGGACAGTTCCATCCACTTCATAGCGGTTATCCATAACATGTTCACTAATTTTCGTAGGTATTTTATATGGTATTACTTCCTCACCTGGCGCCTCATCCACTACCGTTGCAGTAGTAGTAGATTTCCCAAATAGAAATTGAAGAGAAGATCTCTCCATAATGACTTATAGCAGCAGGCAGAAATAAAATCAGCACAAACAAGTAAAGGTTTTCCTTACCAATTCCACTTACCAATAGCGCTTCACTCCCCGGCAACGGCGCCGTGAAAATAGTCTTGATGACCCACAAGTATAGGGGGTGTATCGTAGTATCTTCGATAAGTAAGAATGTCGATCCCAACGAGGAGCAGAAGGTGTTGACAAGCAGTTTCGATGAAGGTTTCACCGTAAATGCTCACAGACAAGTATTCAGGGGGTTTTGATGTAACAGATGAAATAAGTACGAGTAAGTAAAATGCGAGAGGAATAATTGCAGCGAGTGGCCCAATCCTTTTTAGCACAAAGGACAAGCCGGTTTGTTTACTTATAATGACCAAACGTTCTCGAGGACACACGGGATTTTAGTCTAGTGCTTTCGCTACATACAGCTGATTAATCTTCATTGTTTTGATAAGTGTTGTGTGGGTGAACCTGTGCTAATGTACCGCCCTTCCTAGGACTAATACATACTTGTGATTATACCCCTTGCAAGCATCCGCAACTACAAGAAAGTAATTAAGATAAATCTAACCACAGCCTTAAACTCTGAGATCCTGCGATCCCTCCCCGCATCGATATACCAACGGGGTTTAGGTTTCGTCACTCCGGCAACCCCGCAATTGGCAAACGAGTACAAGATGCATTCCCCTAGGCCCATAAATGGTGAAGTGTCGTGTAGTCGACGTTCACACGACACCACTAGAAGAATAACACCACAACTTAAATATCATAACATTGAATATTACTCAACCATAGTTCACTACTAACATTTAGACTTCACCCATGTCCTCAAGAACTAAACGAACTACTCACGAGACATCATATGGAACATGATCAGAGGTGATATGATGATGAATAACAATCTGAACATAAACTTGGTTCAATGGTTTCACTCAATAGCATCAACAACAAGTATGAATAGATACCGGGAGAGTTTCCCTATCAAACAATCAAGATCAAACCCAAATTGCTACGGCGGTGACGAGGTGCTGCGGAGGAGATGGCGGTGATGATGGTGGAGATGATGATGATGGTGATGGAGATGATGTCCAGCTTGATGGCGGTGACGATGGCGTCGATTTCCCCTCCGGGAGGGAATTTCCCCGGCGGATTCCTGCCCGCCGGAGAGCTCTTTTCTCTCCGGTGTTCTCCGCCCCGCGAGGCGGCCGTAACCCTTCGTGAGGATTCCTCTCTCGGCTTAGGTCTTCGGGACGAAGGGTTTCGCGAAGAAAAGGAGGCGAAAGGGGTCGTGGGCCCCCGGACCACATGGCGGCGCGGCCAGGGCATGGGCCGCGCCGCCCTAGGGTGTGGGCCCACCCCGGGTCCTCCCGGCCCCTCCTTCCGGCTCCCTTCGTCATCCGGAAAAATAGGATTTTTGGTAAAACTCCCTTCCACAGCTTGATCTTCCGAAATATTGCATTCCGACGGTGCTTTTTCCAGCAGAATCTCGGCTCCGGTGCTTGATCTCCAAATAATCATGAAACATGCAAAATAGATGAAATAACATAAGTATTGTGTCCCAATATGAAATATATCAATGAATAACAACAAATTATGATATAAAATAGTGATGCAATTTGGACGTATCATCCAGCGGTGGAGATGGCGGTGATGATGGTGGAGATGATGATGATGGTGATGGAGATGATGTCCAGCTCGATGGCGGTGACGATGGCGTCGATTTCCCCCTCCGGGAGGGAATTTCCCCGGCGGATTCCTGCCCGCCGGAGAGCTCTTTTCTCTCTGGTGTTCTCCGCCCCGCGCGGCTGTAACCCTTCGTGAGGATTCCTCTGTGGCTTAGGTCTTCGGGACGAAGGGTTTCGCGAAGAAAAGGAGGCGAAAGAGGCTGAGGGGGCCCCACACCACATGGTGGCGCGGCCAGGCCATGGGCCGCGCCGCCCTATGGTGTGGGCCCACCTTGGGTCCAACTGGCTCCCCCTTCTGGCTTCCTTCGTCATCTGGAAAAATAGGATTTTTGGTAAAACTTCCTTCCACAGTTGATCTTCCGAAATATTGCATCCTGACGGTGCTTTTTCCAGCAGAATCCCGGCTCCGGTGCTCGATCTCCAAATAATCATGAAACATGCAAAATAGATGAAATAACATAAGTATTGTGTCCCAATATGAAATATATCAATGAATAACAGCAAATTATGATATAAAATAGTGATGCAAATTGGACGTATCAATAACCTGAAGGTGGACTTTTTAGGCATAGATGCATGCTGGGTAGCGGTCTATGTACTTTGTCGTAATGCCCAATTAAATCTCACTATATTTATCATGACATGTATGTGCATTGTTATGCCCTCTCTATTTGTCAATTGCCCGACTGTAATTTGTTCACCCAACATGCTTTTATCTTATGGGAGAGACACCTCTAGTGAACTGTGGACCCCGGTTCTATTCTTTACATCGCATACAATCTACTGCAATACTTGTTTTACTGTTTTCTGCAAACAATCATCTTCCACACAATACGGTTAATCTTTTGTTACAGCAAGCCGGTGAGATTGACAACCTCACTGTTTCGTTGGGGCAAAGTACTTTGATTGTGTTGTGCAGGTTCCACGTTGGCGCCGGAATCTCTGGTGTTGCGCCGCACTACATCCCGCCGCCATCAACCTTCAACGTGCTTCTTGGCTCCTCCTGGTTCGATAAACCTTGATTTCTTTCTGAGGGAAAACTTGCTGCTGTGCGCATCATACCTTCCTCTTGGGGTTCCCAACGAACGTGTGAGTTACACGCCATCACTATGAAAAGACCACTATCAACACGACGATTGCCTGGAGCATCTAGAAGCGGGGAAACGCCCTCACCTTCAATGGGGTCGTGAAGAACATCTCTTTGGTCGCGTGGTGCTGCATTGAAGACATTAGACTTTGGTCTTTTCGCTGCAACACTTCCTCCTCAACCTTCCTTCTTAATTTTTGGTGTAACGACTATGATCAACTCTGAGATCTTGTGCACCTACTACTCCCCTCCGCCCTCTCAAAATCTGTAATGATCCCTTGTAAAAAAAACCGAGTCGGGTCAAGAAAAAATTACAGTGTTGTCTGCCGAAAATTGCATGTTCTAGGTAGTGTAAAACTAGTCTAGTAGCCTGTAAGTTGGTGGATACATAACTTGTACTACAAAAAAATACCCTTTGTTCTAAAATATAAATTGTATATGTTTAGTCAAAAATCAAATCCTACTAAGTTTACAAATATTTACAAAAAATATATAAAGCATCTACAATATTAAATAGACATACGGATAAAATATATTTTATGGTGACTCTATCGATCCTCCTTCCGATACGAAAAAATTGTTAGACCCTTAGTACAATGTCACTTTGTGAAATACTCTCTCTGTTCCCAGATATAAGCTATATAGTTTCTAGCACGGAAATTAGATAGCACACATTAATGGGCGGGATTAACCCTAAGAAATTAACATGAGCTAATAGAGCACTTTGCATAAGATAAAAAAAAGTAATCAAATCAACAGAAATATTGTCCATACAAGTGGTGCAACACAATACACCTTATATTCTACAAAAAGGTCTAAAAAAACTATATGGCTTATATCTAGAAACGGAGGGAGTAATCGTTAATAATTAGAAACTGACAAAAAGCCCATCCAGATGTGGATTGGCCGCTCGCCCGCCTATCTCACATCTCGTCTCTCTTGCTCAATCTTCATGACGTACATGTCGTCGTCGAAGGAACTCCAGGCCATCCAGATCATCTAGCAGGTCCAAGTCATCCCCTCCCGTTTCCACCACCACCTTTAATAACCTCCTTGATTTCGGCCTAGCGCGGTCACCAGATTGGGCACACGCGGGCTAGCAGTCAATGGATCCAACCTCGTTGTCACCGGATAAGGCTATTCGGTCTCCTGCGAGCTGAGATATGATGGTACGGTGTGGTGAAGGGAGGGAAGCGCAACAAATAGGGGAGGTGGCACAGCGAGGGGAAGATAGCACGGTGGGGAGGCGACGTGAGCTCAGCTGAGAGGGGAGCTTCGTGGCCGAGCAGAGAGGGCTCGTGACCTAGTAGGAAACCTGAGCGGAGTGGGGGTGCGCAATGTGTGTGAGATGTTTGGTGTGGTCTGAACTATGGGGTGAGAGAAACAAGAGAACTGTTTTGCAAAAGGTACACTTCCGATACTTTTTTTTAATTGGACGAGTATTAATTTAGTATTCTAGATGTTCATATTTTTCTATATAAACTTGGTCAAACTTTGAAGATGTTGACTTTCGACTAAACTTATATATCTTACATGTTAGAACGGTGGGGGTAGAAGGAAAACTAGTCTACATACTTTAAAAAATAAATTTCCCCCAATTACATGTTCAAAATCATGTTCTCCCTCTGATCATGTCCATAACATGGATGTATCTTAGGTATATTTTGTTCGTACTAGCGACAAGTAATGTGAATTGGAGGGAGTCAAAAAATTATGGTGGGAGGTAAATTTATTTTAGTGTGAACTTTTCGTGTTCAGCTTGTTCTAGTAGACTCAAACAGTCAAACTCAACAAATATGCATGTAAATTTTATACCTTCATGTGTAGTTAACATTTTTATTTTGCGAAACATGTAACAAACGCAGAAATATGTATATACACTCACTTATATGAGTGCAAGCATGCACGCTCTATTCTAATGAGCATCTCTAAGAGACTGAGCTCAAGAAAACTGATAGTTATGTTTTTGTAAGATATTAAAATGTCAAACCTGAGGTATGATCTTGGTGGGCTAAAGATGATGCTGCTTTTCTAACCATCCCACGACAAGTTGGTTGTCGCGTCGATGTTACTCCTTCTGTCCCATGAAGATTGTCTGGGATTTGCTAAAACTTGAATATATATCGATACAGATTGTTTGTGACTTGCCAAAACTTGAATGTATATACAACACTTCTTCCAGCCGTGGCATATCAAATATTTTACATCTATTGAAAACTAACAGAACAATGACACATTTCTGTAGCTAGCAAATAATTAATGGCACAAACCAAATTAGTGTAAATTCCCAAATCTAATCGATAAAAGGTGTTTCATTCCGTAGCTAAGTGGACTGCTGGATCATTGGCTCGTTCTCGTGGCGTTTAGGTTGATGGAATCGACGATCCGGAGGATCTGGTCGAGCGCGCTCTTGTCCTTGAGGATGCCCGAGTGCGACACCTTGGGCAGCTCCACCACCTCGATGACCTGCGCCGGCGAGTCGGACCAGGCCTTGATCGGCCCCACGAGGCTGGCCAGGTTCACCGTCCCGTCGCCGTCGCCGTACACCACCTTGACGGGCCCCGCGTCGAACCCGTCCGCCCCGAACACGAGGCTCTCCACCGTGTCGACGCCGGTGCCCACGAGGCACGTGACCGGCACGCCGGGCTCCGGCAGGACCTCGCCGAGCGGCCGCGTCCGCGCCCGGTACGGCTCCACGCCCTCGGCGAACCCGATGTCCTGCAGGAACTGCGTGACGTTCTTGGCGGAGTAGGTCCGGTTGTGCCGCTCCGAGACGACGAGCGTGGTGTTGCCGAACACCCTGGGCGCGGGCAGCAGCCAGAGGTTGCTCTCGGAGCTGCGCTGCTCGGCGCGGATGAGGGACGCGTCCACGAACGGCACGCCCAGGGTGTTGCCGGACGCGAAGGTGAGCATCACCTGCACGGACCCGCCCCACGGCGCCGAGAGCGTGACCAGGCGCTTCACGTGCGCAGCGCGCCAGGCGGGCGGCGCGCGCGCCAGCAGCTGCAGCGCGTACAGCCCGCCGAGGCTGTGCGCGACGAGGATCGCCGGCCTGCCGCCGTTCGCCGCGCAGGCGGATTCCACGAGCAGCCGGAGGCGGTCCAGGTACGCGCTGCCCACCTGCGACGGGTGCCCCGGCGCGGCCAGGCCGTAGCGGAAGTCGTACGGCGCGCCGAAGAGGGTGTGCCCCTCCTCGTAGCCCGCCGTCTCCAGCGTGCTCGCCAGGGTGTCCATGTACCCCGTCAGTAGCCTGCACGTCAATTTGCCTTACTGTCACGCCATTGTCATTGCAACACCTGCACATTATCATGAACAGATAGAAGGAACATGGTGAATTGGTAGAAAAGTGCGTACTTGAGGGTTGGGTCGAGGTATCGGAGGGTGGAGGTGGATCCGAAGTCGGAGACCCTGGTCTCGACGCCGGGCGCGTTGCGGTAGTCGTCGGCGTCGCGGTCGTAGTAGAGCATCATCCGCTCGGCGAAGCAGCGGGTGAGGGGCGCGAGCAGGACGGACGGGTCGAACCACAGACGGAACCACCCGCCGCGCCCGCGCACCGGCGGCCACACCCGGCACGTCAGGGTCGACGGCCTGTAGTCGTCCGTGAGCCGCGCCTCCAGCTGGTTGCCGCCGGAGCCCGGGATGAGTATCACCGGATGCAGCTGCTGCCCGCCGCCCGACGACGACGAGGCGCAGCACGAGCTCAGTGACAGCATGATCACGACCGCGGATACCAGCACGACCGCACGTAGCGGATTTGTTGTCTCCATGGGTAGTGCTTCCATATGCATGATTAACTCTTGATTTTCTTGATTGTCTCTTTGTTTGTTCTGGGATTTGTTGGTCGCTCCCTCTGAAATCTTTGTGTGGTGATCCTTGTGTTGAACTTTCCGGACAAGTGATGCTGTCTGGATCAACTGGAGCCGCTCAAAACGGCATACAGGCGCACAGCTCGTACGGTGGAAGTGGTAGTTACGTCGTCCTTCCAGCACCATCAGTGGTTACTCTCACTCTCAGCTGCGCTGTGTGATTCGCGTGTAACACTAACCATGCTTAAGTACGACCCCGGTAACGTAGCGTTCTCAGGTAGCCTGCCAGTGATTAAGCGGGGACGGCGACCAGGCATCCACAGCATATGCTGCTACACTGCTACCTATAAGTACACGCCGTGCCGCCGTGCTGTCGCCGGCCGGGCTCTGCTTTTTTCTCGCCGGACACGATCCTGTCCTGCCTGCGTTATTGAGCGGATGTTGCTACGCCGCTACGCCACTGCCAATCCGTGGCTTGCAGCTCGCCGTCATGGAATCAAGTTAATCAATGAAGGATTGGTCAGATCTCTCACCCATTGTAACTTGCGGGAACATTAACAAGTTACAATGAGCGAGAAATGAGGCGTGTGTACCGCTACAAGACTTTTTTTTTTAGAGAAGCTAGACAAGTATCATCATTGCCAACAAAAATATTCATAGACTAGTCATAGTGGGAAATAACATAGAGTAGTAACATTGTGCATGTTACATATATGTGGTATCATGCATGTTACATTTTTATTAAATTGTAGACTCATCTTCGCTTGAGAAATGTGATGTTATGGTAACATAGCTAGTTACTACATCACTTTTTTTCTTCATTTATTGGCATACCATGTCACCTAAATGCTTTGGGGATGTTATGCTACTACCTATGTTACACTCACTATAAGTAGTCTCATATTTGAGCTTCGAAGGGAATGAGACGAGGCTAAACTGTATTGTTTTCTGCATCTAAGGCCGACTACTAGCTTTTTTATTCGTTAGGGAGTTTTTACAAACACATCAAAGACGCATCAAGAAGAAAACAAACTAAGAATGAGGTATGCCATATATGTTTTTCTTTTCTCTGGTTTATCTGTGTTCATTTTCATTGATACGTGTCCTAATTTCTGTCAGGCTAAGCAACACTAATTGGAAGAGTTGTTGTACATGGTAGGATAAGATTTGGACATGGACACAATAGAGGAAATGACAGTGTCGGGGGTGCTTCCCGGCAATGCCCACCATGAGGGGCTTAGGGTTGACGGAATCCTGCAGGCTAGCACGAGACATCGGTGATCGAACAAATGGGGAGAGAGATTTACCCAGGTTCGGGGTCCTCGATGAGGTAAAACCCTTACTTCCTGCTTGTCTGATCTTGATTATCCAAAATTATATCGGGTTACAATGGGGTAGCCGAAGGACTACGATGGATTCACCTAGAGACTAGGGTTCTAAGCTCTAAGAGTTGCGTTGCGATGGTTCTATGCGTGTAGGTTGTGATTCGGCAGATCCTCTCCTGGCCTTTATATACTAGACCAGGTCCCGAGAGATCTGTCCGGATTCGACTAGAATACAAAAAGTCATAATCTAAAGTTTCCTTGTTTCATAGTTTTGTTTCCTTGTCCTTCAAGTATCTTCCTTCGTATGAGTCCTTTCCTTCGATGTCGACGCGTAGGCTTTCTTCTAATATTCGGCAAACTTCATGGGCCCCTGATTGGGCCAGTGAAGGTATCCTAATGTAGGTTACCCGAAGGGTAATGCCCACATCAGACAGATATGTCAAACCATCTAGTTTTTACTAGTGATTCTCAGGGTTAAGCAGACCTAATTTCATAGTCACCTATAGCTATACTATAGTTTCTTTGTACTATGGTTTTTCTATAATTTTCAGTTATAATATAATTCTTTCTAAGTTTCTCCGTACTACAGTTTTTAGTTCCTTATATAGTCTAATTTCTCCTACCCTCTACCATTCTGTTGCACAGATTCTCAGCTAAGATGCCTAGTTACAAGTTTTCCTTTACTTAATCATTAGGGTTTTTGTATTTTTCCTACCCTCTACCATTGTCGATTCTTTTTGCAGATAAATAAATTTAAGAGAGGCTACAATTATAGATCAAGAATGATGCGGATACATGTAGTGGAAAGCAGGGGTGCAGGGTTGAAGAAACTATGCAGAGAGTGGATGAGCTAAGAATGCCCATCGGATTCTGCATTCTTCGGCTCACACTAGGTTTTCTCATTCTCCTCCATAGTGGATCCCTTCTTTTTTCTGCGGATCTACCCCTCTTTCTTGGTCTGATGTTCTTCTTCGTCTCGTCTTTCTATGCTTTCTGCTTTCGGTGGCCGTCGCTGCGAGATGGGGTGTGTCTTTGTGTGAGGAGGAAGAAAAGAGAAGGCTAATGTGGTGTTAGTTGTTAGATAAGGAGGGCCACCGTTTGTTGTTTGTTTGTTTTGTAAGGTCCGAGATGGCCTAATGTATCCATAACAGGTTTTTTAGGCCATGTCTTCATTACTGGGGGCGAACTGAAAAAGCGAAGAGATCATGCACGCAAACACGCATCTCATGTTTTGTACCCTCGCGTCGGGCGGTAGCACTGTTCTAATTAAGTTCTAAGAACTCCCCATGGTGAAGTTGAAGTTGCTGCATGTAGTGCGGATTCCGAAGAGGAGCCCACTGAACGCGAAAGTCTCCTTCTCCAGATCGAAGATGAGCAGGTGGTTCTCCATCTGGAACCCGCCGAGGATGACCGCCGGTGAGTCGGCCGCCGCCGGCATCGACGGCGCTATCTGGACGAACGCGAAGCACACCGTCTGGTCGTTGACCTGCACCAGCGAGCTGCCACCGGGCAGCGTCCAGGTCTGGCCGCCGTCAAGCATCAGATCGATGTTTGCCACGCCGTAGCCCAGCCTGGTCATGGTGAGGGCGGAGGCCTGGTAGCACATGTCGAAGGGCGCCACCGGCGCGGCGCGCGCGATGCCGCTGGTGGGCGCGTCGAACGCGTCGTGGAGCGGGCGGTAGATGTCCGGGCGCAGCGCGGTGTAGGGCGTGACGGTGCTGAAGATGGCGCCGCCCGTGCCGCTCCCACCGTCGAGTTTGAAGGCGCCGGGCGGTGTGGGCACCTGCTGTTGGTTCACGGCGATGCCGGTGATGCGGAAGTAGTACGCGCCAGTGTCCGACCTGGGGTTCTTGAGGAGCGGGAGCTGGTTCTGGCGCAGGCCGTCGGCGAGCTCCACGGGTGGCGCGGCCAGGAGCTGGAACGGGCCGCCGCCGAAGACGGCCACGCCGTCGCTTCCGCCACCGGGGAGGCAGAGTGCGACCTGCTTGGCCACCTTCAGAATGGTGCCGAACTGGGTCGGCAGCGACAACGGCAGCCTGGAGAGCCCCGCGACGCCTGCCGCGCCGGCCGGGAGCGACGCCAAGAGATCCCCCGGTGCGCAGGAGCCTACCGCGCGGAAGGAGACCTCCGACAGAGGGTTCTCGCCGTCCGTGGTGTTGGCAGCGAGCGTGATCGTGGTGGCGTCATCCTGGGTGCACCGCCCGTTGACCGGGTTGTACGGGTAGGTGGTGCAGACCCCGCCATCTCTGCAGGCGTCGAATGGGCTGCACGGTAAAGTAAGCCAATGGATAACACATGTGAACCCTGACTCAACATATATATAATGGCGGGGTAGCGAGATTTGCTAGTTCTGAGCTAACTGAGAACTAAGTTTATGCTCAGTCAATTTTTAACCATTGAATTGCGTCGTGATTCATGCATATGGTGAGTTAGTTGTACTACCATAAATTGTAACTGAGATTTAATGACATTATTTGACTGAGAACGAAGATAGAGAGTTATAACAATCCTAAGCATAGATTAAAAAAGAGAGAGACCAAGATAGAGAGTTACCTCAACATACGTTGATTCCAACAATTCCCTTTGGTCGGGTGGTTCATGTAATTGACGCCCTCGCAGACGTCGGTGCCGCACGGGATGGTGCGGTGCGGGGTGGGGCAGCTGGCTAGCCAGAGTAGTGGGCCAGCGAGATCGAGGAGCAGCGGCACCCCGCCGACCTTGATGACGATGGTGTAGAGGGAGGTGGTGGCGTCCTTTCTGACGCGCGCCACGATGGGCTTGTGATCATCGGTGGCTGTCGCGCACGGGGGCGAGCACAGCAGCACCGAGATCGCGAGCAGCGCCGCGAGCGCAGCCGCCGAGCTGCGGTATAGCGACATAGCTTCTGGCGCGAGGACTAGTTGGTACTTGGTAGTAGAACTTTCTGAGCCAAAGAGTAGCTATTGGATGCATTGCTTTGATGAACGTCGATGTGCTTGTTATATAGCGGTAGAGTGCGAGTGATAACAATAATTTTGGCTCTGTATCTATTGGGGTGGAGGTCAACTTGAGCTGGATGCAGAGCTAGCTTGGGAGAGAGGACCGGGAGGTATAGCCCGCCGTACAGGAGGAACGCTGAATATGTTCCAGTTTCGACGAAACGGCGTCGAACAAGGCCGGCCATGGAGTAGCCGCGGGCGGCGGGAGGGCGGTGTCAACTTCTAATTAACACTTTGCGCGTCTTCCCGAGGCTAGCTTGGAAGAGTAGAGGGATCCAAGATAGGCCTCGAGCTTGGCAGTGCATCCGCGCGGACACCGTGATCTGATCGTGGCGAATACCGAGGATGCCAACGTGCACTTTTGTCAACGGCCCTGTGTTGAATGGATACTGTTCATGCCGTGCATTGACTGTGACCATGCCCTAGCTCGATGATCTGGTATAACTGCACGGGTGCTCGCACCGAGAGGACATGATACAGTTTAGGGATTGTTTTGATTCAAAGGATTTTTAAAAGAATTTATTTAAATATTTCTTAGAATTTTTACATATATGAAGTTTTCCTATAAAGATCATTTGATTCAAAAGGATCAAATACTCCAAAAAAAATATGAATTGCTTTCCTATACTACAATCACATAAGATTTTCTGAGGTTATAACTCTTAAAAAAAATCCTATGTGTCTATGACACCTATGGCATGTACTCACTTTTTATAGATTTTTTCTGCGTTTTTCCTGTGGTGCAACCAAACAACTTTTGCAACTAATTAGTACATTTTTATGAGAAAACCGAAACTGATCCCGGGTGCACATGCACCCGGTATGTATAAACTATATTTCAAAGATGTAAAAAAATTAGGAAAAATTTCGTATGTAGAGAGACATGTTCGATGTGTGCACGTAAAGATTCACATAAAACCGACTATTTTTATACCCTGTGTAAAAAAGACAAATAGTGCCTCGAGAGAGAGACTATTTTAGCACCATAAATTTGTTTTTTTTTTCACAGGGCACAAAACATATCGGTTTTTGCTAAAATAACTTTGTGAGCATGTAACATATCAAGGTATACACGAGGCATTTTTATTTGCACTTTTTGGAAATTTGTAAATATGTTTAATATGCATTTTAAATAAAGAGTGCATATGCACCCGGGTGCAGAAACACGCTGTCCATTTTTTATTCCTATAGAATTTCGCATACCATGACGTACTATTCCTTCGTTTTTCATATTCCTGTGCTTTTGAAATCCTTTGAATGGAATAGAACTAATAAAGCTTCCCGCGAGCGCTTTCCCCGTCCTTGAAGCTGCTCCCTCTATCACTTGCTTTCAACCTTTGGCTCAGATCCATGACATCCCGGTGGGTAACTCTCGCAAGCCTAGTAGTGGCAACGCCCTGTTACACATAGGATGTGATTGGTTGCTCGGAATATCGTTTTGTGGCTCCATGGATGCAAAAATTGGCAGTTTGATTGGCAACCGTTTTCCACGTTCTTGGCTAGCATGAACTTTAAAGTACCCTCGGACCTGCCCCGGGAGGAACGCACGAATTGTATGTGTTCACTTGTTCATGTTTGTCTTTCACTATACACCGCAGACATTCCATGCATATGTACATCATCAAATTTGAGAATAAGGTCATGGCAAAACACTTCTATTTTTGTAGTACCTTTTGTAAGTTACCCACGCTATGATATGTTCTTCCTATATTTCACTGATGATTATTTATGTATGAAAATTATTCGTGGTGCGCGCTATATATTCATATCCCCTTTTGGTAATTTCATTCTTATAATTAGTTTCAGTTTGTTCGTGGAATTGACTCCCCTTTTGGTAATTTCATTCTTATAACTAGTTTCAATTTGTTCGTAAAATGGACACATCTTTCTCGCAAACTCAAGTTGCTTTACAGCAGGAAGATGCTGAATATGGGTCGGACGGATTCTGCATTACAATATGATAACTCTAATGATGATGAGCTGCCTGTTTTTGACCCTAAAATCGTGCATAAGCAGCCAGAAAAGGAGAAGAGGTAGTGAAAGCCTAGAAGTTCAAGCAAGTTGCCAAATGAGACCAAAGTGATAACCGTTGTCAATACCCAATGTGTTCCTACCAACCAGACAAGGTTGCAAGTGAGTACAACATGTCGGTAGGCCTATCATTCGGAACGATGTAAGAATCACATGCATGTATTTGAAGTCGAAAAATAACAAAATCATGAGGGAACCACTCTTGAACAAGTTGTTCACCATATACAAGTTCGAGTTTGAAGGTGCTGAAGATAAAATAAAGAGAATTGCAGATAGAGCCATGTGCACGATGATAAAAGCATTGGGCATGTGGCATAACATGGCAAATAAAAATAAGGATAATGATTTCAATACCTTCGTACTCAGAAGATGGTGTAAAATATACGAGGAGGACTGGAAGATGTTCATTACATACAATTCCGAAGATGAATTCAAGAAATTGAGTGAGTGGGGGGAGGGGGGATACGGGAGAAGAACAAGATAAACCACATGCTCGGCAGTCGTGGTTACACCAGGAAAAAGAAAGTGTGGGAAAATGAGGACATAGCCGAGAAAAAAGTTGGAAGACAACAACCACCTTTCTCGTATATCCGTGCAGGGTATGGAAGGGACTTTGTTAGGGCCCGCGCAAAAATTAACAAGGAGACGGATGAACCGACCTTTAGAAGCCCTCATGCAGTGTGGTTGCACAATAAACTGGTTAGCTTTTAACTACGAATTCACATTACACATTTTTTATCTAGCTTATATCCCCTTGGTTAGCTTGTTACGCTGTGAACATTAAACTGTTTAAACATCTACGTATGCTATATACATGCATGTTACTATCCAGTTAAACCTGAATCGTTTTATTTGCCAAAAAAATGATCGGAGGATCCTCAAAGTTCCCATGAACTTGCCGCTACCGAGAGGTGGCATGATGATCTGGCATGGCTCTTACCGGGACAGAGGCTCGTGGCTGTGTGAGGGGCGCCAACCTTGGATTCATGGGACGGCCATTTTTTGAATCCAAGAAAGATGCCCTCCTCAGTGATAAAATCACAACATGATAGCAGTTGAATTGGATAGAATATGTGTGGGACAAAGACTTCCACCCGCACCTCATGATACCGAGATATTTCGTGGATTAACCGAGGCCACCCCTTCCCAGGCCGTTCAAAGGAGTTGCATTGCCTCCGTCTAAGGGGTTACCGAAAAGCATCCAAGTCCATTTGACGATATCCCTGTAAGCGTATGCTCAACCCCATTGTTGGAATAGTACTGATTATTCTATTATGTCTGAAATATTTGCAACATATATTACACATGAAAACGCCATGTGTTGTCTACAGGTCGAATTGCTTGATGTGAACAAGATGGTGGTTGCACAAGGATTAGTGCAACCAAAAACAACGGAGGAGAAAATACACTGTGTACATTTACAAACATGCATGGTGAGGGTTGCGGTGACTGAGGTGCCCAAGGGCCCAGACCTTATGTTACCTGAAGATAACTCACGCAGCCAACCCACAACGTGTCACACTTGGTCAGTGCATGGGTTATCTCATCAAGTGGCAGAAGTCAAACATTAAGTTGTCTGCAACATCCAGTCAATCATACAGCCGCCAGCCAGTAGAGTGACTCCAATAGGTCCATCACCTATTGGTATCTTTGCACCTCAAACTTTTGAGAATGATGACGCCAACGGTGCAGGCGGTGACATGGTTGTAGACAAAGAGATACTTGTTGGAGACACGTTGCTCCCCCTCCGCCGCACCAGCCTGCCACAAATACCAAGCCGTGTACTTCAGCAGTTCCTGAAAAGGGGTGCAACTCTTCGGTCGATGGGCCTGCAATGGCCGTCAATAATAGGACGAACCGCAACAGTCAGTCAGCTGGACATGGAGAAGCGTAAGAAGAAAAAGTCGAATCATATAACCATATAAAGTGCATCTATGACCCAGAAAGGACATCATGCAATAGGTCCATATCGGACCCGAAGTCCGGGAGATGCGTCGCAAACTTGAGAATCTAGAATTCAAGGAACACATCGCCCATTTAACATTCAATGTGCCAGAGGAATTCGCTTCCTAGGGCTTGGCGGGAAAGTCCACTATGAAGTTCATGGATATTGATAACATGTTGGACCAGAGTGTGCTTAATGCTGTGCTTGTCAAGCTTTGATCGATGTACCAAGCCAGTTGTTGTAGACGAAGGAATGTCGTATGCATAATCATTGATCCTTATCACTTCAACATGGACAACATTAGGATAGAAAAAAGCATCGATATAATGGCAGAGACCCTATACAATGCATTTCTAGTTCATAAAGACAAGAACTACCTCCTTGTGCCCTACAAGATCCACTAAGTCCTTCTCATCCTAAATGTGTACTAACTATTTCTTCTAAGCTCACGGAAATAAACCTATTTGGAGTTACAAGTACATGCATGTACTACTTTATATATGCATATGCTGATTTAAGAAAGCTCACTTGCATGTCCATCTATGAAACAAGCACACACTTGGTTTTTTTTTTTTTTTTTTTTTTTTTGCATTTTGCCTTGTGACTGTTTAGCAAAAAGGTGTGATCGACTTGGTGTGCAGTCTGGTTTCTATTCTTAATATTTTTTTGTAGTTCATGGGAAGCATTTTCTTCCATATTATGTCTTGGTATTCTGATATATCACATTGAGTATTATATATTTTAAGCTTGGGGAGGTGTCGGTACTACTACATCACGTGGTTGCTTAATTAGCTGAGCACAATCTTGTTCTACTTTGCTTGCAAAAGTACAGGCCATTGTGAAGATATGTCATATGTGGATATCAGCCACATGAATATATGGATGAGGCTATCATCCATGTGAAGATAAGCTATCGGCCACGTGAAGATAATGATCTATTTCTGTGATATTATTGTTTACAGACCTTCGAACTTGTTGATCTACAAACTCCAAAAGAGGTGATAGTTTTATGTCACAAGATGTTACTGTATTCAAATTATGTATACGTGCTAGAAACGAAATGCGTGAATATGAGTATATCTGTACTTTAGGCCAGCCTAAATTGTATTAATACAACAATAAATTATTGTGTTCATGTAAATCAACCAGCAAACCATGGTGAATTGTATTAATACAGAAATATTTTATTATTTTATACTCCCTCCGTTTCTTAGCATAGGGCGTAAATAATTTTTCAAAATTTCGCGTAGAATAAGGCGCATGATGTGCTTTACAGGTTTTCTCTCAAAACTACCCCTCTTATCTGTTTCCATTGACCTTAAAATTTGGGAGTGGAGCAGTAATTTGGGGCCCTGCCATTGGCGCTTCATGGCACGTCGTGCGGCATGATGAGTAAAAATCGGGACAGGAGCAGTTAATGGGGCGCTGTTATTGGGCATGCATGCGAGTGGATAGTTATTCGTTGCTTGCAGAGAAAATCAAGGAAATCAAGGAAACAACTCACAAAAGAGAGCTAAGACTATTTATAGTCGGAGTAATATAGGTAGTATCATTACAAATTCTAAAACATTTTGGTGACATAACATAACAATAGATAAAGAAAGAGACTGAGAGGATAACTAACTATGTTACTGCAACATCACACTTCCTAATACAAGTTGAGTCTACAACCTAATAAATATGACCTTGCATTATGTCACATATATATTACTACTCACAATAGAGGTAGTAACATAAAGTAGTAAGAGTACATGTTACTACTGTATGTTAAGAAACAAATCTCACAATTTATTAGGGGTACATTTGGAAAGACTAGCAATCGCTCAACTCTCCTTAATCAGCGTGCCAAAAGAATTACGCCCTATGCATTGAAACGGATAGAGTGTCAAGATGTTGTTGGTGATGTGTCAACTGCTCATACAAGTGCTAGTGTTTTTGAAACTTCTCCTACATATGCTACTGGAGCTCATCCTCTCTCCCAACAAGGATACCTCCGACTAGAGCGCGGCGAACCAAGGATCTCTAGGTGGTGGGATAACTACGGTGGTTAGGATGGCAAAGCGATTGCCACCCATGGTTGTGCTAGGCCTCCCGACACATATCTAGATGACGGTGGCCAAGGACGACGTTCGAACATCGAACGTCGAGGTGATGGCCTCAGGTGCATGCTATGGTGGATGAGCCACCATGGTCATGGGGGTAGTGTTGTGGTCGGCTGTGGCGATGGGGTGCAGCAGATTCGGGTATCACCACCTGGATCCATTTGGCAGTGGTCGTTGTGTCCTTTCCTTCAATGATGATATAAATAACTCTTCTACTTATGGCGTGGCCCCCTGCGTTAGTGTACCAACTTAAGGTTTAGTGGCCTTGCCGAAGTGAAAACCACACCTTGGCGATGCTGAGGATAACTGTGACCCATGTGCGCCTCTTCTTCTCCACGGAGATGATGTCATTGCCCTAACTGTGTTGCCTACTTTATAGGAAGTATGGGAAATCCTAGGTCTATCTTGACAGAGGAGGAGCAACGGCGCCATGGCATCATCCCTTCCTTGGAAGCGTTAGCGAAGCCCATAGTTACTTTCTAGTTTTTGGTCATCGTGCCCCAGGTTATGGGCTTCTAAGGCGCACGACGTTGATCACGACATGGCCCTGGCGTCCTGTGTGTCCCACCTCCAAGTCATAGTGAAGACGAGTTATTTGATTTATTATAGTAGCGTAGCAGGTGGGGTTTTTATATGAAATACTATATCCATGCCAAATAACTTGTATTTTTGAAAAAAAACGATATGATTTACCTCTCTGTTTTGTATTGTAGAAAAAATATTACAATATATTTCTTTCATTTCATGCGGAAGACAATTATTATTTTTTTCAACGCGAACCCACCAAGTGGGATCGATTCCCGTTATAGTTCTTAACAGAAAGAGCTACGCCAAACCATCCATGTGCAAGCAGAAATAAACGCCGCCTAGTGCTAGCGTCAGGTGGGAACCAAGCTCAACGGAGTTCTGGATCAAAAGAACAAAGCTAGGGGGTTTTAAGAAACTAGTAGGTATCATAACAGCTCCCATACTTAAAAAATAAAAGTATCGTCTAGCATCCATTATAGACGAGCTTGAGGCTTTTGCGGAAATTAGGCCGCTCACCGCACAAGAAATTGAGCTTAAAAGCCAATCGAATGCGGAGATAGCAAAACTTCTGCTAGAGGAAGAGCTTAAGTGGTACCAAAGATCTAAGACCCAATTTATTTTTGAAGGGGATTCGAATACAAGATACTTTCATAGCATTGCCAATGGTAGACATAGGAAGAACTTATTCGTTCTCTGATTCAGGAAGAGGGCACGATTGAAGGTCATGAGAATCTTAAATCTTATATTACTAATTATTACAAATGTTTGTTTGACGTCCCTGAGGTTTTTTATGGATGAGTTTAGAACAGTGGATATTCCTCAGGTTTCGGATGAGGAAAATAACTTACTTAGTGCACCTTATTCGGAGGAGGAAGTAAATAAGGCTATTTTCTAAATGGAGCACAACAAAGCCACTGGTCCTGATGGCTTTTCATCTGACTTCTATCAGTCTTTCTGGGAAGTTCTTAAAATGGACCTGTTGGAGTTGTTTAGTTCTCTCCATTCCGAACAGCTTGAGTTGTTCCGTCTGAATTTTGGCGATATAATTCTATTCCTAAATTAATGAGGCAGAAAGGATCCAACAATATCGACCTATATGCCTTCTTAATGTTATCTTCAAAAATTTCACTAAAGTTGCCACGATTAGATTGAACTCAATAGATGATCGTCTAGTTCGTCTTTCTCAGACTACTTTTATGCATGGACGTAAAATCCTAGATGGGGTGGTGATCCTTCATGAAACAGTCGATGAACTACATTGCAAAAATCTGAATGGGGTCATATAAAAAATTGACTTTGAGAATGCTTAATTATGATAAAGTTAAATGGTCTTTTCTTCAACAAACTCTCAAAATGAAATGTTTTTCTCATGAGTGACGTGCTTTAATTCATAACTTCGTCTCGGGAGGAAGTGTTACCACTAAAGTCAATGACGACGTTGGCAAATACTTCTAGAGCAAGAAGGGACTCAGACAGGGCGATCCATTGTCATCAATGCTATTTAATATAGTGGCTAATATGCTCGCTGGCATGATTGAACGCGCTAAGTCTGATGGCCAGATTGAAGGTATGAATCGTTGATGGTGGATTATCCATTCTTCAGTACACCGACGATATGATTATTTTTATGGAACATGATATCGAGAAAGCAATGAATCTGAAGTTGATATATACTTTCAACATTTGATCAAATTATCGGGTCTAAAATAAATTTGTATAAGAGTGAGCTTTATTGTTTTGGCGAGGCTAAAGACCAGGTTGACCTGTATGCCAACCTTTTTGGTTGCGGGCGAGGCCAGTTTCTGATTAAGTACTTGGGAATTCCGATTCATTATCGAAGACTTACAAACGCCGAATGAAAAATGGTGGAAGAGAGGTTACAAATTAGATTAATCAGCTGGAAAGGCAAGTTACTATCTCTGGGAGGAAGATAAGTTCTTATCAATTCAATGCTAAGTAATATCGTACTACATTTGATTTTTTCTTTCTTCCAAGATCAAGATTCTTCTGGCAAGGGTATAGTCAAAAAAAGAGAAGTATAGAATCATAAAATGGAGCGTGGTTTGCCTCCTGAAAGATCAAGGAGGTCTTGAATCCAAGACCTTAAGATCAAAAATAGGGCCCTACTTGGTAAATGGTTGTTTAAGCTATTAACCGAGGATGGAATCGGGCAAACCATTCTTAGGAGAAAGTACATTGATCAAAATGGATTGTCTTTATTTCCGATGAAGATTCTTCTGGCAAGGGGACTCTCATTTTTGGGCTGGTCTTATGGCAACAAAAAAATTCTTCTTCCAATATGGTTATTTTTCCATTAGGGATGGATCAAGATTAGATTCTGGGAGGATAAATGGCTAGGAAATTCCACGCTCCGAGAATAATATCCGGCATTGTACAACATAGTTCGACACAAGAGTGTTACGCTCGCAAAGGTGTTGGAAACTTCGCCACTGAATGTGTCGTTCAGAAGAAGTCTCACTGGACCTAGACAAGCATTATGGAATGACTTGTTACGGCGTCTGGATACGGACCAACTGACGCCGGGACCCATTGTATTTCGTTGGAATCTTACTGAGAAAAGCACTTTCTCGGTAGATTCCATGTATAATGCTTTAATTCAACCCGATGTTTCAGTTGATCATAATAAGAAAATTTAGAAAATAAAGATTTCAGTTAAAACTAAAGTGTTCGAATGGTATATTCGTAGAGGCCTAATTCTTACCAAAGATAACTTTGTAAAATGTAATTGGCAGGAAAGCAAAAAGTGTGTCTTCTATCATCATAATGAGACTAGTAAGCACTTATTTTTTCAATGCAAATTTGCAAGATCTATATGATCAGCCATCCAGATTGGTTCTACCTTATATCCACCACGGAGCGTTGCGAATATATTTGGCAATTGGCTTAATGGTGTAGATCCTAGGTTCAAGCTACTTATTAGGGTGGGAGCGATTGTCATTATATGATCGCTATGGCTATGTAGAAATGACAAGATTTTTAATAATAAAAATGCTTTTGTTATGCATGTCATCTACCGGTGTACAACTACGCTCCATTTGTTGTCACAACTACAGTGTGCGGAGCATCGCGACCTATTTATAGAGGTATCTACACGGTTGGAGGACCCAGCGAGATATATTTTTTTCCCAACATGGATAGCAGTTTGATTTGCGAATCGACCTTCCTTCATCTTAGACTCGTTTTGTTTTTGTAATAGCTGAGACCTACAGTTTTCATTTAGTTTTAACTCGTGGATTGTTGCGGCTGTGTGCATTCTAGTTATACGGAGTCTAAGACCTAGGTGTATTGCTTTTTTAAAGTAATAAAGCATCCATTATAAAAAAAAAACATAACAGTTCAACGAACAAGGCGGGAGACTACAGCCAGAGAAAATGATATCTAGCTTTCAACGGCAACCAAAAGAAACTTCCATCTTCATCTGATATAACGCAGAAGACAATTAGTGAGTAGCTAGGTCAGTAGGTGAACCTTCCTTTTCGAAGAGAAGGTGATATATCAACCACTTCCACGTGACCATGCCTCCAATGCTTCCTACATGGCTACATTGCTACTCAGATCGGATGCCCAAATTAAGGCGCAGACGGAAGAAGCAAAATGTCCTTCAGGCTTCTCCGGGCGCGTACCGCCGGGCAATGCCACTTCTTGCCGCTGCTCCTGCTGCATCTCGTCCCCGGCTTCCTGCTTCTGCTGTTCTTGCGACCGGCCTCGGCGTCTGCGCCGACGGTGGTCACGCACCTGCCAGGATACGATGGGCCTCTGCCCTTCAACCTCGAAACAGGGTAAGCGCGCAGGAGTGCAGCAGCCCACAGCTAAGCTTCGCTCGTCGCAAATGGCGGTGTGACTCACGAAGCCGTCATGCGATGCAGGTACGTGGGCGTGGAGGATGAGACTGGAACGGAGCTCTTCTACTACTTCGTCGAGTCGGAGAGGAGCCCCGGCACGGACCCTGTGATCCTGTGGCTGACGGGCGGGCCCCGCTGCTCCGTCATCATGGGCCTAGCCTTCGAGATCGGTTAGTCCTCTGCAGATATTTCCTGATACCTGATTCTCAAAAGAAATAATCTTGCTGCTGATATATACCCATGCGTCGTTGTCTTGGACCTAGGTCCTCTAAGGTTTGTGCGGGCACCGTATAGTGGTGGTTTGCCGGAGTTGGTCTATAACCCACATTCATGGACCAAGGTGAGACTGATGTGCTCATCCATGACGACCGAAACTATTCGTCGTGATCAAAGTTCCTTCTGGTTCAGTTTTGTGGTTTACTGACGACGATTCTCAGATGGCAAACATCCTCTTGTTGGACTCTCCAGTTGGCTCAGGTTTCTCGTATGCGCGTGATCCCAAGGGCTACGATGTCGGAGACTACTCATCTTCTCTACATGTCCAAAGATTTTTGAATAAGGTGACGAGAAGTCGAGAAGCATTGCTCATGTTCCTACCGTTTGAATGGAGAACACTGTGCGTTGATTTCTGGCCGATGTGTGGATGGTTATGCAGTGGTTCACGGATCATCCGCACTACCTTTCGAATCCTTTCTACCTTGCTGGAGATTCATATGCTGGAAAGGTGATTCCACTTATTGCACAAGACATTTCGGAAGGTATTAATTATCTCTTTGCAACACTATACATGTATCTATGCACATTTCAGAAAGTAGTATGACATGTTCTAAGGAAACTTGGAAAAAAATCTCTTGGCGAAGTTCAGATTGCAAGCAGAAACCCTTTAAATACCCTCCTCAACTGACATTTCAAACTCTTCAGACAAATTCAGTTTGTTTTTACAGAAAGTAAACTATTAGGTCAGATATGCAAACAGTTCAGGAGAAATCACTTTAGAAGTTGCTATCTCAAATTTTGACTAAAGTTTTAGACTATTTTTGCGAGTAATCTGAAACATTTAGGAGTTAGGGGCGCTATTTTAAATGGGTTTGCACATCAGAGTTGTAATATGAACTTCAGCAAGAGTAGAGGGCGGTAATTTGGACTTTTCTCTTGATTTCACTTTGCTCCAGGAATTGAAATGGGGCAGCAGCCTATCATCAATCTCAAGGCAAGTTATTCTCTAGCTTTCAAACATTAAATACTTGCAACAGCAAAAGGATGGCAAACGGTGTTTGTGATCATGTATTTTACTCTTTTCCTGTTACTTCCATTTATCTCCAGGGATATATGGTCGGCAACCCTATAACAGACCCGAAGTTTGATGACAATTTCAGAATTCCAAGTGCTCATGGCTTCGGTATAATATCTGATCAAATATATGAGGTAATTCCACATTCACAAGCTTTGAAAATAGAGGTGATATTTTGTAGTATGTGTGGATGTAAGAAAATATAGCATGTTTCATGTCCCAAAGACTGCAAGGGAGAGTTGCAAAGGAGACTATATAAACCCGTCGAACAAAATGTGTGCTGAGGTTCTGCATACTATCAACAATGTAAGATTCATGTACTTCTTTATTGTTCCAAATGTCTGGTATTGCCAACATTTGCTAATTTACTTTTTTTCTACCGCAGCTCATTTCTGAAATTTCAATTGAGCACATCTTGTATGACAAATGTGACGTTGTCGCGCCAAATTCCGTAGATGATAATTCAAGAAGAAAGTTTTTGTTGGAAGGTTCTATCCAGATAAGCAAGCCACCTAGTCGACCTCCAGTAGATTGTTTTGTTAGTCTCTCTTTACCCCTCATCCCTTGATTGTTACTTTTATAGATAAATTCTGCTGAATGTGACAAATATCATATGACGCTATTTTCATAGAAAAAACTTATCTGGATTTTCTTTCTATACTGCAGACATATGGTTACTACCTAGCTTACTTTTGGATGAACAACAACTTGACTAAAAATGCTCTTGGGATTAAGGAGGTAAATACAATGTGTTCTACATGAAGTTTATGTATTCATGAAGTATGAATCTAAAAGTAGCATTAGCTTCTTTAGATCTAAAATCAGCCTTAGTATGGTCAAATATTGTTGTTGAGAAGTAGTAAAATCTGAAGAGCACAATCAACTTTTGAACACTGAACTTTGCCTCATATCTACTTTTTGGTCCGACGTTTTCAAAGACAGACAGTTCACTTTCGGAGCCTCCACTGACTTCCAAGTGATTTGGGATGATGCGTTGTCCAATGAAACTTGTTTTACTTACATAGTTAATTGCCACATGGATATGAGGTATAGTTTTGCTAATAGTGGGATATGAGGGGGCAGCCCGTGTGAAAAGGCAAGAAGATGGGTAGTTGATCATGTTGGTCCAAGGCACTTTATTTCCACATTTTGTGAGTGTACAAAAGGGCTACTTCCCAAGTTTTGTTCATTTTAGATGCTTTTGAAGTTTTAGGACCAAAATTTACTCTGGGAATTTGCCGAGCGTTCAAAAGCTAGCGGATCTTTCTACGCAGCTGAGTTGAAACTGATAGATCCGTCGGATCGACTAGACTAGATGCAATCCGGTAGATGCTATTTTTGTATGTATACTGCGAGATCGAGAGGGAGTGAGAGACAAACCTTCTCCCTTCGAGGAGGAGCTCGAGCCGTTGTCCATGGCGACGGCGCGAGTGGCGTGAGCGTGCGGTGGCGGCGGTGGCAGAGCTTCCCGTGAGCACTGCGCTAACCCTAGATCGGTAGGGAATATCGGTGGGGTGACTGGCGGCACGACGAACCTCGTACCGTGTGCCCCGGCCCCCACCTCTTTATATAGCGCAGGTCACAGGGGCCCACCAACCATAAGAGGGTTGGACGCCCCCGATCAGGGCGCGAACGAGGTCAAGGACTCGTTACCGATCCGTTGGGATCGGTGACGTGGAGATCATCCTAACATTCTCCCCCTTGATCTCAACTTTTCTTTTAACTTTATACTTTCACTTTATTCGTTTCATTTTGGATCAGTCCATAGGGCATGTTTCATCGTCACAGCTCTATTGCCGATAGAATCAGACAGACCACAATACACTTCTCTGTTTTGAAACAAATTCTTTTACTTTTGGGCCTCTTATGATCCAGGATAGGTAAGACTTTCCCTTAAACCCATGCCGGCTACGTGCTCCTTGAACACGCTGGGTGGTAAGCATTTCGTTAGCGGATCCGCAAGCATATCTTTTGTCCTTATATGCTCGAGACTTATAGTTTGATCCTGGACCTTGTGTTTCACAACATAATACTTAACCTCAATCGGTTTCGTAGCATTACTCGACTTGTTGTTGTGAGCATAAAATACTGCAGGCTCATTGTCGCAGTACATCTTTAGTGGTTTGTCAATACAATCTACCACTTTCAAGTCGGGTATAAATTTCTTTAACCATAATGCCTGCCCCGTGGCTTCATAACATGCTATAAATTCTGCATACATCGTGGATGATGCAACTATGGTCTGTTTGGAGTTTCTCCACGAAATAGCTCCCCCTGCGAGGGTAAATACATATCCAGATGTGGATTTTCTATCATCTTTATCCCCCGCAAAATCTGCGTCTGAATACCCTCTTATTTCTAGGGAATCAGATCTTCTGTATGTTAGCATGTAACTCTTTGTGCCTTTCACATAACGCAATGCCTTCTTTACCATTTTCCTTTCAAAACCTGGATTTTCTTGATATCTACCGAGTACTCCGGTGATAAATGCTAAGTCAGGGCGAGTGCACACTTGTGCATACTGTAGGCTTCCAATAGCCGAAGCATATGGAACCGCTTTCATTTGATCGAGCTCGTATTGATTTTGGGGACTTTGATGCTTCCCAAAACTGTCGCCCTTGACTATAGGGGCAGGTGTGGCACTTGCACTTATGCATATTATACTTACTTAGAATCTTTTCTAAATAAGCCTTTTGCGATAGTCCTAATACTCCATTGTTCCAATCTCGGTGAATTTCTATGCCCAAAACATATGACGCTTCACCAAGATCTTTCATATCAAAATTTGAGGACAAGAACTTCTTTGTCTCTTGCAGTAGACTAACATCACTGCTGGCAAGCAGAATATCATCCACATACAAGATTAGGAAAATATATTTCCCACTTTTAAAATTTGCATAAACGCAATTGTCCTCAATATTTTCTTTAAATCCAAATCTCTTAATTGGTTCATTAAACTTTAGATACCACTGTCTGGAGGCTTGCTTCAATCCATAAATGGATTTCTTTAGGCGACATCCCATTTCTTCCTTGCCTTCCATGATAAAACCCTTAGGTTGTTTCATGTAGACATTTTTTTCTAAATCCCCGTTTAGAAATGCCGTCTTTACATCCATTTGATGCAACTCTAAATCAAAATGTGCAACTAGTGTCATTATGATTCTGAAGGAATCCTTACATGAGACCGGAGAAAAAGTCTCATTGTAATCTATCCCTTCTCTTTGTGTAAATCCTTTTGCCACGAGTCGTGCTTTATACTTTTCGACATTCCCATTGGAGTCATATTTTATTTTGTAGACCCATTTGCAGCCCACTGTTTTGGCTCCTTTAGGAATATTCTCTAAGTCCCAAACATTGTTGGTACTCATCGATCTCATTTCGTCTTCCATGGCCTCCACCCACTTTGATGAATCTGGGCTTCTCATGGCTTCTTCATATGAAGTGGGATCACCTTCCATATGAACTCTTTCTGTGTTGTAAACTTTGTAATCAGTCGAAATGGCTGATTTTCTAGCTCTTGTAGACCTTCTAGGGGCCACATTCTCTTGAGCATTCTGTTCCTCAACTTGTGGCTCAGCTTCTGGAGGTGGCTGATACGTCCAATTTGCATCACTATTTTATATCATAATTTGCTGTTATTCATTGATATATTTCATATTTGGACACAATACTTATGTTATTTCATCTATTTTGCATGTTTCATCATTATTGGAGGATCGAACGCCGGAGCCGGGATTACTGCTGGAAAAAGCACCGTCGAACGCAATATTTCGGAAGATCAAGCTGTGGAAGGAAATTATACCAAAAATCCTATTTTTCAAGATGACGAAGGAAGCCGAGAAGGAGGGGCCGGGGAGGAGCCGGGGTGGGCCCACACCCTAGGGCGGCGCGGCCCGAGCCCCGGCCGCGCCGCCATGTGGTGTGAGGGGCCCACGACCCCTTTCGCCTCCTTTTCTTCGCGAAACCCTTCGTCCCGAAGACCTAAGCCACGAGGGGTACCTCACGAAGAGTTACGGCCGCCTCGCGGGGCGGAGAACACCGAGAGAGAAAGAGCTCTCCGGCGGACAGGAATCCGCCGGGAAATTCCCTCCGGAGGGGAAATCGACGCCATCGTCACCGTCATCGAGCTGGACATCATCTCCATCACCATCATCATCATCTCCACCATCATCACCGCCATCTCCTCCGCAGCACCTCGTCGCCGCCGTGGCAATTTGGGTTTGATCTTGATTGTTTGATAGGGAAACTCTCCCGGTATCGATCTATACTTGTTGTTGATGCTATTGAGTGAAACCATTGAACCAAGTTTATGTTCAGATTGTTATTCATCATCATATCACCTCTGATCATGTTCCATATGATGTCTCGTGAGTAGTTCGTTTAGTTCTTGAGGACATGGGTGAAGTCTAAATGTTAGTAGTGAACTATGGGTGAGTAATATTCAATGGTGTGATATTTAAGTTGTGGTGTTATTCTTCTAGTGGTGTCATGTGAACGTCGACTACATGACACTTCACCATTTATGGGCCTAGGGGAATGCATCTTGTATTCGTTTGCTAATTGCGGGGTTGCCGGAGTGACAGAAACCTAAACCCCCGTTGGTATATCGATGCGGGGAGGGATCGCGGGATCTCGAGTTTAAGGCTGTGGTTAGATTTATTCTTAATTACTTTCTTGTAGTTGCGGATGCTTGCAAGGGGTATAATCACAAGTATGTATTTAGTCCTAGGAAGGGCGGTACATTAGCATAGGTTCACCCACACAACACTTATCATAACAATGAAGATTATTTAGCCGTATGTAGCGAAAGCACTAGACTAAAATCCCGTGTGTCCTCGAGAACGTTTGGTCATTATAAGTAAACAAACCGGCTTGTCCTTTGTGCTAAAAAGGATTGGGCCACTCGCTGCAATTGTTACTCTCGCACTTTACATACTCGTACTTTATTCAACTGTTACATCAAAACCCCCGAATACTTGTACGTGAGCATTTACGGTGAATCCTTCATCGAAAGCTGCTTGTCAACACCTTCTGCTCCTTGTTAGGATCGACATTCTTACTTATCGAAGATACTACGATACACCCCTATACTTGTGGGTCATCAAGACTATTTTACGGCGCCGTTGCCGGGAGTGAAGCGCTATTGGTAAGTGGAATTGGTAAGGAAAACCTTTCTTGTTTGTGCTGATTTTATTTACTGCTCTTGCTATAAATCATTATGGAGAGATCTTCTCTTCAATTTCTATTTGGGAAATCTACTACTACTGCAACGGTAGTGGATGAGGCGCCAGGTGAGGAAGTAATACCATATAAAATACCTACGAAAATTATTGAACATGTTATGGATAACCGCTATGAAGGGGATGGAAGCTGTCCATCCCGGTGATCATTTACTGTTTTTGCATGAATTATGCGGGTTATTCAAATGTGCAGGTATTGCTATGGATGAAGTGAGGAAGAAATTATTCTCTTTATCGCTGTCCGGTAAGGCGGCGCATTGGTATAAATTCCTGGATAATGGGGATTCTCTTGAATGGAATGATATTGTGCCCCGGTTTTATTCTAAGTTCTATCCTCCAAGTGAAATTCATAAGGATCGGAACCGCATATATAATTTCTGGCCTCATGATGGAGAGAGTATTGCCCAAGCTTGGGGGAGATTGAAGTCTTTAATGCTCAAATGCCCCATTCATGAGCTTCCTGGTAATGTTATTATTGATAATTTCTATGCAAGACTTTCTTTTCAAGACAAGACCTTGCTTGGATACTTCTTGTTCGGATCATTTACACGCAACAAAGAAGAGTTTAAAAGGGACCTTCTTGATCGAATCCAAGAAAATACTGAAGGTTGGGAGAACGACAAGGATAGAGAATCGGGTATAATTTATGATTATAAATGCATTGAAGCTTTTATGGATACTTGATTTATTTCGTAATATGAGTGCTACATATGGTCTTGATTCCCAAGTTGCTGTAAATCTTTATAAAGCTTTTGCCTCTCATTATGAATTGCCTAAGAAGAATTTTGATAAGTATCATGAACCATACAAAGATAAAATTGATTCATCTATTAATAAGTGTGTTGTAATTGAAGCTAGCTGATCGTGTCATTCCCGAAGCTTATATTGAAAAAACTCCTTTCCCTGCTAAAATGAAAGAGTACTCTGTTATAAATAGTGCGGTTCATAAAAGTGAAAAGAAACCTAGAGAACACTGAAGAACAAATAAAAATTGAACCTCTTTGTTGCAATAGTTAAAGATCTTGTGATCTGAAAATGTTGAGGATGGTCATATTATTTTCTGTGAAGATGCTTCTAATATTGTTTCACATCCTAATAAACCCAAGCAAGCTAGTGTTCCTATGCTATCTGTTAAAATTGGTGATCATTGCTATTATGGATTATGTGATATTGGTGCAAGTGTTAGTGCTATTCCGTATGAGCTTTACACGGAGATTATGCACGAAATTGATTCTTGTGAACTTGAAGATATTGATGTGGTTATTCAGCTGGCTAATAGAGAAACTATTTCACCAATTGGTATTGTCCGAGATGTGGAAGTTTTATGCGGTAAGATTAAATATCCTGCGACTTTTTGGTACTAGGTTCTGCTGCTAGTGATTATTGTCCTATTATTTTTGGTAGACCTTTTCTAAATACTTGTGGAGCTATTATAGATTGCAAGAAAGAGAAAATTTTGACTAAATTTGCTGGTGAATCTTATGAGTTTAACTTCTCTAAATTTACTAAAACTCCTTATAAAGCTGATTTGCCTAGTAATGATTTTAAAATGGAGCGAGTGTGCATCTATTGTTCTTGTTCCTAACAATCCTTTGCGGCAACATTTGGAGGATAGCGAGAGTGAAATTTTTAGGAAAGAAAGAGATGAACTTGAGGAAATCTTTCTTCGCCAACCTATTCTCAAGCACGATTTACCGGTGGAAGATTTGGGTACAACACCGCCACCTAAGGAAGATCCTGTTTTTGATTTAAAGCCTTTACCCGATAATCTTAAATATGCTCATATTGATGATAAGAAAATATATCCTGTTATTATTAGTTCTAAGCTTACGAGTTTGAAGAAGAAAGATTATTGCAAATATTGAAGAAACACCGAGGAGCTATTGGCTACACTCTTGATGATTTGAAGGGGATTTCTCCATCTATTTGCCAACATGCTATTAATATGGAAGATGATGCAAAGCCTGTTGTTGAACCTCGGCGTCGTCTAATTCCGAAGATGAAGGAAGTGGTAAGGAATGAGGTATTACGACTTCTTGAAGCTGGTATTATATATCCTATTGCTGATAGTAGATGGGTTAGTCCTGTACATTGCGTTCCCAAGAAAGGAGGTATGATTGTTGTGCCTAATGATAATGATGAGCTCATTCCTCAAAGAGTGGTTGTAGGGTATAGAATGTGCATTGATTTTCGAAAAGTTAATAAAGTTACTAAGAAAGATCATTACCCTTTACCATTTATTGATCAAATGCTAGAAAGATTGTCTAAAAATACTCATTTTTGCTTTCTTGATGGTTATTACGGATTTTCACAAATTGCTTGTTAAAGCTAAAGATCAAGAGAAAACCACCTTTACTTGTCCCTATGGAACTTATGCTTATAGACGTATGCCTTTTGGTTTATGTAATGCTCCTGCTACTTTTCAAAGATGCATGTCTGCTATTTTTCATGGTTTTTGTGAAAGTATTGTAGAGGTATTCATGGATGATTTTTCTGTTTATGGGAATTCTTTTGATAGTTGCTTGCGAAACCTTGATAAAGTTTTGCGAGAGATGTGAAGAAACTAACCTTGTTCTTAATTGGGAGAAATGCCACTTTATGGTTAATGAAGGAATTGTATTGGGACATAAAATTTCGAGAGAGGTATTGAAGTTGATAGAGCTAAAGTTGAAGCTATTGAGAAGATGCCCTATCCAAGGGATGTTAAAGGTATTCGTAGTGTTCTTGGTCATGCTTGGGTTTTATAGGAGGTTTATTAAAGATTTCTCCAAGATTTCAAAGCCTCTTACTAATCTTCTTCAAAAAGATGTACCATTTGTTTTTGATGATGATTGTAAGGAAGCTTTTGAAACTCTTAAGAAAGCCTTAACAAGCTGCTCCTATAGTTGAACCTCCGATTGGAATTTACCATTTGAAATTATGTGTGATGCTAGTGATTTTCTTGTAGGCGCTTGTTCTTGGACAGCGAGTAGATAAAAAACTGAATGTTATTCATTATGCTAGTAAAACTCTTGATGCTGCTCAAAGAAATTATGCTACAAGCTGAAAAGGAATTGTTGGTCTGTAGTCTTTGCTTGTGATAAATTTAGATCTTATATTGTTGATTCAAAAGTTACAATTCATACTGATCATGCTTGCAATTAGATACCTTATGACAAAGAAAGATGCTAAGCCGAGGCTTATTAGATGGGTACTTCTTTTGCAAGAATTTGATTTACATATTGTAGATAGGAAAGGTGCTTGATAATCCTGTTGCTTGATAATTTGTCTAGATTGGAAAATATTGCTTATGATCCTGTTCTCGTTAATGATAGTTTTCCAAATGAACAATTGGCTGTAATAAAGGTGAGCTCGCGAGACAGGTCCTTGGTATGCTTGATTATGCTAACTTTATTGTTTCCAAGTACTTGCCTCCAACCTTTTCAGCTCGGCAGAGGAGGAAATTCTTTTATGACTTGAGGCATTATTTCGGGATGACCCACACTTATATAAAGAAGGAGTGGATGGTATTATGCGAAGGTGTGTTCCCGAATATGAACAACAAGAGATATTGAGTAAATGTCATGGCGGTGCTTATGGAGGACATCATGCCGGAGATAGAACCGCGCAAAAGGTTCTACAATCAGGTTTTTATTGGCCAACTCTCTTCAAAGATGCAAGGAAGTTTATTTTATCTTGTGATGAATGTCAAAGGGTTGGTAATATCTCCGGACGCAATGAAATGCCTATGAATTATACTCTTGTTATTGAACCGTTTGATTGTTGGGGATTTGACTTCATGGGACCATTTCCCTCTTCAAAAGGTAACACTCATATACTTGTTGCTTGTTGATTATGTTACTAAATGGGTGGAAGCCATACCTACAAAAAGTGCTGATGGTGAGACCTCTTTAAAAATGCTTTTAGATATTATTTTTCCTAGATTTGGAGTACCTAGATATATTATGACTGATGGAGGTTCTCATTTTATTCATGGAGGTTTTAGAAAAACTCTTGCTAAGTATGGTATTAATCATAGAATTGCTTATGCTTATCACCCTCAAAGTAGTGGCCAAGTAGAACTATCAAATAGGGAAATTAAATCTATTTTGGGAAAGGCTGTTAATAAATCTAGAAAGAATTGGGCTAGTAAATTGAAAGACGCACTATGGGCTTATAGAACTGCTTATAAAAACCCCATGGGAATGTCACCTTATAAAATGGTTTATGGAAAAGCTTGTCATTTACCTTTAGAACTAGAACACAAAGCTTATCGAGTACGTTAGAGAATTAAATAAAGATCCTAAACTTGCTGGTGATAAGAGGTTGCTACAATTAAGTTCTCTTGATGAATGGAGAAGTGAAGCTTATGAAAATGCTAAACTCTTTAAAGAAAAAGTTAAAAAATGGCATGATAGAAGGATCATCAAAAGAGAGTTTAATGTTGGGGATAAAGTCCTATTGTATCGGTCTCGTCTCAGATTCTTTGCGGGAAATTACTCTCGAAATGGGAAGGACCATATGTTGTCGAGGAGGTGTATCGTTCAGGAGCAATCAAGATTAGCTCTCTCCAAGGCAATGCTACGCAAGTGGTGAATGGACAAAGACTCAAGCATTATATCTCGGGTGATTCTTATAATGTTGATGTTGATATTATTCGAGTGGAAACACCGGAAGCTTTCATCAAGGGACAAATTGACAATCCGCCAGAACTCAACTTTGAATAGGTAACAGTACTGGTAATGAAAAGTTCGCGATTTACTTTCCGAACATTATTTTCGCTGTTTTTGGAAAATATGAGAAATTACGAGTTCGAAACGGAGTGGAAAAGACGCACGAGGGGGCGCCACCATAGGCCGGCGCGGCCTAGCCAGGGCCCGCGCCGACCTATGGTTTGGCCGCCCCGTCGCCCCTTTCCGACTCTGGTTCGATCTGGTACTTTCCTTTTGTCGAGAAAATTTTTGCTATATAATCCCCCGGACCCCCGGAGGTCCGTATATCGTGTTCTCGACGTGTTTTGTTTCGAGTTGTTTCGCCGGGATTTGCTTCGGATCTAGAGCCACCATGTCTTCGTCGGAAGCTCCGAAGGACAACTCCGGCAAGGATGTTGGCAACTTGTACATGGAGGAGCTGAAGATGCACCCCAAGGAGTTGCTTGCTCGTTGAAGGAGAAGCTGCAGGTCAAGGATGTCCGGGGTCCTAAAGGAGAAGGAAGCCTGGAAGACGGGATGGAGAAGCTAGAACAAGAGGTTTTCAAGTACAAGAAGATGGCTGAGCGTGAGGTGGATATCTTCCACAGGATTGTGTCCGAACTCATTGCTTGAACATGAGAAGGAAGCTGGAAAGCTTTGGAGCGACATCCTCTCACTTCACGACACCACCAACAAGCTCCAAGCACAACTCTATGACGTTCGGAATCAAAGCGTGAGTATGAAAATAGATTTAAATACATAAGCCGTCTTGCCGGTTTCGGGATTCCGAGACCAAGATGTCGTTTCTTGATGGAGAGCCTTTTCCTTGGAAGTCGATGACGGGAATTCATCACCACCATCACCAAAGGAGTAATCCATCATCGGTATTGGCATCCCCTTGGTTTGTTCCAAGCTTGGGGGAGTGCCGCGGTATCACATTATCATTACCTTTTACTTTTTACTATCAAGTAGTGTCATATCATGAGTAGGGAAGTTATCGTATGAGATGGGTTGCGGTGTGGAGTATCTCTCCTTTAGTTTGTCTATGTATCCCTTGGTGTGAGTTATCGTTATGGAATATTAATGAGAAGTCTTATCATTTACATATTGCACACCTTATTTTAGTTTGCAATTTCTACTATATGATTGATCTTGATTTTAGTATTGGTACCACTTTGGGAGTATTGAGTTAATCTATTTGGTTTTGGCAAACTTAGCAATGGTCAATAGCAACAACACTTTGAGTTTTAGATGAATAGAGGAAGTACATGTAGAAGATATTATTATCTTTCTTATCAGTTTTTAGCTTAGTATTCTAAAGTTAAAACTATTTGTGCTTACAAGGAAGATACATGATTGTTTCTATCATATGTATATTTGTTTGTTTCCCTCGACTCTTATGCTTGCTAATTAACCTTGCTAGCCAAAGACCTGTACTGAGAGGGAATACTTCTCGTACATCAAAACCTGAACCCAAACCTATGCCATTTGTGTCCACCATACCTACCTACTTGCATGGTATTGTTTGCCATTCCAAGTAAATACTTCATGTGCTACCTTTAAACAATTCAAAACTTATTACTTCTTATTTGTGTCAATGTTTTATAGCTCATGAGGAAGTATGTGGTGTTTTATCTTTCGGTCTTGTTAGGCAGCCTCCACTAAAGGACTAGTGGTTTCATCCACTTATCCTATAATTTTGCAATAAGAGGCGGCAACGGGGTTCCCAGCCCCAATTAATTAACTTTCATTAATAATTCTCTTCACATGTTTTGCCCTGATTCATCGGTAAGCAACTTAATTTTGCAATAGACACTCCTCCATGGTATGAGATTGTTGGAAGGCACCCGAGGATTCGGTTAGCCATGGCTTGTGTAAGCAAAGGTTGGGAGGAGTGTCAACCCTTAAATAAACTAAAATACATGTGTAAACAAAAGAGAAGAGGGATGATCTACCTTGCTTGGTAGAGATAACGTCCTTCATGGGAGCCGCTCTTTGGAGGTTTGTTTGGCAAGGGGTTAGAGTACCCGCTACCAGTCGTTGACAACAACAAACACCTCTCAAAACTTTACTTTTACTCTCTTTATATGATTTCAAAACTGAAAAAGCTCTAGCACATGATTTAATCTCTGCTTCCCTCTGCGAAGGGCCTGTCTTCTACTTTATGTTGAGTCAGTAAACCTATTTCTCTCCATCTCAAGCAAGCATTTGAGTAGTTGTGATCAAACCATTATATTGTGATTTGCTACATCATGTCTTTTATTCTTCCTTGTTTAGTACAAGTTTTATACTGAATGAATATAGCTTTGCAAGTTATCAATGATTATGAAGAGACCATTATGATTGAGTATGCAAGTTGTGCATTATAAACTTTAAACATGAGAGCGCTGCTCAAGAAGATAAATATAATTTGTTAAATGTTCTCTGACCAAGAACAAAGTTTGCCATCACCAACTATGATTCCTTATGCACCTTTATTTGTGACTACCTTATACTTGTTTCAAGATTGAGTTATATGAGGAAGTCGTTTACTATAATGTCTTGTGTGAATGAATATGATGCTTCTTGTCCGTATTTTATTTATCGACTCTTCACTCCATAAACATGTGGACCTGTTTACGAGTTCGGTTTCGCTTGGGGACAAGCGAAGTCTAAGCTTGGGGGAGTTGATACGTCCAATTTGCATCACTATTTTATATCATAATTTGCTGTTATTCATTGATATATTTCATATTTGGACACAATACTTATGTTATTTCATCTATTTTGCATGTTTCATCATTATTGGAGGATCGAACGCCGGAGCCGGGATTCTGTCTGGAAAAAGCACCGTCGAACGCAATATTTCGGAAGATCAAGCTGTGGAAGGAAATTATACCAAAAATCCTATTTTTCAAGATGACGAAGGAAGCCGGAAGGAGGGGCCGGGAGGAGCCGGGGTGGGCCCACACCCTAGGGCGGCGCGGCCCAGGCCCTGGCCGCGCCGCCATGTGGTGTGAGGGGCCCACGACCCCTTTCGCCTCCTTTTCTTCGCGAAACCCTTCGTCCCGAAGACCTAAGCCACAGAGGGTACCTCACGAAGAGTTACAGCCGCCTCTGCGGGGCGGAGAACACCAGAGAGAAAAGAGCTCTCCGGCGGACAGGAATCCGCCGGGGAAATTCCCTCCCGGAGGGGGAAATCGACGCCATCGTCACCGTCATCGAGCTGGACATCATCTCCATCACCATCATCATCATCTCCACCATCATCACCGCCATCTCCTCCGCAGCACCTCGTCGCCGCCGTGGCAATTTGGGTTTGATCTTGATTGTTTGATAGGGGAAACTCTCCCGGTATCGATCTATACTTGTTGTTGATGCTATTGAGTGAAACCATTGAACCAAGTTTATGTTCAGATTGTTATTCATCATCATATCACCTCTGATCATGTTCCATATGATGTCTCGTGAGTAGTTCGTTTAGTTCTTGAGGACATGGGTGAAGTCTAAATGTTAGTAGTGAACTATGGGTGAGTAATATTCAATGGTGTGATATTTAAGTTGTGGTGTTATTCTTCTAGTGGTGTCATGTGAACGTCGACTACATGACACTTCACCATTTATGGGCCTAGGGGAATGCATCTTGTATTCGTTTGCTAATTGCGGGGTTGCCGGAGTGACGAAACCTAAACCCCCGTTGGTATATCGATGCGGGAGGGATCGCGGGATCTCGAGTTTAAGGCTGTGGTTAGATTTATTCTTAATTACTTTCTTGTAGTTGCGGATGCTTGCAAGGGGTATAATCACAAGTATGTATTTAGTCCTAGGAAGGGCGGTACATTAGCATAGGTTCACCCACACAACACTTATCATAACAATGAAGATTATTTAGCCGTATGTAGCGAAAGCACTAGACTAAAATCCCGTGTGTCCTCGAGAACGTTTGGTCATTATAAGTAAACAAACCGGCTTGTCCTTTGTGCTAAAAAGGATTGGGCCACTCGCTGCAATTGTTACTCTCGCACTTTACATACTCGTACTTTATTCAACTGTTACATCAAAACCCCCGAATACTTGTCCGTGAGCATTTACCAGTGAATCCTTCATCGAAACTGATTGTCAACACCTTCTGCTCCTCGTTGGGATCGACATTCTTACTTATCGAAGATACTACGATACACCCCCTATACTTGTGGGTCATCAGTGGCTGTTGTTGCTCCCTTTCATGCTCAACAAATGGTTCATTCGGCTCCTGACGGACAGGTTCCGAATTTTCACTCATCGTTGTCATGGGTGGATTCACAACAGGCGTTTGCACCACAGTCGCAGGGATCGTCGGTACAGGTGCACATGGTAGCGCAAAAAATGGCTCCTGAGTCATCGGATTAGGTGCATGCACCCTCTTCTCCTCAAGATCAATTTTCCGAGCTACCATGCTCCCCTCATCATTTCGTCTTCTAAGAAGACAAGCATGTCTCGTTTCCACAAACTTTGTGTATTTCTCCGGACGAGTAGAAACGATAACCTTTTGACTTTTCGGGATAGCCAATAAAATGGCAGTCGACTCGTTTTGGTATCTAACTTTGCGATATTTGGATTGAATACTTTGGCCTCAGCGAGGCTCCCCCACACTTTCAGGTGGTTTAGAGAAGGCACTCTCCCCGTCCATAGCTCATACGGCGTTTTGGGCACCGATTTGCTTGGTACTCGTTTAGAATGTGAATAGCGGTTTTTAACGCCTCAATCCACAATCCCAATGGTAGGGTGGAATAGCTCATCATATCGCGCACCATATCCATGAGGGTACGGTTGCGCCTTTCAACTACCCCATTCTGCCGAGGTTCGCCCGACATCGAGTATCGGGCGACTATTCCGACTCTCCGTAGAAACCTTGCAAAAGGTCCAGGGACTTGGCCATATGGAGTATGTCGACCGTAGTACTCCCCTCCACGATCGGACTCGACTATCTTTATTCTTTTATCATGCTGATTTTCAACTTCAGCTTTGAATATTTTGAATTTATCCAACGCTTCTGTTCTTTCTTTTATTGGATAAATATAACCATATCGGGAGTAATCATCCGTGAATGTTATGAACGAATCATAGCCATCCACACTTTTCACCGGAAATGGTCCACATATGTCGGTGTGAATTATTTCTAGTGTTGCTGTGCTTCGATTTGCACCCTTTTTAATTTGCTTTATAAATTTTCCTTTAATGCAATCGATGCACTGTTCTATGTCTGAGAATTCTAATGGAGGAAGAATATCATTTTTAACGAGTCTTTCTATTCTCACCCTCGAAATATGGCCTAGGCGGCAGTGCCATAATTTTGATGATTCACCAGTTCTTTTTCTTTTCTTTCCTTCTTTTTCCGACGAGGGTATTTGTTCATTCACTTTACACACAGACAATACTTTTTCACGCAAGGACAATAAATAAAGCTCATCATGGAGTATAGCAATCCCAACATAAGAATTATTACACCATATGGCACATTTGCCATGTCCAAAATAACATTGATAACTGTCTTTATCTAAGCGCGATACACTTATTAAATTTCTATGTATGGAAGGAACAAATAAGACATCTCTAAAGAATTTGCAACATGAACAGTTGCACCTGAGTCAATCCACCAAGTAGATTTCGAAAACTGTGTATACAGGGATTCATTTACAAAGGAAACTAAATTGTTACCTTTCTTTGCCATTAATTCTTTCAGAAAAGCAGGGCAGTCTTTCTTGTAGTGCCCAGTCTTCTGACAGTGAAGACACTGGTCTTTATTCACTGGCAATGGCCTGTGCTGGAACTTCTGATGCTGTATTGGGGCTTTACCATATTGCTTTGAAGGAGAACCATTGTTGCTTGGTGTGAAGGGCCTTTTCTTATTGTCCTTCACATAATTGATGGTACCTCCATTCTGTGCCTTGAGTCTATCCTCCTCTTGCACACACATGGCAATGGTCTTTTCAATGTCCCATTTCGCAGGACTCATGTTGTAATTGATGACAAAGTTGTCAAACTGTTGTGGCAATGAAGCCATCACCAAGTGAACCGAAGTGCGAGCTTCGGCTCAGGTCGACATCCATGGGCTTCGACTTTGCGATCGAGGTTACTCATCCTGAGGATGTGCTCCCTGATGCCATGTGCACCTCCAGTATACTTTTCTGTCACCAGCTGCTTCAACAGCTGGGTTGCATATGTCTTTGAAGAACCAGTGAACTGGCTCTTTATCTTTTCTAGGTACTCCCCAGCGGAAGCACACTCTGTAATTGAGCCCACGATAGCGTTCTCAATTGTATTCTTTATAAATGCCATGCACTTTTTGTTGGCAGTCTGCCACTTTCTGTTCTCTAGGGTGTAGGACATCTCCACAGGAGCATGGTCCCTTTTCTTTTTAGCCCATGCATCATCAGTATCCTCGTCATCTCTGACGGGGTCGAGAGGCTTGATGGGCTGCGGTGTGTCAACCACCCGGTCCACCTCGGCACGTACGAAGGCGAAATCCACCTTCTTCCTCCATTCTGTGTAGTTATCCCCTCTAAGGGTGGGAATATCCTTGATGCAGCTCATCAAGTAGAACCCTCCTGAAAACCACAAAGAAGTGAGAACAGTACAATTGCAAATTATAATTCGACGTTGGTCCGAATTAAAACATGCAACTGTTAATGCAAATAAAACTATATCACCGTTGGGCAGAAATAGAGATAAATGCACATATCATTACAACAAAACATGGTCATGTCATTAATAACGTTGGTCAAAAAATAACAGAACCATAATTGTCACAATAACCACTTTTCATTTAACTTTGAATTTTAACTATCATGTTGCATTTAAAAAATGCTTCTTTTACTATTTGCAGCGGAAACTATGAATTTAAACTTTAAACTTTGAACTTTTCAGAGGCATTTCCTTTACTTTTTAATTTCTGAACAAATATTTCGTTGGTCCTATTTATTCAGAAAAAACTAACAAAATTTTGGCCAAAAATGACCCAAAACTGCCTAAAAATGCCTCTGTAATTAGTAAAACTGTGCAAAACTGTAAAAACATACTGTTACTGTCGCGGCCCACGCGGCCCGCACGCGGCGAGCGACGCGCAGCAACGCACCGCCCACGCGGCTGACGGACGCGGCGCCCACGCGGCCAGTAGACACGGCCCGCACGCGGCGAGGCCTGCTAACGCGACCTGGCCCGCGTCGCCAACACGGCCACCACGCGGCCTGCCAAACGCATCCTCCACGTGCCGACGTGGCTCTATCCTGGCCGTCCGATTCGATCGACGGCGGCCCTTCTCTTTCGGCTGGTATAAAGGGGAGACCGAACCGGTCAAACCCTAACCCTAGCCTCACTTTGCCCCCGACCCGCTCTCTGGCGGCTGGGAGACGACGGCGGCGGCCCGCGCGCGCGCCTGGCCACCTTGTCGCCGGCGGCGAGCGGAGCAGCCTGCCCCTCCTCCCACTGTCTCTGTGCCTCCGACGGCGGCGGCGGTGAGGCTTCTCCTCCCGCACGCCTGCCCCGCCTCGCTCCCCCTGGCAGTACTGTCCCGCGCGGCGCCGCTCGGCTCTAAAACCGGCGACGGCACGACGGCCACGTTGAGGCGAGCAGCAGCACCCCCCTGTGCCTCTTGCCGGTGGGTGCGTCCACCCGAGTGGTGGGCGCACCGCCGTCAAGGGATGCAGAGGTGGTGCTCTATCTTTGCCGGCGACGTGCCGCAGCACGGTAAGCCGGTGAGCTTTCGGCGAGCACAAGGCCCCGGCCGGTGAGGTTCTTTTCTTTGCTCCGTCTTGCATAAGCTAGAGGAGTAGCCCTTCTTCCCGATGCCTCGGCTTGCCGATGCGCATCGGGATCGAGAGGGGCGGCGCGGCCTTACGGCGGCACGAACTTTGCCGGCGAACCCGAGGGTTTCGACCGGTCGCTTTTCTTTTCTTTTGGGACGGGGTTGCTGTTCATACATTCTACCGAAAAAGATCTAGAACTAGCTGCTCTGATACCATTGATAGATCCGTCGGATCGACTAGACTAGATGCAATCCGGTAGATGCTATTTTTGTATGTATACTGCGAGATCCAAGAGAGATCGAGAGGGAGTGAGAGACAAACCTTCTCCCTTCGAGGAGGAGCTCGAGCCGTTGTCCATGGCGACGGCACGAGTGGCGTGACCGTGTGGTGGCGGCGGTGGCAGAGCTTCCCGTGAGCACTGCGCTAACCCTAGATCGGTAGGGAATATCGGTGGGGTGACTGGCGGCGCGACGAACCTCGTACCGTGTGCCCCGGCCCCCACCTCTTTATATAGCGCAGGTCACAGGGGCCCACCAACCATAAGAGGGTTGGACGCCCCCGATCAGGGCGCGAACGAGGTCAAGGACTCGTTACTGATCCGTTGGGATCGGTGACGTGGAGATCATCCTAACAGAAACCATGTAGGAACGCTCTGCCAGTTTTTCCCAATCCAAATCATTTGGAACAGTATTCATAAAAATGGATTTGGCAACAGGGAACAGTGGGAGAGTGGATACAATGCAGTGTAGGACTCCCCTACACATTCGAGATCCGGAGCAGCGTAGGGTATCATCTTAACCTCACCACGAGAGGTTATCGTGCACTTGTGTACAGGTAAAAGCAAGAATATGAGAGCAAGTTTTCGTCATCGTCAGTTTGGTTCAAAATCTTATCGATCCCACGTATCGTAACTGCAAACTTGTGTGAGCGTAGTGGAGACCATGATCTTGAAGCACCATTTCTTGGCACGCATGCATGGATAAGATCCTTGAACTTCTCCATCGTTGATGACTGGAGGGCATGGCATCTCAATGGGCAGGCTGCAGGGTTTAGTCTTACTGTCTCCTTTTTCTCGTACTTCAGAGATGGGAAAATAACTTTATGACACACAAAATTGTGTGTTGGGTTTTTCGCCTGTTCTTTTTTTCTTCTAACACTGGATGCATCATCTTCTCCGTTTCAGATTTACCATAAAATACGAGAACAATATGACATTTGCCACGGTGAAGGTGATATTGTTTTCATCTTGAAATCATGTCCCTGAATTCGGTAGGATAACTATAGCGTTATATGTGCTTCAATTTTCCGTTTGTGCAGGGTGCTGGTCATACTGCTCCAGAGTACCGGCCAGAAGAATGCTTTGCCATGGCACAAAGGTGGTTGGACAATGAGCCTCTCTGACGCCTTGATTTGACAACTTTATTTGTTTAATTGACTTTGGTCATTTTGTATGTGTGCTTCACTCCACGTGTAAAGATAAACTCAATAGCATTCTGTAAAATGAACTTTATTTTCCCTTCTAGAAATGTATTGTGTGGGAAACCAAAGCATCCATAAAGATCAGATATATCGGTATAACTGTGGATGTGCATTTGATATACAAATTGTAGCCTTGAACTGGCACGGGAGCTAGCGTGCATGCAAGAGCTGTTTATTTTCTTTGGACATGGTGCTTTTGCTCCTGGTGCTCCCTTTATTTAAAATGTGTTTTAAACATATTCAAAGTTGTCAAAAAAATTCAAAACAAAATATTGCGCATACATCTCCACATCATACGTCTTCACGAAGTCGTTTCAGGAAAAAGTGAATTTTTATGTGGCTAGTTCTAAAAAAGATAAAATCTAATGCTAAAATAAGGCTTTTTACTAGGAATTTCTTTATTTTTTTTGCACAGGCCACATTTTACTATGGAGCTGTAAGCGAGAAGATAGAATATGGAGATATGCTGCCTAAAAATTTTCTCCAAATATTTTAGTATTATTTTTAGGCAAAGGGAGCATATGCACCTGGGATCAAAAGTACATTTCCGGATCTCATATACTCTCCCTCTCTCTCTCCTGGTATGTGCTAATCATTCATTCTTTTTTTGATTCCCATCGTCTGACACATGAAAGCAAGAATCTTTGCTCATCCTACCACACGGCCTACTACTCTCTTTGCTTTTTCTAGCGTTGGATTTAAAAGCAAATATTTAAAAAATAAATATTAGATTAACAATGCGTTTCAACATGGGCGTTTATTTTGACAATATCTTTAAACAAGTTCCAAATAGATATTGTTTCGACAACATTTAAAACCCAATTTTCAAAATACAATGAAACGTATCGATGGATTTTGAAACTCAATGAAACCCAACGAAACAACATTAAAATATTGTGTCTTCGAGTTGTATTTACTATTGTTATAGTGCAACCATTATGTGTTTCCTTTAGGTTTTGAACTCAAAATTCGGTGTAGTTTTTATTTTTTTCGTTAATATATTTTATTGTTGAACTCTAAACATATTCTCAATTATTTTATAACTATGATGAACGAAGTTTGAAACACAACAATTTGTTTTAGAAAATAAATCAGTAAGTTTCATACAGTTTTTAGAAGTTTCACCAAGTTTCAGAAGTTGATTTTCTAAAATTTTCAAAAGGCATTCAATGTTGGCCTTATTTTGAAGCTCTCTTCACTAGAAACCCATATATTCAAATGGTCCTCAAATCGAACTTTGGTTTAAACTATGCGTAAGTTTTAAACTTTACAAAGCGCATGTTAGAAATTTAACGACACATAGTGCGAAAGGAGAGATAGAGTAGTCTAACACAAACATTTTTAGAGAATGGAGAAGAGAGTGTGTGGAGTATGCACGATATCTAGCGTGCGTTTTAAAAACACTAGTGGTTGGGGCGCCCCCTGGGGCGCCTCCTCACTGGTCTTTTGCACCCCAATCACAACACATGATAACAAAAGAGTGCTCTCAATTTGATGCGATGTATAATATAAGGAAGGACCAATCATAAATGAGCCACAAGTCCTCATTTCGATTCTAGCCATAGAACTTCTGGATTTGATAAAAGGTATTCAATTATATACGTATATACAAAATCTATACATATTAGAATTCCAAAATAAAAGGACAACTACCCTAAGACAAGGTTCTTCTAGGTATCCCTTCAAGAAGTGAACAAAATGAGAACATTAACCACATTCAAAGATGACAGTAAAAGTACACTTCAGCATCTAGCAACATGGAAGTGCCTAGCAGTACACATGTAATGCAGAAACTGCGAAAGAACAAAATCACAACTTGTAAATATATGTAAAAGAGTGAAAGCACAGAAGTCGGAATCATGATCTCGGAAGAGAAAAACCTTATCTTATTCTTTAAATACAGCTGATATGTCGAAGTGCCAAAAGATGATACGTTAAGTTTTGAAGTTTCCTTATAAATGTAAGGTTCTAGCACATCATGTGCCTTTAGAAAAAATCTGGTTTGGATATATTAAATTGGTAACTGGGGTCAAATAATACATGCAAACCAGTTTTTTAATGTATGCATATTATATGCTACAACCCTGTACAAGAGAAAGTAGTGTATGTATGCACGTCTCACGCTAATAAATGACTTCGTTTCACTAATGGACTAAGATGAGTGCTTACTATCATTTAATGATCTGAAAATTAGTATAAAAGGGATATGAAGATCTGAATAGGAGCAATTGGAAGGATAAAGCAACATATGTTTTCAGCAGATGCACTTCACAAAACAAAAAGGCTGAAGCAATTGACTGACACACAATATGGGCCCTCATAAGATGAAATTTGTATGCCAAGTAAAACTCATTTACCTACTGCAGATTTGGTAAACACACATGAACCAGTACAATGGTAGACTTTGGTCAGCTAGACTTTGAATAAGACATGAATCGGAAATTCAGATATCCCTCGGAGATCATAGTCAAGCCATCCGAGAAACGCTCCCGCAAATCCAAATCAGCAGGTCTCTCCGCAGCTCAATTGCCTTGCTTGTCTTTTGACCAAATCTACCATGAAGTCCCTGTAATTACAGGGCATACCATGAGTTGGTAAACACAACGCACCAAGTAAAATTCTTTTAGCTACTACAACATTATACTGGTAAACACATAGCAGCAATTCAATGGTACAATGCACTCAACTCAACTTTTGAATAACACATGAAGAGGAAACCCGGAAATCCCCATAATGCACACATCATAGTCAAGCCACAGACATGCTCCCGCAAGCGCAAATCAGCAGGTCTCTTCTCATCTCGGTTGCCTTGCACGTCCATTTGGAGAAGCTGTAAATACAGATTATGTTGTGAAACTTATAATGAATTTAGAAAGATAATAAAAAATTGAGCTATAAGTTGGTTCAGGATTTAACTTTAAGCAAGGAAAAAGAAACCAAAGAAAAACTATATAAAAATAGGAGAATGTATACATGTGATCCACTCCATGGAAGAGTTGGAACTCCCGCTCCTTGCACAATAATAGAAGAATCAGTTTTATGGCTTAGTGAGAGTGTGAGACCATCGTGGCTGATTGTGGCCGGAAAAAAAAAACATGTTTCGTTCAACACATCTGGAAGTTCTGGGTTCTCAGAAGCATGGCTCCATCCAAGCCAAACTGCAGAAACCCGAGTTAATTTATTTTTACATGAATGAACTAATCCACAAGCTAGTAAAAAGGACCTGGAACGGTCATCGTGCTAACAGCCTGTTGTGTTTTTCCAGCCAACCGGACCGCATACAAAAGCAGGACCAAGAATGCCCTTTTCATAGAACAATCTAACTGTAAGATTGGTAGTTTATAAATTAGTACGTCATATTGTCATTTGCTGATATTAGAGAATAATTCGCTAATGTTAGAGAATAAAATAGATACATACGATAATTGTAAGCCAAATCTTTTATTCACGAGAAATTTGAGATATTAAAAAAGCAAGTCTAATACAGTATATGCTTCTATTTGTTCAGACAAAATTCTTAGAGATCTTATTAAGAAAATAAGTCAGTAGGCTAACCTGTATGTATGAGCAGTACGAGCTGGTGCCGTTAATTCACCAAGGTGCAGAGCACTTCCTTTCCCAAAATCCCAAACCAAATTGCTGCCCCTTGCTGCTCTACGTCCTAGCGGTCACCAAATTCTCCATGGTTAATTTCTCTTGCAAAAAAAAAATGGCCGGCTTCTACAAGCGAGAAAGGGAAGCAGGGAGAGAGAGCGAGAGAGGGACAGGATGCAGCTAGTTGGTTACCTGTAGCCGACCTCCCGATGCGTCAGCCTCGACAAGACTGCCGTCATCCATGGCTCCAGGTTGCCGCCCCATCTCTCCCCCCGTCCGCCCCAAGGTGGGCGGTTGCTGCCCGTCTGTCCAGATCTAGATGCTAGACACCCCTGCTCCTAGAGATGGCCGACAGCCGTCTCAAGGAAACGAGGGAGAGGAGAGGATGGTGACCAACGTGCCTCGGCTGCCTACTCGCCACAGCTACCTCTGTTGGCGCCGCCGGCGCAAGGAAGAACGGGATGGGAAAGGAGAGGGTTTGGGGAGGAAGAGAGTCTGGCGAGAAGCTAGTTTGGCCCGCATTTTTTTCCCTCACCGCGTGAAGTACAATCTGTACGAGCACAACAGTACATAGAGAGGAGGCAGTACATCGCTGTGCTTGCCCACCCCGCGCGTCATATGGGATCGTGGATAACCCCAGAGGCCTCCCTACCCCCTCGCACTTGCTTGTTCTCCATTACTCTTGTCTAGATGACCCATTATTAGAACATGTCTAACAGGTTCCGTATTTTTTCGTCCCTTAAAACGCGAGTAGAGGGCCCTGTATTCAGTTTTCGCCGGCCGAAAAGTCAGATGAGCTAGCAGACCCCGTATCCCCACCCCGTAAAACAGAATATTCTAAATGTTTTACATCACACAATAATCGTCATAATTATTACAATAATGTTTTCGGAAATGTCAACAAATGTTCTAATGGAAGAATTAAACAAATAACAAATATTTCAGACATACAACAATAGGAAATGAATGTTTCACACATACAACAATGGGAAATGAATGTAATAAATCATTGGCCATGCAACTGCCAATGGTGATCAATCAAATCTTGGGTGAGCTGGTGATGAGTCTCGGCATTTTCAATGCCTCGATGAGCTGCAAGAAAAGCTTCAATCCGATCAGGGTTCCTCTCGGGCTGCACTCTGGTGCCAATATTGTCATACAAACATGGCAAGTTCAAACCTCTTTCATCTTCAATGATCATGTTGTGAAGAATGACACAACATGTCATGACATCAACAAGAGTTTCCTTGTCCCAAAACCTAGCAGGACCCCGGACAATTGCAAACCTTGCTTGCAAGACACCAAAAGCTCTCTCAATATCTTTGTGGCATGCCTCTTGATTTTTGGTGAAGCAAGCTTCCTTTCTTGTCAAAGCCCTGTCCTTTTTCTCTTTTATGGACTTGACAAGGGTTGCATAGTTAGGGTAAATACCATCTGACCATGGTGTACTCATTGTTCATAACTTTGTAGTTACAAGGTGGAGCTTCACCCTTAACTAGTCTTGCAAACAAAGGGGATCTATTCAAGATGTTGATGTCGTTGAGTGTCCCCGGCAATCCAGAAAAAGCATGCCAAATCCATAAGTCTTGAGAGGCCACCGCTTCAAGAACAATGGTAGCATCACGGCTTTTGCCACAATACATTCCATGCCATGCTTTTGGATAATTTTTCCATGTCCAATGCATGCAATCCAAACTACCAAGCATCCCCGGCCACCCCCTCCTTTCATTGATCTCCATGAGCCTTTTTGTATCATCCTCATTTGGAGCTTGGAGATACTTCTCTCCATACAACTTGATCACCATCTTGGCAAACATACGCACGCAATCCGTGGTTGTTTGCACACCAATGCGAAGGTACTCGTCGGTATAATCTGTTGGTATACCGTATGCAATAACCCTCATGGCGGCAGAATTTTTTTGATATGGGCTAAATCCCATGACTTGGGCAGCATTTCTTCTTTGCTTGAAATAATCGCAATTTGCCTCGCAATCTTTGACGATTCTCTCGAACAAAGACCTACGCATTCGGTAACGTCTACGGAAGAGGCGGGGAGGATAGGTCGGTACCTCGGCGAAATAATCTTGCATCAGCCTGTTCGTGGCCGAGCGCGCGGTTCCGCGGAATGCACATACGCCCCATCACGGATCCTTTCCGCTGATCCAGCAGCTTCATGCGGTCCTCCGTTTGCTTCAAGCCGAACAGGAGCACCATCATCTCCGTCTCGTCGTCGTTGAGCAACTCGTCGATGTCCGAATCGTCGGAATCCGACGACGACCAATCGGTCGACGTCGCCTCCAAATCCGCCATGTGCACATCCTCCGAAGCCATCTACCACGGTGTACCATACATCAGCCCGAAATCCGACCAATTTACCGGCGGCAACGAAGAAGAACGCGGCGGAATACTCACCGACGACAAACGGCGGAGAAGACCACGACGGAAGGGCGGCGGCGCGCGCGGAGGGACGCGGAACTTCGGCGGGGATGCGGCGGAGGTGCGGCGGGCGTCGACGCAGCTCGGCGCGGCTCGGCGGACGGCGGAGGGGCGCGGATCTGACGGATTCCGGCGGCGGCGCGCGGGTGGCTGCGGCGGCGCGCGGGGGAAAATGGATGGGGAGAACTGAAATGTCCGCGCGCGCTTTCGGAATTGGGATGCTGGTTTCGCCCACTATCCCCGCTCCCACCCCGCACAAGTAGGGGGCGACGACCCGCCCCGTAGTCGAAAACAGTAAAAAATGATGCGGGGGCCGTTTTTACGGGGCGTGCTAGACGGCCGGGTAGAGCCGAAACCCTCAAATCGGCGGTTATTATACGGGTTTGCCCCTTTTACGGGGTCTGTTAGACCTGCTCTTAGAATGGCATGTCTAGCGTGCCAGAAATTTTAAAACATTTCTGAATTCAACGGATTTGAGGATTTTGATATTCAGAATTTTTTTCTATGTACATTGCTTGATTCATAAGTCTGAAATTCTTATAACTTTTTTTTGCCCCGTGATCTGGTCTCAAGCTCTATCATACGCGTCATTTTCTCGGACAGACTGCTACTACATCCGAAAATTGCCATGCAAAAAATATCGAGTAAAGGCTTCTACAATTATGAATCACACCACAGGAAAAGATTGCACTTAGGTTGATAATAATGGACTGCCATTACTTTGCCTGTCCAAGCTAAATACTCTTTCCTCCCCATGTATAAATTATGTTGACTTTTCATAGTCTCTTGTGCGCAATTTTAACTATACCTTTTACTTGTAATATGGCTAATTAAGATTTATTAATAATGTACCGCGACGTAAAAATATTGTCAAAGCAAACACAACTACGGAGTATATATAGGAGTATCATTCTTACGAACAGTAACTATCTGGATTTGACACATCATCGCATTCATCTTGACTCCCTGTGGCTGGACTCATCAACGCGACTACTCATGTACGTCTGACACGCAGAGGCGCCCGTCCGATTTGAACCGGCCAAATAGAACCGACACGTACGACCAAACGAGTCAGACCTTCCGTGCTCCGTCTCCGCAGCCCTCCACCTACGAACGAGCATCACATTAAGTTAGAACGAGTCACCATAGTTCATTCGTTCCCATGCACATCCATATATATATAGTTCCGTGGCACGGGTCGTCTTTGATCAGATCGTGGGATCGGAGCGGCATGTCGGCGGCGGCGGCGAGCAGGGGTGTGCGCGCGCTGGCCGTCCTGGGGCGGTGCGTGCGGGCGCCGCTCCGCGTGCTGCTCCGCGCGCGCGACCTCTACGTGAGGCAGATGACGACCTGCGCGGGGGCCCGCCGGCCTGTGGGGATGGTGTCCGTGCCGCGGAGCCGGAGCCACGCCTTCTACCGCTCCGCGGGCGACGCCGGCGCCGACGTGCGGGAGCTGGTCCGTGCCGCCTCGCGCGCGAGGTGTTCCAGCGCCGTGGTGGCACGGAGCCAGAGCATGGACATCGGAAGGATCGACGAGGACCAGCCGTGCGAGTTCGGGACCGGCGGCGGCGCCATGGAGCAGGCGCTGTGCCGCAGGAGCAGGAGCTGCGCGGTCGGATCCATCGGCATGTCGATGGGGAGGAGCAGGGCTGGCGCCGTCGCGGCCGCTTAACGCCGACGGCGCGTACGGCGGTACCGATGCCCGTATAGGACGAGACTTCAGCTAGAAACCTGCGTGCCTCAGCTGACAGTGAGCTTGAAGAAGAAATTGAGACGATATGCATGCATGGCGTGCTAGCAATGAATTTTATCTATGATTTTGTGTAAGAGATATCTCAGCTGAACAGATCGCTAAAAAAACCTCATTACGAAACCCGATTAGCGACGAAGAGGTACGGCCGTACTTGAACGGGTTAATTTCAGATTTAAGAAAAGGGTCGCCTACTCTCAAAAAGCAACCTTGCCGAGTTCTTGGCCACTTAACCTAGCGAAGGCTCGAGCCTGCTCTCGCGCGCCTCACAGCACACCCAATGGCGCCACCGCCGCCGGCTCGGCCTCTTCGTGGCCGTTTTCCTCCCGGTTTGTTTACACGACAGCCTTTGCATCGCCCACCTCTCTCAGGCCGGAAACCAAGATCAAAGGGGACCAGAAACGCCATGTGTAGGAGGATGATGTTGCGGCTACTCCAAACAAGTTTGTGCTTCTGCATCCCAGTTTTTCATCTTCTCTGTTATCTCGATTGTATGAAAGCCATATGAGACTGTTCCGGTTGCAACTGCCGCACGCCCTCGCGAGCCACGAGTCTCTCTGATTGGAGGCACCTCCAAGGTGATGCTCCTAAGAGGGAACTCGACGCCGTTGCTATCTTCCGATCTTGAAGATCCGATCTAGGGTTTCCCGTGGAGGAGGTTAGGAAAAGATAGATGGGAGTTGCTACGTCGCTGCCTCCAACAAGAAAACAACGCACATAGGTGCCACCGCCAACGACTCCAGCCACAACCGGAGTACGTCTTTCACCGGCAGTCTCACCTCTCACCTGCACAAGCCCTGAACCACGAACCAGTCAGCCACCGCTGCTCTCCCGCTGCCCCTGGCTCGATGGCTGATCGCACCTCCCAAGCAAGCCCGACGCGCTGGCAGCCTTCCTTCCTCTTCATGCACTGTATGGGAGGATGCAGCATCCGCAACGGCGCCATTCTGTCTCCGGAGGATGCAACACCCGCATCGGCGCCATTCGTCTCAGGAGGATGCAACCCGGGGCGGCCTGCCTTTGTTCTCCCTCCAACCACCACCAACTAGCCAAGCTCTGCAGCGATGGTCATGCCATCCACACGGTCGCCACTGCCGCGAGGAGAGCCTGCTCCCAACGGACGCACATCTTCTGTTACAAGACTACACCAAGTCGCCATCCGCGATGAGAACACAGGAGTACACCAGACCACGTGCACGGCTCCGCCGACCAGATCGTGCCCACGCGGCCTAGATCTTGACTAGGTCCAGATTGAGCATGTTAAAATATAGTCTAGTCCTTTCCATCAGTTTAGACTTCTAAAAAATTTGGCTAGTACATCAATTCAATATGATATCAAAGCAGGAGTTAAGCTCAAACCCCACCAACCGCAATTTTAATATAAAAATAGTTACCCCTTTCTACCCACCTATCACAATTTTAATACTCCCTCCAATTCATAATTGATTCAACTTTGTCTAGATATGAATGTATCTAGGTGCATTTGTTAAAACTAGATACATCCATATCTTGATAAAGTTGAATCAATTAATATGAATAGGAGGAAGTATTAAAAATAATTATTCCTTTTCAACAATTCAAACTTCTAGAAAACTTAGCTAGTGCGTCAATTTAATAGAGAGCAAGCCCGCCAACCACAGGCGCCTCACTGGCTCAGCACCGCCTCTCCTCGCTAGCAAGACAGGCTCTGGAGGGAGGATGGTAGATCTGTGCGATATCGTTCCCCTTAATTTCAGCTCGTTCTCTCTTCTGCTTTCTGAAACAACAGATGATAGTTCATGTGTACTGCAGTATGTGTAAATTGTATTTCCTATGCTGCATGTGGACCCGCCCAGAAAAGAGAGAATTCTTCTGATGATGAATAACTTACAATTTCTGTTCTTGATGATTAGTCTATTTGGACAAAACTGGGCTATTTTACCAAGTGTAGTCGCTAGTCTTGGCCTCTTGAGTGCTGTTCTCTGTTATGACATCTCTATGTTGCAGATAACCATGGATCCAGAGATTCTTCAGTTACAGTACATGGCCCTCCGGACATTTTTGAAGGTTCTGAAAAAACAAGTCTTGATAAACTTCCAGAGGTATACAACAGTGTGCTGATTCCCAAGAAATATAATATAATCTCATCTAGAAGATTAGCATTGCTATATACTCTGTTCATCTGGATGGTAGTTGTTAGAATCTGCAAATGAACTCATATGTCATATCCTCCCAAGAAATCATGACACGGTTGACTAGTATGTTAGGAGTTCTCTCCTCTAACTTGTTACCATTGTTATTGCAAAAAGACCTAATGTGCTTAACGCAGTTTTAATACTCCTGCATTGAACTAACTATCTCTTCACATTATCTCTGTTGGCAGACGAGGCACTGCTGGTAGCAAGTGTCATGAATAATGCACTTTTTGGAATTGATGCAATTAAACTTTTAAAATTTGGTGATCTGTAATTCAATATTGTAATTTATAATTACACTGGACATCTGAAACTGATATGGGTAAATTAGTGTAAAAACCATGGATGTCAGTTAGAGGAGACTACACTGGACACTATAACTTTGCTCTTCCAAAGGATGTTTTAGTTGGGAAATTGATGTTTGTTGGGCGGACGTGCATTTGACACCACCTCAGACATCTGGTCATTTGTGTATATTAATTACAAACTGCCAAAGCAGAGAGAAGGGCATGCACACTGTAATGAACATACCAAAGTCTACGTGCTTATTCTTCCTAGTGCGCAATTATAATGCACCGACAAGCATGTATAAAAATATGACTGAAGCTTGCACTGCTATCGGAATTGCAATGGTGAACTTTTGAAGCATGTTTTTGCAGGATATCTTGAGCTATATACATTCTCTTGTGCCACTACGGGATGCTGCTCGTGCTGCATGTGTATCTCATCGGTTTCGAAGTTCCTGGAGATGCTTTCCTAACCTCACATTCAATCTGGAAACATTGGGCTTGAATAAGCATCAGCACAGAGAAGACGAAGGAAGAGCAAAGAATGTGGTGGAGCCAGCATTGGGTTTGAATAAGCATCAGCACAGAGAAGACGAAATAAGAGCAAAGAATGTTGTTGACAGAGTCAACCACATTCTTCAGAACCACTCTGGTGTTGGTGTGAGGACTCTTGAGCTTAATCTCCGCGCTTGTCGTGATGTCATAACAGCTGATTATGTGGAAAGCTGGCTTAAATTTGCTGTTAAGCCTGGAATCATGGAACTTGGTGTTTATCTGCCTTCAGACCTGGCATACAACTTTTCATGCTCGCTTTTCTCCGACGAGGCTACAAGCTCGCTTGAGTCTCTTTTCCTCTTATGTTGTGATTTTCATCCGACATCAGGAACTGGTTGCTGGAGAAGCTTGACGAGTGTGTGCCTGTCCTCTGTCCGAATCACCGAGGAGGAACTTGGGTGCTTTCTTGCCAGTACTTTTGCCTTGGAGAAGTTGTCTCTATCGGGTTGCAATGAGATGGTTATTTTGAAGATACCTTCTCTTCTGCAACATCTGAGTGTCCTTAAGGTGTCATATTGCAGAATGGTACAGATAATAGAGAGTGATGCTCCAAAGCTCTCCACTTTTAGCTATGTAGGCCCCCCATAAAAATTTCATTCGGGGACTCGTCTGTGGTGAAGAACATGTATGTGAGTAGTTCATCAGACTCTGGCATTGTCCAATTCGCTCGGACCAGGCTTCCCTCGATTGCTTCGAATCTCCAAACTCTTACCCTATCAACATATAGAGAGGTTTGTACTGAATCATCTATAGTAGTCAATTTCTTTGGAACTTAAAACTAGAAGAGAGGCATTGGAATATGATTAGCCATTGGGCATATCTTTCTCCAGGCGTTCAGTACACCAATGGTGCCTGACAAATTCCCCCATCTGAAGAACTTGGATATTTATCTTACTGGAAGAGACAATTTCAGAGGCTATGATTTCTTCTCTCTGGTTTCTTTTCTAGAAGCTTCGCCTGCCTTGGAATATTTCAACTTGTTTGTAAGTATGCTAACCTATTTAAGCCACTGACATGTTGAAACCACCAGTTTTCAGTCTCTGGATATATTTTCATTTACTCCGCTACCTAAAGATATTTTTTGAACATTATTATGATGTTGTGAGGTCTTCAATACATCAAGCTGTTAGAGGATAGTGACATCAGTGTTGGTTGATCCTACGCAGGCAGGTGAACATGGAAATTTAAGGCGTGATTCGATTCTTGGAGACTCTAGCCGAGAAATGCGGCGGGTTCCAGGGTTCCACCATGACAGCCTCAAGAGATTGTGCATCACTGGATTTTGCTCCGCGAAGAGCATGGTTGAGCTGATATGTCAAGTTCTCGAGAATACCCCATCATTGCAAGTTTTAGTGCTCGACACCACCCTTGGTTTTGACAGCGTATTTGTGCCACCTGGCAAATGCCACATCATGAGCAAAGAAGCTCTCGACGAAGCTAATAGAGCTGTTGAGGCTTTTAGAATGCATGTCGAGGGAAAAGTACCCTCAAGTGTTGGCTTCATGGTTTGGGAGCCTTGCAAACGGTGCAATACTCCCAAATTTATACGTACCTAGGTTAAGTTGATGTGGCTGTGGTTTTCGTCGGTTTCCCTTAATTAACCGTGTGTTGTATGGTTTTCAGGTCCGGTTTCCCTTATTAACTGGACCATTTTCCCTCTTCCTATAATGCATTGCGGGAGCTCTCCGCCTTCTTGACGAGGTTCCGTCAAAAAAAATAAGTTGATGTGGAAAGTGGGCCCAGCTTGATTTATAAACTATATTATGTAAAGAAGATCAGCTCAGATTTTGTAACTTCATAACCACCGAGTCGTGTAGGCTGTTGTAGATCTATCATATTTTATCCATGATCTTGAGTTTATCTAATCTTAAGCAGTGGCGGTGTCAGGAGGCTAAGTACCTGATGTCAAGTACACAATAATCTATCTTTCTTTGTACAATTTCCACTTGATTTTTTCATTCCATAATATTCAAAATTTTAAGTTGTTTTTACAGGGAGAGGCGAGAACTTAATAACAGAGGGCACTTACAGATGATAACTTAAATCGGCAAGAATTAGTGTGACGCTCGGTGTTGTGTCAAGACATACAGTTTCGACAGACCATCACTCCTCCGGTTTCCTGTACTCGATCATTTCTGGGCAGTAGCGCCTGGAGAGCACGTCGACCTGCTCGATGAAAGGCTTCTCCCTGTGGCCGCCGAGGCCGCGGACCATCTGGTTCCATCTTTGACGACAGACCTCCCCAGACCTGAGTAGAGCGAAACACAATACCCCGTTATTATAACCAAACAAAAAGGATGCAGCACAATCCATTAATTTCAGAATACCAAGTACCAGTGATCGATCCAGCACACAAAGAGAGATAACCAGTAGCTGGTGTATGTCAGGGTTGGCTAGGAGATCTCATTACACTAGCTATTGTTCATCTAGACAAAATTCAGAACTAGTGGTATATCCGAATAGATAAAGATGACATTTCTATTGAATTACTCTTTGAATTGTCATGGATCATTAAGCTCGCAAACAAATATTATGTACTCCAATAACAAGGTCATATTAATTTGATCACAATGCATTAGAACATTTCTTTTGGTGTTGTTGAAGTCTGCGAGAACTTGGTCGAGACTCAATACAATTAAAAATGGGTTAAGTTAACCAAACTACTAGGTGATCAAGAACATGGCACAGTTGAAGGTTGCTAGCCAGATCAGAGGTCAGCACTCACCTGTGATCGAGAAGGCTGTCCCAGTCAACATCTTCAACGCAGACAGCATCATCCTTCTGAAGCCTGTTTTGTTGTTAAGAATTATTAGCACATGGTTTCATAGCGACAAGACATTGAAACACATATCAGAAACCTATGCCCCAAAAACCAAACATATCATTTAATGCACTGTAACTTTGACTGCAATGCAAATCAATAGCAATGAACCAACTCGACAATCAATAAGACTGTAAGATGGGTTCTACAACTTCACTTATCAAAATCATGTTTTGTTCATATACATGTTGCAACCAACTCTCCTCGCCCCTGAAGATATAAATAGAGGACTTGTGTTTTGTTGTGTTGATGCAAAGCCTATGTGCAGATTTGGTGAATACTGAAAAGTGTGTACGATGGATACAGTATGTGCCCATGGCAGTGGTCAGATAGTCTAAAACCAAACAAAGCCTACAATGCAAGTTAAACCTGGCACAAGTTACTGAGAATATAGAGGGGAAAATTTCCCACTTTAAATTCTTCCTCGTTACGTCGTGAGTTGTGACCCTGAACAATAGAAACATAGACAGCAAGACCAAACAAAAAGAACATAAACATGACCAGGCAACATAATGATTATACCGAAATTCCTACTTCTGAAGTTCATGCCTTCATGGTAGGACTTACTGAAGAAATACGTTTATGGACAGGTACTCGCTTAAGCATGCTAAACCCTACTCTTCGCAACGACTAGTTTTTTTTTTTAATTCGGTTGATGGGTTTCATATCTAGCCTACCCCAACTTGCTTGGGAAAAAGGCTTTGATGTTGTAGTTGTTGTTGTAAATAATATGCATTGTTTTAATGGTGACAAAAATTCAGTATAAGGTCTAGAATCTTACGCTTCCACCAATAGATAATCATCAACATCTGCCCAAATTCCTTTCCTAACCATCGGAGATGCTAATGTATCGTACCTGAAAGTGCATCAGAAAGTACGTAGAGAAGCACAACATGGGAAAGAATAACGTAAATTAAAGATTGCAATGTACATAGTGTTTAGTACATATTGGGTGAGAAAATAAAGCCATACTAGCAAACAGAAATACTTACCATTTCCTGCAGCAATTCTTGTGATTACGGGTGGTTAATTTATCACTGATGGCCTCCCAGGAAATGTTATCCCTTAGCTGATACAGAAAATAAGTAAACCAACTTCATTAGATTCAATCATGATTCATGTCAATATGAACAACTACGACCATGCAAGCTGGAACGGAGTATAAATACACAGTTCAGACCATGAAAGCTGGACCGAAATATCAACAAAATAGCGGTAAAATTACAAACCTTCCGATTATCAAGATTTTTGCTCTGATGAGCTTTCATACGTAAGTCAAGGTTCACCAAATCAAATAACTTTTGGTACTCATCCTGTGCCCAAGACCCTGAAGAATTACCAGGCAAAGAAGGCACACAGAAGAAATTAGCAAGGTCTTAATTTTTATCACATAATTGTACTAACATACTGGGTATGATGTAAAAAAAACATCACATGACGATCCTGCATTCACAGGGTAGGGCAAATCGTTTGCACAGCAAAGCTCCATTAAACACAATTTTGGTCAGTACAATCCTTCTGTACTTATCTCGTGAACAAACTTTCCATCTACTCTAAGTGATACTGAACAACTTAAAACTGGAAAAATAATCACCTAGAAACACAGTTTGTGATCGTAAAGCTGTATTAGGCCCCAACTTAAAAATGGTGTTGTTTCAACTATTTTTCAGAAATTTCTATATTAGCATTAACCAAATATCTGAGGTTTGCTGCTGTTGCACATTCCATACCTGCACCAAATATTAACTAGTATGCAGAGTTGGGCTCAACTACTGCCATGATTATACTTCAATACAACCAATACAACCAAACCCAAAGAATAAAAAATAAATTAGCTAAAATATGGTAGAATTTAGGCACCTTTTTTCAAGTTCTCAGATTTTATTCTTCTCCAAGTATCTTTTACATGGATAGGACACTTCCCAAGTTCATGTGCCAATGTCTTCCACTCCGTGCCATTTTTTCCAACAAACCTGCATCGTAATGAAGTGATCTAATCTTAATTACGTGAAGCAACAGCAGGGCACATCGAAACTTTTCTCAATAAAAAATATCAAGAAAATATGCTACATGTAACAGAGATATATTAATCACTTCACAAGTCCCAACACAATCTAAATCATAAGTATCCAACTCGCAACAGGGCAAACAGCAATCTCCACCGCACAATCTTATTCATGATCCACCATGATCTGATATGGGCTAGTGCACAATTTGATTCGTGGGGAGTGGCAATCCCATGAGGCCACAAGCTTGCTTCTTGATGACACGGGTACATTCTGATGGTGATGATGTGTTCTACAAATCTATACTCCCATTAAAGATGTCAATTGGTCATGGTAGTCTATTGACCTCCTTCTGATGTTTATACCTTTTCCTTAGTAGTTATGATATAACTTAAGGATAGGGCAGCAAACATGAGTTTATTTCAAATGACATTGGATAACAAAATGATTGCTTCTTAATAGTAAAGACAATGGAGTAAATATGGCCATGAAGAAAATAAACATAATTTTTATTTCAGGAAAAGGAATTTATGTTACCGCCGAATATACTCCTTCTCTTCCTGTGTCCATTTACGTTCATCACTCCTAGTGAGTAACGTGCGTGCCCGGCTGTATATGGCATTGTGAGGTCTATGGGGTAACGATTTTCCTGCAAATAATGTGCATCAATGATTAACAATGATAAGCTATCTCGCTATCCAGAGTCGGGAGAAGAGATGAAATGTGGATTGTTTGGAAATTCAAAGTGAAAATGGTAGGTCTCAAGAAAGAATTTTTAATACAGTTTACATGCTTAACTGACATTATTACACAAAGGCAAGCTAATGTGAGGAGAAAACATTGAAGAGCTTAGCTCGAGATATTTGTGCCTTACCTATAACATCCCAACAACGCCTGAGCTCTTTGTGTTTACGAGCAGACCGGATCATCTCTAAGCCTTTCTCTCCCAGTTGCTTCATCTAAAATAACAAACACCGCGAAAGATTATCACATATGATGGGCATTACTTCAAAAAAAAATATGGGTATGGCATTTACAATCATGAGCGAATTTATTAGCTGTAAATAAAAAAAGTAAAATTGACACACAAAACATAGGCACAAGGAAACAATATAACATTAATCGATAGAGGGAAGGCATAAAGTGAAATAGAACAGTAATAAGATATGTGCAAAATTCAAATCAATTTAACTTCAAGATGAGGTTGATGTAGAGTTTTAGGTCTATTATTCATGCACTTAATTTTTTATTTATTGATTGTAAGACTCAAACTACAATTTTGCAGCAAACATGAAGTTCAACCAAATCACACTGGGTAAATAACATGATTACTTAGAAGTAAAGACGATGGATAAAATGTGGTAATGCAGAAAATAACTACAAATTTGACTATCCATGAAATATAACTGACGTAAGGAACTTCCTGATAACTTCCCCAGCTAAGGGAAAGAATGCTTCATTTACAATACAATATATGGTGTTCTTCAGTTCAGCAAAGAGTACTTCAATTTGATAAAAAAAAAATCAATATGAAGTGTGCAGCTGGTGTGCCTTGTACAAAACTATAGCATATGCAAACCATGAGTAATAAGTAACTGTAACAAGTTCTTGTTCTCATAGCTATGCTGTGGGTTTTTTTCTAAATGATAATGGTTCCATGTGTACATTAGAGCAAATTGAAAGAACATATGTTTGCAAATTGCAATCAATCATTTTATGTCAGAAAAAATCATCCATCTAAATGTTAAAGTACTATATTCTCAAAACCTCATGTCAGGAGCATAGCTTTCATTATCACACGAATGCAAAAAATCTAAAGCAAGAGATGGAACCTCTGTGAAATCCCTTATAGCTTCCATGAGAATGGTGTCTTCCTCTGGGGTAAACCGCTGTCCGTGCACAAATTTAGATTCATCAGTGCTGCCACCCTCTTCATTGTCATTACCTTCGATCCTAAACACCTCTGCAGAATCAGCGAAGCTCACCCGCTTACCCTTATTCTTTGACTGAGATGCCTTTTTTCTCTTCTTTATTCCTCCTTTGATCCCCTCGTTGTCACCAACTTCGGTTCTAAGCACCTCTGTGGAATCAGCAAAGCTCACCCGCTTACCCTTGTTCTTTGACCGAACTGCCTTTTCTTTCTCCTTCATTCCTTCTTGTGTCCCCTCCCTGCTCTTCTTTTTCTTTTTCTCATTTTTTCCATCTACGTCAGCTTCCTCTCTCCCAGCAGATGCATTCTCGCTAAATTTTGGACTGGATTCATTGCTTTCCTTAACCCTCTCCTTGATCTCTCCATGCTCACCTTTACTAGTATTTTTGGGTTGGCTGCTCTTTTCCAGCACAACTGTATGCTTCTTCTTTCTCTTCTTATCTTCTCTTGTCACAACATGATCACCAACAGAAGCCTCGCCAGCATCGCTACGCTTGCGCTTGCTCTTCCTTGACTTGCTAGATTGTTTCCCCTCAACCTCGCCTCTCTCTGCCACTGAATTTTCAGCCGTGGCATCAACTGTCTGCCCTTTCGTCTCAGCTTCTTCCTCTTTCTTCTTCTTCCCCTCTTTCTTTTTGCTCTTGTTTCTCTTCACACTGACTTTGCTCATATCGCCCTCGGTACGCTCCGAACGGTGCTCTGCCTCCATCAAGCCAGAAGTTTCCAGCCGCTCCTTACCAACAGTAGTCTGTCTCTGCTTTTCAAAATGGGTACGGGGGGGTTCAGAGTTCCATTATGCAGGAGAATAACAAAAGACATGAAAGTTCACAGCAAAGATGTTCCCAGTAGTGACATCGTCTCTGATAATTTAGTCACATCGAAGAACAATCTTTACTCTACTTCCGGAAGCGAGAATATACGTCAACAAATTTCTGCTTCAAATGATCAATTCTACGAATTCTACTGATGAATCAAATAACACATTGATCATCCTATGTTCTCCTTTTGGGGGGAAATCGTGAACTGAGAAGTTGAGACACTCACCGTGACCGTGCGTCTGCTTGCTACGGTGCTGGCCGTCGCGCACTAGCGGTGGACGGGCGGTGCCTTCCTAAGCGCCGAGGACGAGGGGAGCGCGAGGGTGGTACTGGCGGAGAGAGGACAGGCGGCGGCGCGGGGCGGACGGGCGGCAGCCGGCAGGTGTGGGCGCCACGGTGTCTTGGGGGCCGCGGGGGCACGACGGTGGCGGTGGAGGTGAGGGCTTGAGGCAACGGCGATCGCCGTATATGGGCCAAAAGTGGGCCTCGGACTGGAGTGGGCCAGTGGAGGGGTAATGGGCTCGTCCGAAAAGGAAAACTATGCGACCTTGGCTAAGAAACTGAAACGAGCCGACCTCGAGGCTGGAGTCGAACTCGAGTTCAAAGTAAGACTCGCTTATTCATCAAAAAAAAAAAGTAAGACTCGCTTAAATATAAACTTTTTTCCTTTCATAATTCTCAAAAACAGTATAATAAGTTTTTTTTTTTTTTTGTGATCTTCCCACCCGTTATTTTCCCCCTTAAAACCACTGGCCTGAAAAAGGGAATTGCAAAAGGATCCCCTTAATTAAACATGAATTACCGTAATAAGTTTACAGTTGTTAGATTATTAGGCAATTTCTGAGTAAGTTTAATTACCAAAAACAATATTGCGACCGAAAGGTCGCTCTAACAGCAGCACCACCACCATGGGTATCGTTGATGTCGCCCATAGTGTAGTCCGGTTTGTTGAGGAAACAGTGAACCGGTGAGGAAGAACACGAACAGCTGCGAGCAGTCGCGCCGAGATGCTCCCCAAAAACCTTATTGCCCGCCTCCCGGTGCAGGATCTCAACGGACGGGGTTTCACGGACGGCCGCGCACACAGTCAGCGGGATGGGGAATACTAGGGAGTAACACAGCAAAAGAAACTTCATGAGAGAGAGACAGCGAGAGAGATTTTTCAGATATGTTCTGTCTCCTAGTATACCCTGGGAGGAGAGCCAACCGATCGCGTTGACACGTGTAGGAAGCTAGGGACATGTGGCGAGCATGCACATGCATGGTCAACACGTATCCAACTCAGTTGGTGCACCAAGCAAAGAAAATAAGTTTTCACAAAAGGTGTTTCGAACTCGAACTCGAACTCCAGTCATGAAACACGATGTGCGTGCGTGACGTGGCGAGGTGACGGTGAAGGAGGAGGAGGAGGAGTGCACGAGGGCTCCTTCTCTTCTCACTCACTTGGAAGGACTAGAAGAGCGGCCCTTATATACCACTCCAACTCCCTCCCAGCTAGCAATGTGGGACTAAATTTTGTCCCCCAAGGTTGTCCCTGCAGTCCAGTAAGATAACCCATGTAGCCTGTAATTTTTGAAATCTCAAGGCCCATCACGATGGCAACCCATCTACATCCAACAATCTCCCACCAGATCTCAGAGGCACATCAGATGGCACATAAGTTTTATTCGTTGTTTAATATACCTGCTAATTTGAACTTTCATCTAGGCAAGGAGCTACGCTTGACTAACACTGAATAATGGACTATGCCTTGAATTATCAGCCTTGTGCAGCAAGTTTCACTCAATGTCATCACCGTACTAGCCTACCATAGCCTTTTCCTCAGGTGGAGCTTATAAGTCATACTCCTCGGCCATTCATAAGCTTACTAGAGATTCACCCAAATCTCCCACACTATGACCATCAATGTCAGTAATATAGGTGTGTTCTTCAAAGATTGCCCTATAGAACAACGTCTCCGCTCGCCAAGAGCCGCACAGAACACATTAAGACATTGTCAACCTACCTTAACTATAAGAGAATTTTACATCTGCAGCTGAGTGGGAGTATATAAATTTTCTCTCAACTTAGTTGCTCCCATTTATTTTCCCAAGTCCTAATTCACGGGGTCTCCAATCACATAGGTTGGGTTACCCCCTCGGCAACTCACGTGGGTCTCAAACCCATCTCCCTTGATGCAAGGTCTATCATGTTTCCTGATAGTCTTTTTTGTGAAAGGATCTGCCAGATTCTTAGCTATTTCGACATAATCCAATGTTATTACTCCAGAGTTTTTCAGTTTTCCGACAGACTTCAATCTACTCTTGACATGTTTAGAACTTTTCATATTATCTTTTGAACTGTTCACTTTTTTTTGACCATGCGACTGTCGTTGCCTAATCGACGGTGCCTCGGAGGAGGGATCCTCACGAGGGGGAGAAGAAGTAGGGGCCATAGGGCGGAGTGCACACGGGACGGTGGTGCGCGATTTACCCAGCTTTGGAACACCTGCACGATGACAGGGCCTACTGCTGCTTGTATGGAATTATCTGGGCGCTTTCGCGATGTTACAATGAGTTGTGGTTGTGTCTCTAGGGCTCCCGGGATCCGGCTTATAAAGGCGCACGAATCTAGGGTTTACATGGAGAGTCCTAGCCGGATACAGGTTGCCTAACTACGGTACAATGTCTTGCCGTGCACGTCAAGGATCCGCCTTCCTCTGTACGTCGTCCCGGATCCGGGTTCCTTAATGGGCCTTCATGGATCCGGGTTCCTCCTAAGGTCGGTCGGATCCGGCTCCCTTCTCCTGGGCCGGACTTCATCCTTCAGGATCAACAGCAGCTGGGCCGCCCGATGGGCCACATGCCACATCACCATCTATGGGCCACCCGGGCTTGCCGGATCTAGGCACTGTTGAAAGTATAGAGATGGTAAACCTAGAGGGGGGGTGAATAGGTTTCTACAGATTTTAATTCTTTCTTTGCAATATTAGGCTTTGCGGAATATAAAGGTGAGCCTAATGCAAACTAGGTGAAGCAACCTATATGAAGATACAACTATCTCGAGCACGAAGGCTCTCTCAGGCAGTTAAATCACAAGTAAGGAGTTCGGTTAGAGATAACCGATAGCACGCGGAGACGAGGATGTATTCCCGTGTTCCCTTGCTTTGCAACAAGGTACGTCACGTTTGGAGGGGTGGAGGTCCCACGAAGGATTCCCCACGCCACGAAGGCTCACCCTATTCTCCGGAGCCTATCCCACGAAGGAATAGCTCACTCACTTGTGGTAGACTTTGAGGTAGCCTCCAAACCTTCACAATCTTGCCCGGAGCAAATCCACGGCCCGGATGCTTCCGGACTCCTCTTGCCCACCTAGGGTTTCCAAGGAACCCTAGGAAGCAAGCTTCTCGATGAATACAAGGGGGAATGAGATTTGGCTTGGTAGAACAGTAGATCGGGTCCTCCTCTAGTGATTCCCCGGAGGGATTTGAGTTTGGGTGGAGGAGGAGGGAGATCGGAGGCTTTTGGTGTTTCTAATAATGGAGTAAGAGAGAGAGAGCTCAAGAACAGCTTGTAGTGTATTGCCTAAGTGTTCTGAGGTAGGAGAAGGCCTATTTATAGTGTACTTCGAAATATGGCCGTTGGTCACTTGCCACCTCAGCTTTCTTCTCGTCAAACCCGGTCAACCGGACCAGTGACCGGACTGTCCGGTCTGGAGTCCGGTCCGACCGGACCAGTGACCGGACCAGCCGGTTGTGACCGGATGCTGGGCCGGATTCTCTTTTTCTTCGTCCAGAGGCTCCTCCGGTTGGCGCCCGGTTGGCGCCCGGTGATCGGACCGTGCGCCGGACTCGCCGGTCTGGGGCCCGGCTGACCGGGCGGCAACCGGATTCTTCCAGCGTCGATTTGCAGCCCGGTTGATGCCCGGTTGGCGCCCGGTTGGCGCCCGGTCGACCGGACCGTTCGCGGACCATCCGATCTGTGGCCCGGTCCAACCAGGTGACCAACCGGATTTCTTCTGTAGACCCCTTTTCGATTGTTGTCGCAGTGGGGGGTCTCCTTTAGCCTTCTTGTTCCTTTGATACACGATTTATGCCTCATTGCCTAATACCTGAGATAATCCTTATAAACGTATTAGGTCAAATACTCTAGCACGGTGTCATTGTTACCAAAATAATGGATAAGGGTAAAATACCCTTACAATCCCCCCTTTTTGGTATACGATGACAAACCGAGCTAGAGTCACATATAGATATTATGATAAGCTCTAAACCTTGATTCCATATAAGATATTACGACAGCTCCCCCATAATGTGTGCACTTGGAGAGTTTGCGTTTGAATGCAAAGTGCACCATATGTGTATGATGAGAAGCTCCCCCAATATCTTTAGGAAACAAGCATGGTATGGACAAGTATATCAAGATATATAAGCATAAAACATGATTATCATAATAGAGTGAATAAGCACACACATAGTCGTCCATACACAAATTATTCAAAGTAGCAAATGATTCTCGAGAAATCGAAAGCAAATAAGCACAAGCCATATAAGATCCAAATAAAGCAACTCCCATGGCTTGTGACAATCAAGGAACCCCGTGGTCCTAGACTCTACTCTCTTCTCCCCCTTTGGCATCGGGACACCAAAAAGGCGAAGAAAAGAGGAGAGAAGCTACCGCACCCATCAATAGAACTGATGCCCGACGGAGTAGGAGCCCGACGGAGTAGCTTCCCCACGATCATCCTCATCATCATCATCTGCAGGAGGGGAGGGAGCACGAGCAGTCCGAGGAGGAGGGCCACCATGAGCATACATGGAGAAGTCAAAGTTCTGGATCATCTCATCGGTAATGTGAGGCATCTCCCAAGCTGGTGCAACCACAGGCTCCATCTCAGGGCCAGAAGGAGGAACAGGAGCATTCCGTGCAGCGATGAACTCACTTTGTCTCCTCCGTGTCTCCTGGTTAATGGCAAGACTCTGATGTGCAACATCATTGGTGTTCTTGCACATCTGCCACATGCTAGTGAAGAAGCGAGCGGCACCACGCTGAGGGCGCCGAGTGTAACTGGGTCCTGCTGCAGGATCATGTTGTTCCTTGGAACGGCGCTCAGCGGTGGGCATCATGGAAGGGACTTCTATGCGACCATCCTGGGTAGGGAATCTGAATGGTTCCATGAGGACCTTTTCACCAAACACGTTGAGAGGAGCAGGAACAATGGTGTTGATGAGCCGCTGAATGTACTGAGCATAGTTTGGAGTCATGCGGTCCATCACGGCACGCTTGATCTCACAGTAAATAAGATCACACCCATCAATCTTCCTTCTCTTGTCAGGGTTGCAATAGTACATCAGGTTCAGGTGATAGTTCCTGACTTCACTAGAATCTCCAGACTTGCTGATGAGGTTCTCACGGAATAGCTTGGCAAGGACAAGGTAGGAATAGTACATCCCGGAGATGGTGGGAGGCCCAGCTGTTGGGTTAGTGAGGTAGCAAAAGGAGATGTCACCCCTAGTCATCTTGGACCGAGAGTGAATCTTGTACCCTGGAGTACGGTCACCACCACAACCCAAGGCCGCACAGAACTGTGTGTAGGTGCAAGAGTACTTCTCCTTGCCAGTCATCCAAGTCATGGTGCGGTCTTCATCTTCATGAAAGTAGACAGTGCAATGGAACTGACGGACTAGCATAGGACAGTAGGTGGGATCTTCTTGTGCATCATCAGGCTTGAGGATCACAACGTCATATAGGCCCAGCCCCTTCAAAGTTTCAACCACAAAGCGGTACTTTGTGGCTTCATGCAAGGCAAGCTCCTGAGGATTGATGGCCTTGGGCATCACAACAGACCCATTCTTCATACTGTCATGATCATCATAGAAACCATACCATAGGGTTGCTTGTGTCTTGGTCCAGAAGAACTTGTCACCACCCATGTAAGTCCGGCGCTCATGGCGATATGGATTCACCAACCTCACGTCCCTCCACTCACCGCGGTGTGCATCCGCAAGATTGAAAGTTGGCACTTGATACGTCTCCGACGTATCGATAATTTCTTATGTTCCATGCCACATTATTGATGATATCTACATGTTTTATGCATACTTTATGTCATATTTATGCATTTTCCGGCACTAACCTATTAACGAGATGCCGAAGAGCCAGTTGCTGTTTTCTGCTGTTTTTGGTTTCAGAAATCCTAGTAAGGAAATATTCTCGGAATTGGACGAAATCAACGCCCAGAGGCCTATTTTGCCATGAAGCTTCCAGAAGACCGAAGAGAAGACGAAGTGGGGCCACGAGGCGGCGCCACAGTAGGGCGGGTACTCTAACCCCCTTGCCAAACAGACCTCCAAAGAGCGGCTCCCATGAAGGACGTTATCTCTACCAGCAAGGTAGATCATCCCTCTTCTCTTTTGTTTACACACGTACTTTAGTTTATTTTAAGGATGACACTCCCCCAACCTTTGCTTACACAAGCCATGGCTAACCGAATCCTCGGTGCCTTCCAACAATCTCATACCATGGAGGAGTGTCTATTGCAAAATTAAGTTGCTTACCGATGAATGAGGGCAAAACATGTGAAGAGGATTATTAATGAAAGTTGATTAATTGGGGTCTGGGAACCCCGTTGCCGCCTCTTATTGCAAAATTATAGGATAAGTGGATGAAGCCACTAGTCCTTTAGTGGAGGCTGCCTAACAAGACCGAAAGATAAAACACCACATACTTTCCTCATGAGCTATAAAACATTAACACAAATAAGTCCTCATGAGCTATAAAACATTAACACAAATAAGAAGTAATAAGTTTTGAATTTTTTAAAGGTAGCACATGAAGTATTTACTTGGAATGGCAAACAATACCATGCAAGTAGGTAGGTATGGTGGACACAAATGGCATAGGTTTGGGTTCAGAGTTTGGATGCACGAGAAGTATTCCCTCTCGAGACAGTGTCTTTGGCTAGCAAGGTTAATTAGCAAGCATAAGAGTTGAGGGAAACAAACAAATATACATGTGATAGAAACAATCATGCATCTTACTTGTAAGCACAAACAATTTTAACTTTTAGAATACTAATGCTAAGGACTGATAAGAAAGATAATAATATCTTCTACATGTACTTCCTCTATTCTTCTAAAACTCAAAGTGTTGTTACTATTGACCATTGCTAAGTTTGCCAAAACCAAATAGATTTACCCAATACTCCCGAAGTGGTACCAATACTAAAATCAAGATCAATCATATAGTAGAAATTGCAAACTAAAATAAGGTGTGCAATATGTAAATGATAAGACTTCTCATTAATATTCCATAACGATAACTCACACCAAGGGATACATAGACAAACTAAAGGAGAGATACTTCCATACCGCAACCCATCTCATACGATAACTTCCCTACTCATGATATGACACTACTTGATAGTAAAAAGTAAAAGGTAATGATAATGTGATACCGCGGCACTCCCCCAAGCTTGGAACAAACCAAGGGGATGCCAATACCGATGATGGATTACTCCTTTGGTGATGGTGGTGATGAATTCCCGTCTTCATACTTCCAAGATAGAGGCTCTCCATCAACAAATGACATCTTGGTCTCGGGAATCCTGAAACTAGCAAAGCACGGCTTATATGTTTAAACCCGTTTTTATACTCACGCTTCCGATTATGAATGTCGTAGAGTTGAGCTTGGAGTTTGTTGGTGGTGTCGTGAAGTGAGAGGATGTCGCCCCATAGCTTTGCAGTTTCCTTCTCGTGTTCAAGCAATGAGTTCGTGACACAATCTTGTGAAAGATATCCACTTCACGCTCGGCCATCTTCTTGTAATTGAAGACCTCTTGTTCTAGCTTCTCCATCCTCGTCTTCCAAGCTTCCTTCTCCTTTGGGACCCTGAACATCTTTGATCTGCAGCTTTCCCTCGACGAGCATCAACTCCTTTGGATGCATCCTCAGCTCCTCCATGTACAAGTTGCCAACATCCTTGCAGGAGTTGTCCTTCGGAGTTCCCGATGAAGACATGATGGCTCTAGATCTAAAACAAATCCTGCGTAAACAGCTCAAAACAAGACACGTCGAGAAAACGATATACGGACCTCCAGGGGTCCGGGGGATTTTATAATAATTTTTTTTAGAACAAACGGAAAGTACCAGATCGAACTAGAGTCGGAAAGGGGCGACGAGGCGGCCAGACCATAGGTCGGCGCGGGCCCAGGTCAGGCCGCGCCGGCCTATGGTGGCACGCCCTCGTGCGTCCTTTCCACTCCGTTTCGAACTCGTAATTTTTCATATTTTCCAAAAACAACAAAAATAATGTTCGTAAAGTAAATCGCGAACTTTTCATTACCAAGCATCGTTACCTATTCAAAGTTGAGTTCCGCGGACCGTCTATTTGTCCTTTGATGAAAGCCTCCGGTGTTTCCACTCGAATAATATCAATATCAACATTATAAGAATCACCTGAGATATAATGCTTGAGTCTTTGTCCATTCACCACTTGCGTAGCATTGCCTTGGAGAGAGCTAATTTTAATTGCTCCCGAACGATACACCTCCTCAACAACATACGGTCCTTCCCATTTCGAGAGTAATTTCCCCGCAAAGAATCTGAGACGAGACCGATACAATAGGACTTTATCCCCAATATTAAACTCTCTTTTGATGATCCTTCTATCATGCCATTTTTTAACTTTTTCTTTAAAGAGTTTAGCATTTTCATAAGCTTCACTTCTCCATTCATCTAGAGAACTCAATTGTAACAACCTCTTATCACCTAGCAAGTTTAGGATCTTTATTTAATTCTCTAATGGACTCGATAAGCTTTGTGTTCTAGTTCTAAAGGTAAATGACAAGCTTTTCCGTAAACCATTTTATAAGGTGACATTCCCATGGGGTTTTTATAAGCAGTTCTATAAGCCCATAGTGCGTCTTTCAATTTACTAGCCCAATTCTTTCTAGATTTATTAACGGTTTTCTCGCAAGATAGATTTAATTTCTCTATTTGATAGTTCTACTTGACCACTACTTTGAGGGTGATAAGCGGAAGCAATTCTATGATTAATACCATACTTAGCAAGAGTTTTTCTAAAACCTCCATGAATAAAATGAGAACCTCCATCGAGTCATAATATATCCGGGTACTCCAAATCTAGGAAAAATAATATCTAAAAGCATTTTTAAAGAGGTCTCACCATCAAGCACTTTTTGTAGGTATGGCTTCCACCCATTTAGTAACGTAATCAACAACGAACAAGTATATGAGTGTTACCTTTTGAAGAGGGAAAAGGTCCCATGAAGTCAAATCCCCAACAATCAAACGGTTCAATAACAAGAGTATAATTCATAGGCATTTCATTGCGTCTGGAGATATTACCAACCCTTTGACATTCATCACAAGATAAAATAAACTTCCTTGCATCTTTGAAGAGAGTTGGCCAATAAAAACCTGATTGTAGAACCTTTTGCGCGGTTCTATCTCCGGCGTGATGTCCTCCATAAACACCGCCATGACATTTACTCAATATCTCTTGTTGTTCATATTCCGGGAACACACCTTCGCATAATACCATCCACTCCTTCTTTATATAAGTGTGGGTCATCCCAGAAATAATGCCTCAAGTCATAAAAGAATTTCCTCCTCTCGCTGAGCTGAAAAGGTTGGAGGCAAGTACTTGGAAACAATAAAGTTAGCATAATCAAGCATACCAAGGACTCGTCTCGCGAGCTCACCTTTATTACAGCCAATTGTTCATTTGGAAAACTATCATTAACAGGAACAGGATCATAAGCAATATTTTCCAATCTAGACAAATTATCAACGAACAGGATTATCAAGCACCTTTCCTATCTACAATATGTAAATCAAATTCTTGCAAAAGAAGTACCCATCTAATAAGCCTCGGCTTAGCATCTTTCTTTGTCATAAGGTATCTAATTGCAAGCATGATCAGTATGAATTGTAACTTTTGAATCAACAATATAAGATCTAAATTTATCACAAGCAAAGACTACAACTAACAATTCTTTTTCAAGTAGTAGCATAATTTCTTTGAGCAAAGCATCAAGAGTCTTGCTAGCATAATGAATAACATTTAATTTTTTATCTACTCGCTGTCCAAGAACAGCGCCTACAGCAAAATCACTAGCATCACACATAATTTCAAAAGGTAAGTTCCAATCAGGAGGTTCAACTATAGGAGCAGTTGTTAGGGCTTTCTTTAGAGTTTCAAAAGCTTCCTTACAATCATCATAAAAAACAAAAGGTACATCTTTTTGAAGAAGATTAGTAAGAGGCTTTGAAATCTTGGAGAAATCTTTAATAAATCTCCTATAAAACCCAAGCATGACCAAGAACACTACGAATACCTTTAACATCCCTCGGATAGGGCATCTTCTCAATAGCTTCAACTTTAGCTCTATCAACTTCAATACCTCTCTCGAAATTTTATGTCCCAATACAATTCCTTCATTAACCATAAAGTGGCATTTCTCCCAATTAAGAACAAGGTTAGTTTCTTCACATCTCTCGCAAAACTTTATCAAGGTTTCGCAAGCAACTATCAAATGAATTCCCATAGACAGAAAAATCATCCATGAATACTTCCACAATACTCTCACAAAAGCCATGAAAAATAGCAGACATGCATCTTTGAAAAGTAGCAGGAGCATTACATAAACCAAAAGGCATACGCCTATAAGCATAAGTTCCATAGGGACAAGTAAAAGTGGTTTTCTCTTGATCCTTAGCTTTAACAAAGAATTTGTGAAAACCCGTAATAACCATCAAGAAAGCAAAAATGAGTATTTTTAGATAACCTTTCTAGCATTTGATCAATAAATGGTAAAGGGTAATGATCTTTCTTAGTAACTTTATTAACTTTTCGATAATCAATGCACATTCTATACCCTACAACTACTCTTTGAGGTATGAGCTCATCATTATCATTAGGCACAACAACTCATTCCTCCTTTCTTAGGAACGCAATGCACAGGACTAACCCATCTACTATCAGCAATAGGATATATAATACCAGCCTTCAAGAAGTCGTAATACCTCATTTCTTACCACATACTTCATCTTAGGAATTAGACGACGCCGAGGTTCAACAACGGGCTTCGCATCATCTTCCATATTAATAGCGTGTTGGCAAATAGAGGGAGAAATCCCCTTCAAGTCATCAAGAGTATAGCCAATAGCACCTCGGTGTTTCTTCAATATTTGCAATAATCTTTCTTCTTCAAACTCTGTAAGCTTAGAACTAATAATAACAGGATATATTTTCTTATCATCAATATGAGCATATTTAAGATTATCGAGTAAAGGCTTTAAATCAAAAACAGGATCTTCCTTTGGTGGCGGTGTTGTACCCAAGTCTTCCACCGGTAAATCATGCTTGAGAATAGGTTGGCGAAGAAAAATCTCCTCAAGCTCCTCTCTTTCTTTCCTAAAAACTTCACTCTCGCTATCCTCCAAATGTTGCTGCAAAGGATTGTTAGGAACAAGAACAATAGATGCACACTGCTCCATTTTAAAATCATTACTAGGCAAATCAGCTTTATAAGGAGTTTTAGTAAATTTAGAGAAGTTAAACTCATAAGATTCACCAGAAAATTTAGTCAAAATTTTCTCTTTCTTGCAATCTATAATAGCTCCACAAGTATTTAGAAAAGGTCTACCAAAAATGATAGGACAATAATCACTAGCAGCAGAACCAAGTACCAAAAAGTCAGCAGGATATTTAATCTTACCACATAGAACTTCCACATCTCGAACAATACCAATTGGTGAAATAGTTTCTCTATTAGCCAGCCTGAATAACCACATCAATATCTTCAAGTTCACAAGAATCAATTTCGTGCATAATCTCCGTGTAAAGCTCATAAGGTATAGCACTAACACTTGCACCAATATCACATAAACCATAATAGCAATGATCACCAATTTTAACAGATAGCATAGGAACACTAGCTTGTTTGGGTTTATTAGGATGTGAAACAATATTAGAAGCATCTTCACGTAAAATAATATGACCATCCTCTACATTTTCAATCACAAGATCTTTAACTATTGCAACAAAGAGGTTCAACTTTTATTTGTTCTTCAGGTTCTCTAGGTTTCTTTTCACTTTTATGAACCGCACTATTTATAACAGAGTACTCTTTCATTTTAGCAGGAAAAGGAGTTTTTTCAATATAAGCTTCAGGAATAACACGATCAACAGTTTCAATTACAACACACTTATTAATAGATGAATCAATTTTATCTTTATATGGTTCATGATACTTATCAAAATTCTTCTTAGGCAATTCATAATGAGAGGCAAAAGCTTTATAAAGGTTTGCAGCAACTTGAGAATCAAGGCCATATGTAGCACTCATATTACGAAATGTATCAAGCATCCATAAAAGCTTCAATGCATTTATAATCATAAATTATACCCGATTCTCTATCTTTGTCGTTCTCCCATCCTTCGCATTTTCTTGGATCCGATCAAGAAGGTCCCTTTTAAACTCTTCTTTATTGCGTGTAAATGATCCAGAACAAGAAGTATCCCAGCAAGGTCTTGTCTTGAAAAGAAAGTCTTGCATAGAAATTATCAATAATAATATTACCAGGAAGCTCATGAATTGGGCATTTGAGCATTAAAGACTTCAATCTCCCCAAGCTTGGGCAATACTCTCTCCATCATGAGGCCAGAAATTATATATGCGGTTCCGATCTTTGTGAATTTCACTTGGAGGATAAAATTTGGAATAGAATAAAGGCACAATGTCCTCCCAATCAAGAGAATCACCATTCTTCAACAATTTATACCAATGCGCCGCTTTACCAGTACAGCGATATAGAGAATAGTTTCTTCCTAACTTCATTCATAGCAATACCCGCACATTTGAATAACCCGCATAATTCATGCAAAAACAATAGAATGATCACCGGGATGGACAGCTCCATCCCCTTCATAGCGGTTATCCATAACATGTTCAATAATTTTCGTAGGTATTTTATATGGTATTACTTCCTCACCTGGCGCCTCATCCACTACCGTTGCAGTAGTAGTAGATTTCCCAAATAGAAATTGAAGAGAAGATCTCTCCATAATGACTTATAGCAAGTAAGTGAAATAAAATCAGCACAAACAAGAAAAGTTTTCCTTACCAATTCCACTTACCAATAGCGCTTCACTCCCCGGCAACGGCGCCGTAAAATAGTCTTGATGACCCACAAGTATAGGGGTGTATCGTAGTATCTTCGATAAGTAAGAATGTCGGTCCCAACGAGGAGCGAAGGTGTTGACAAGCAGTTTCGATGAAGGTTTCACCGTAAATGCTCACGTGACAAGTATTCGTGGGGTTTTGATGTAACAGATGAATAAAGTACGAGTAGGTAAAATGCGAGAGAAATAATTGCAGCGAGTGGCCCAGTCCTTTTTAGCACAAAGGACAAGCCGGTTTGTTTACTTATAATGACCAAACGTTCTCGAGGACACACGGGATTTTAGTCTAGTGCTTTCGCTACATACAGCTGATTAATCTTCATTGTTTTGATAAGTGTTGTGTGGGTGAACCTATGCTAATGTACCGCCCTTCCTAGGACTAATACATACTTGTGATTATACCCCTTGCAAGCATCCGCAACTACAAGAAAGTAATTAAGATAAATCTAACCACAGCCTTTAAACTCGAGATCCTCGCGATCCCTCCTGCATCGATATACCAACGGGGGTTTAGGTTTCTGTCACTCCGGCAACCCCGCAATTGGCAAACGAGTACAAGATGCATTCTCCTAGGCCCATAAATGGTGAAGTGTCGTGTAGTCGACGTTCACACGACACCACTAGAAGAATAACACCACAACTTAAATATCATAACATTGAATATTACTCAACCATAGTTCACTACTAACATTTAGACTTCTCCCATGTCCTGAAGAACTAAACGAACTACTCACGAGACATCATATGGAACATGATCAGAGGTGATATGATGATGAATAACAATATGAACATAGACCTTGGTTCAATGGTTTCACTCAATAGCATAAACAACAAGTAAAAATCAGTACCGGGAGAGTTTCCCCTATCAAACAATCAAGATCAAACCCAAATTGCTACAGCGGTGACGAGGTGCTGCGGAGGAGATGGCGGTGATGATGGTGGAGATGATGATGATGGTGATGGAGATGATGTCCAGCTCGATGGCGGTGACGATGGCGTCGATTTCCCCTCCGGGAGGGAATTTCCCCGCGGATTCCTCGCCCGCCGGAGAACTCTTTTCTCTCCGGTGTTCTCCGCCCCGCGAGGCGGCCGTAACCCTTCGTGAGGATTCCTCTCGTGGCTTAGGTCTTCGGGACGAAGGGTTTCGCGAAGAAAAGGAGGCGAAAGAGGCCGAGGGGGCCCCACACCACATGGTGGCGCGGCCAGTGCCATGGGCCGCGCCACCCTATGGTGTGGGCCCACCCCGGGTCCAGCTGGCTCCCCTTCCGGCTTCCTCCGTGATCCGGAAAAATAGGATTTTCTCGTAAAACTTCCTTCCACAGCTTGATCTTCCGAAATATCGCATCCCGACGGTGCTTTTTCCAAGCAGAATCCCGGCTCCGGTGCTCAATCTCCAAATAATCATGAAACATGCAAAATAGATGAAATAACATAAGTATTGTGTCCCAATATGAAATATATCAATGAATAACAGCAAATTATGATATAAAATAGTGATGCAAATTGGACGTATCTACGACCCACTGGTCATTGGCTGCGGCAGCCCCATAGAGCGGCCCCATTTGTCATTGGCAGCACCGCGTATACAATCAGGAAATAAAACGGCCCACGCGTCAGCGGTACATGGATGGCTAATAGCGGCCCCATTTGTCATTGGCAGCACCGCGTATACAATCAGGAAATAAAATGGCCCACGCGTCAGCGGTAGATGGATGGCTACCCGTCAGCACGAGACGGCCAGAGAGGAACTGACCTGACGGTAACGATGAAGGCCTCTGACCTGACGGCAACCCGCGTCTTCGAGGGGTTTCAAACTAGAGGGAGGGGAAAGCTGAGGAAAAACTAACGAGCTGGGGAAAACTGAGTATAACTAACGACCCGAGGGCACGAAAATAGAAATCCCTATTAAATAACTGTTGGTATATTCTTTATTTTCGAAACCAAATATTAGAATCCAAGTCACCAACTTACTGTCTGCATGGATCTAGCTATTTCAGGTTCGAAATTCTATAGCTTGGTTTGTTTACTTTGGGTATCTAAATCTTTACATGTATTATGAATCCATGAGCAGGCAAGAGACAACCTGGCGAACTGAAACATCTTAGTAGCCAGAGGAAAAGAAAGCAAAAGTGATTCAAAGAAAGCAAAAGCGATTCCCGTAGTAGCGGCGAGCGAAATGGGAGCAGCCTAAACCGTGAAAACGGGGTTGTGGGAGAGCAATACAAGCGTTGTGCTGCTAGGCGAAGCGGTTGAGTGCCGCACCCTAGATGGCTAAAGTCCAGTAGCCGAAAGCATCACTAGCTTACGCTCTGACCCGAGTAGAATGGGGCATAAATTGTTTGTACCTCCATGTCTATTTTGTGTGTTATGATCTTGTCTGCAAAGTTGCATTGTGTAGTGCCTTTGATTGATCACGTGGCTTGTATGCTTTGCTGAGTGTTTGGTTGTAGTGTTTTTGCTAATCTGTTTTTTTTTGTAGTTTTGTAGTTTAACACTGCCTTCGCCGGTCCCAAGTCCGGATGAGAAAATGTGGAGGGAACTGCAGTTAGCTCGTTTGTATAGTTTGTATGGGCATTCTCATGGGGTCTCCAGATGTTTTGAATTGAATACCAGTGAATAAAATGAATAAGTTAACATGTTCTGAAGTTGGGAGTGTAGCTGTTCAGGTTACTGTCTTGGTCACAAAGTGAATCTTCACATAATGTTGTAGCATATGGTTCGAACTTTGAAATTCATCCTTTCCGTGACAGGGTCCAACTGTCAAAATCTAAGCAACTCTAGTTGCAGTTAGAGCAATATAAAATCTTTTCATGCGCGCCGCGAGGTGAGGTCCTTGGTCCGACAGGAGGAGGCAAGCACGGCCATCGACGAGCTCGATGACACTGAGGACCTACTCGACGAGGAGGAAGAAACCCCATGGGAGGAGCCCACGCATGTCACCCGCAAGCGAGCTAGGGGGCGCCGCAGCGGAAAAAAAGTGGCGGCAAGGGCGGTGCGCCCAGAGCGCGACATCAGCGCCTATGCAGACTTCGACGTCCTTTGCCTGCTCTGCACCCAGCCAGGGCACCGTGCCGCTGATTGTACCACGGGGCCGGTGTGCCTCCGCTGCGGCGAAGCTGGCCATATGGCAAGAGAGTGTTCGCTCCCGCGCCCGCGGGCAGCGTCGCCGCCTGATGGAGAAGAGCCCGCGAGGAAAAGGATGAATGACGACGGGCGAGGCCGCCTTATGGGTGAGGGCGCCGTGGACTTCCATGCACGTGCGCCAGAGGTCCGACAGGCTGCCGTGGAGACACGTGCGCGACACCGCGAGGTGGCGCCTGTGCCGCGTGCTGCTGGTGGAGAAAGGAGGGTGGTGCGCCGCGTGGAGACGATGGTCAGGTCCGACGACGCCCAGGGCGCCTTGTCAAGATGCCGTGCCACCACAGATGAACTAAGAGGCTGCCTTTGTGCGCCGTGACGCGCAGGTCGCTGGTGCGCGGTGGATCCAGTTCCGGTGCGGGGTGATTGTGCCATGCCTGAGGGCGGATTGCACCATTATTGCCTGCGGCTCGACGTGTCGCCGAGGTTGCTCGGCCACGTAGGAGCGCGGAGGAGCAGGTGGTTTCCCTCGGGCTGCGCACTCCGGTGGTGGGCAGCGAGCTCGCGCGACGCCCGGCGTGTGCTGTCTGTGTGCTGCCTCGCATGCCGGAGATGGAAGAGGCTGAAGAGGCTTTGTCTAAGGCTCTCCTGGTGGTCATCGCCGGCGTGCCCCGGACCTTCACCACGAAGGAGGTTGCCATGGCCCTGAAGGACGTGCACAGCTTGGCACCGTGGAGTTTCTCCGTCCACTGTCATCGACCGGAGGATTTCCTAGTGTTCTTTGTCGCGCGGGAAGATCGGGACAGGGTGCTTGGTGACGGCGTCCTGGCATGGCCGAGGTGGAGATCGAGGGTGTTCCGGCCAACGCCTGGAGCCTAGCCACGGCGGAGGCGGTCCTCGCGCCATTGGCGTGGGTTGAACGGCTCCACCTGCTAACACGGAGCCGTGCTGATATGGGCATCCTCCGCGTCACAGCATGGTGCCTTGACCCAGCCGCAATCCCCAGAGAGGTGGATTTGCACGTCGTCGAGCCCGACGACCCTCCATCGTTGTCCGACATGGCGGCGCCGTTGCATGCCGTCGTCCCTCCCCACATCAATACCTTGGTCTACCCACTGCTCGTTCATGTCACCAGGACGGTGGACTTCCGTCGGCCAACGCCGGACGGCGTTGCGGCTGGTGGTGGCGATGGTAGTAGGACGGCTGCCTTGCCGATGCACCGACAATACCAGTACACACGCGGCATGCCAGATGTGTCTTATTAGTTCCGGTGACGGCGGCGCCGCTCCGTCGTCGAGCCTGGCTGGGGGCAGTGGTGGCGGGACCACGCGCACGCCGACGTCCGGCGCCATCGTCGGTGACCTTGACTAGGTTGCGTCGCGATAGACGGAGAAGAAGAAAAGGCAGTACCGTGGGGGCCGCAAGATCAGGACGCTGCGCGCGCTAAAGCAGTGGTGGCCGCCCAAAGCGCCGACAATGGAGACCAGGACGAAGTTGCTGATAGTGCTTCTCCTTCGGATGCTGCTGGCAGCGAGCCGTTGGAGGCCCAGGAGCTGGTCAAAAGCTGTGGCGCCATGGTCGGGGCTGCGCGTGAGGACGAACTGCACATGGGCGCAGAGTTGCCGGTGGGCTCCATGGTGGTCGTGCCGGCGGTCGCTGTCGCTGCCCGCCAAAACCCCCAGCAGGGCGAGCTCCCTTCTGTCCAGGAGGATGGGCGCATGGAGGCGCCATCGCAGCGCGTGGTGGAGACGACGTCCACGTGATGGCGCCATGTTGGGATCCATGTTGGGCTCCCCTGGCGGCTCAAGTCCATCAACGATGTGCTCCGAGCTGCAGGTGGAGCGGGATGCCAACCTTGCAGGCCTGGCCCGAACGGATGGGGTGGCCCATGCACAGGGGAGCGCACGGGAAGTGCCTCCGGTCCAAATTTCAAATCTGGAATTCCCATCGCTGCTCTCGGGTCAGTTGCTGCCTCCATAGAGGCGCTTGTTGATGTTGCTGCGGTTGAGTCCAAAGACGCGGACCTATCCCCTGTGTGATCCAGTTGGCCTCGTTCATTGCTGCCTCCACGGAGGCGCATGATGCTGTCTCGGACGAGTCCGATGGTGAACACGTGGATGAGGAGATCGTGCTGGAAACACCCCTAGTTTGTGCCTCCCACGTTGCGAGTCTGGCCCCTTCGCCACCTGCCACGGCTCCGACGGTGTGTCGCTTTGCTTCGCCACACGTGGTGTTCAGCAGAGCACGACAACCACCCATCCCTCGGCAGCAGGTTGGCGTGGCGAGACCCAAGACTCTTGGGGAGTTCTTCACAGCTACGAAGTCACGCTCGGATGCTCTCTTGCAAACCCCGGCTGTCCGGCGTAGGCTTGTGGAGCTCAACTTCCAACCTCGCCACAGCTCGAGAATTGCAGGGCAACCTGGTGGCCTGAATGCGGAGATGAAGGTTGTACGGAACCTGATTCGCAAGCTCGGTCTTCTCCAAGGGGATGAGGCGCTGTCGGCGGCAGCCCTAGAAGCGTACCATAAGATGTACGAATTACCCCTGATGGAGACATGATTGAGGCGATTGCAGAGTTCTACGGGTTGTCGCTCTCGACGATCAGAGACTGCTCCCCACCGATGCTCGGGATGACGGGTGGTCGCCTCATCAAGGCTTGACCCCTACTGGTGGTCCACGGGTGTCCCTAGTCTGATATAACGCAGAAGACAATTAGTGAGTAGGTCAGTTGGTGAACCTTCCTTTTCGAAGAGAAGGTGATATATCAACCACTTCCACGTGACCATGCCTCCAATGCTTCATACATGGCTACATTGCTACTCAGATCGGATGCCCAAATTAAGGCGCAGACGGAAGAAGCAAATTATGTCCTTCAGGCTTCTCCGGGCGCGTACCGCCGGGCATTGCCACTTCTTGCCGCTGCTCCTGCTGCATCTCGTCCCCGTCTTCCTGCTTCTGCTGTTCTTGCGCCCGGCCTCGGCGTCTGCGCCGACGGTGGTCACGCACCTGCCAGGATACGATGGGCCTCTGCCCTTCAACCTCGAAACAGGGTAAGCGCGCAGGAGTGCAGCAGCCCACAGCTAAGCTTCGCTCGTCGCAAATGGCGGCGTGACTCACGAAGCCGTCATGCGATGCAGGTACGTGGGCGTGGAGGAGGAGGCCGGAACGGAGCTCTTCTACTACTTCGTCGAGTCGGAGAGGAGCCCCGGCACGGACCCCGTACTCCTGTGGCTGACTGGCGGGCCCCGCTGCTCCGTCATCATGGGCCTGGCCTTCGAGATCGGTTAGTCCTCATCAGATATTTCCTGATACATGATTCTCAACAGAAATAATCTTGCTGCTGATATATACCCATGCGTCGTAGGTCCTCTAAGGTTTGTGCGGGCACCGTATAGTGGTGGTTTGCCGGAGTTGATCTATAACCCACATTCATGGACCAAGGTGAGACTGATGCTCATCCACGACGACCGAAAATATTCGTCGTAATCAAAGTTCCTTCTGGTTCAGTTTTGTGGTTTACTGACGACGATTCTCAGATGGCAAACATCCTCTTGTTGGACTCTCCAGTTGGCTCAGGTTTCTCGTATGCGCGTGATCCCAAAGGTTACCATGTCGGAGACTACTCATCTTCTCTGCATGTCCAAAGATTTTTGAATAAGGTGAGAAGAACTGAAGAAGTCGAGAAGCATTGTTCATGTCCTACCGTTTGAATGGAGAACACTGCGCGTTGATTTTTGGCCGATGTGTGGATGTTTATGCAGTGGTTCACGGATCATCCGCACTACCTTTCGAATCCTTTCTACCTTGCTGGAGATTCATATGCTGGAAAGGTGATTCCACTTATTGCACAAGACATTTCGGAAGGTATTAATTACCTCTTTGCAACACTGGACATGTATCTATGCACATTTTAGAAAGTAGTAAGATATGTTCTAAGGCTTGAAAAAAAATCTCTTGGTGAAGTTCAGATTGCAACCGTCGTGTGCAGAAAAACTTGAAATACCCTCCTCAACTGACATTTCAAACTCTTCAGACAAATTCAGTTTGTTTTTACAGAAAGTAAACTATTAGGTCAGCTATGCAAACAGTTCAGGAGAAATCACTTTAGAAGTTGCTATCTCAAATTTTGACTAAAGTTTTAGACTATTTTTGCGAGTAATCTGAAGCATTTAGGATTTAAGGGCGCTATTTTTAATGGGTTTGCGCATCAGAGTTGTAATATGAACTTCAGCAAGAGTTGAGGGCGGTAATTTGGACTTTTCTCTTGATTTCACTTTGCTCCAGGAATTGAAATGGGGCAGCAGCCTATCATCAATCTCAAGGCAAGTTATTCTCTAGCTTTCAAACATTAAATGCTTGCAACAGCAAAAGGACGGCAAATGGTGTTGGAGATCATGTATTTTACTCCTTTCCTGTTACTTTCATTATCTCCAGGGATATATGGTCGGCAACCCTATAACAGACCCGATGTTTGATGAAAATTTCAGAATTCCAAGTGCCCATGGCTTCGGTATAATATCTGATCAAATATATGAGGTAATTCCACATTCACAAGCTTTGAAAATAGAGGTGATATTTTGTAGTATGTGTCGATGTAAGAAAATATAGCATGTTTCATGTCCCATAGACTGCGAGGAAGAGTTGCAAAGGAGACTATGTAAACCCGTCGAACAAAATGTGTGCTGAGGTTCTGCATACTATCAACAATGTAAGATTCATGTACTTTATTGTTTCGAATGTCTGGTATTGGCAACATTTGCTAATTTACTTTTCTTCTACCGCAGCTCATTTCTGAAATTTCAATCGAGCACATCTTGTATGACAAATGTGACGTTGTCATGTCAAATTCCATAGATGATAATTCAAGAAGAAAGTTTTTGTTGGAAGATTCTGTGCAGATAAGCAAGCCACCTAGTCGACCTCCAGTAGATTGTTTTGTTAGTCTCTGTTTAATTTTATAGATAAATTCTGCTGAATGTGACAAATATCATATGACGCTATTTTCATAGCAAAAACTTATCTGGATTTTCTTTCTAAACTGCAGACATATGGTTACTACCTAGCTTACTTTTGGATGAACAACAACTTGACTAGAAATGCTCTTGGGATTAAGGAGGTAAATACAATGTGTTCTACATGAAGTTTATTTATTCACAAAGTATGAATCTAAAAGTAGCATTAACTTCTTTAGCTCTAAAATCAGCCTTAGTATGATCAAATATTGTTGTCGAGAAGTAGTAAAATCTGAATAGCACGATCAACTTTTGAACACTGAACTTCGCCTCAAATCTAAAAAAACAGAGAGTTCACTTTTGGAGCCTCCGCTGACTTCAAATTGATTTGGGATGATGCGTTGTCCAACGGAACTTGTTTTACTTACATAGTTGCCACATGGATGAGGTATAGTTTTGCTAATAGTGGATATGGAGGGCAGCCCGTGTGAAAGGGCAAGAAGATGGGTAAGTTGATCATGTTTGTCCAAGGCACTATTTCCACATTTTGTGAGTGTGCAAAAGCGGGTACTTCCTAAGTTTTGTTCATTTTAGATGGTTTTGAACTTTTAGGACCAAAATTTACCCTGGGAATTTTCCTAGCGTTCGAAAGCTAGCGGATCTTTCTATGAAGCTGAGTTGAGACCATGTAAACGCTCTGCCATTTTTTTCAAATCCAAATCATTTGGAACAGTATTCATAAAAATGAATTTGACAACAGGGAACAGTCGGCGAGTGGATACAATGCAATGTAGGACTCCCCTATACATTTGAAATCCGGAGCAGCGTAGAGTATCATCTTAACCTCACCACGAGAGGTTATCGTGCACTTGTGTACAGGTAAAAGCAAGAATATGAGAGCAAGTTTTCATCGTCATCAGTTTGGTTCAAAATCTTATCCCACGTATCAACTGCAAACTTGTGTGAGCGTAGTGGAGACCATGATCTCGAAGCACCATTTCTTGGCACGCATGCATGGATAAGATCCTTGAACTTCTCCATCGTTGACGACTGGAGGGCATGGCATCTCAATGGGCAGGCTGCAGGGTTTAGTCTTACTGTCTCCTTTTTCTCGTACTTCAGAGATGGGAAAATAACTTCATGACACACAAAATTGTGTGTTGGGTTTTTCGCCTGTTTTTTTTTTCTTCTGACACTGGATGCATCATCTTCTCCGTTTCAGATTTACCATAAAATACGAGAACAATATGACATTTGCCACAGTGAAGGTGATATTGTTTTCATCTTGAAATCATTCTCTGGATTCGGTAGGATAAACTATAGGGTCATACGAGCCTCGATTTTTCGTGTGCAGGGTGCTGGTCATACTGCTCCAGAGTACCGGCCAGAAGAATGCTTTGCCATGGCACAAAGGTGGTTGGACAATGAGCCTCTCTGACGCCTTGATTTGACAACTTTATCTGTTTAATTGACTGTGGTCGTTTTGTATGTGTGCTTCTCCACATGTAAAGATAAACTCAATAGCATTTTGTAAAATGGATTTTATTTTTCCTTCTAGAAATGTAGTGTGGGAAACCAAAAGTATCCATAAAGATCAGATATATCTGCATAACTCTGGGTGTGAATTTGATATACAAATTGTACCCTTGGTGAGAGAAATGCAAAACTGGCTAGCGTGCATGCAAGAGCCGTTTATTTTCATGGAAATTTGGGTCTCATAATCTGTACAGCCTGTACTGGTGTGTGCTAATCATTTTTTTTGTTCCCATCGTCTGACACATGAATGCAAGAATCTTTGCTCATCCTACCACACAGCCTACTACTCTCTTTGCCTTTTCTAGTGCTGGATTTAAAAAGACAATATGTTCCAAAATAAATATTAGATTAGCAATCTGTTTAAACATGGGTATTTATTTTGACAATATCTTTTTAACAAGTTCCAAATAGGTTTTGTTTCGATAAAACTGAAAACCTGATTTTCTAAACACAATGAAATGTATCAATGGATAATGAAACAACATGAAAATATTGTGTCTTCGAGTTGTGTTTACTATTGTTTTAGTGGAACCATTATGTGTTCGCTTTAGGAATTGAACTCGAAAATTCGGTGTAGTTTTTATTGTTTTCTTTAATATATTTTATTATTTGAACTCTAAAAATATTCTCAATTATTTTATAACTATGATGAACTAAGTTTGGAACACAGTACTGTAGTTGGTTTCAGAAAATAAATCAGTAAGTTTCATACAGTTTTTTGAAGTTTCACGAAGTTTCGAAAGTCGATTTTTAAAATTTGTCAAAACGTATTCAATGCTGGCCTTATTTTGAAGCTCTCTTCACTAGAAACCCAGACATTCAAATGGTCCTCAAATCGAACTTCTGGTTTAAACTCTGTGTAAGTTTTAAATTTTACAAAACGTATGTGAGAAATTTAACGACATATAATGCAAAAGGAGAGATAGAGTAGTCTAACACAAACATTTTTAGAGAATGGAGGAGAGAGTGTGTGGAGTATGCACGATATCTACCGTGCGTTTTAAAAACATTACTCTTGCCTTGATGACCCATTATTAGAATGGCATTTCTAGCGTGCCAGAAATTTTAAAACATTTCTGAATTCAACGGATTTGAGGATTTTGATATTCAGAAATTTTTCTATGTACATTGCTTGATTCATAAGTCTGAAATTCTTATAATTTTTTTTTGCCCCGTGATCTGGTCTCAGGCTCTATCATACACTTCATTTTCTCGGACAGACTGCTACTACATCCGAAAATTTCCATGCAAAAAATATCGAGTAAAGGCTTCTACAATTATCAACCACACCACACGAAAAGATTGCACTTAAGTTGATAATAATCGACTGCCATTACTTTACCTGTCCAAGCTAAATACTCTTTCCTCCCCATGTATAAATTGTGTTGACTTTTCATAGTCTCTTGTGCGCAATTTTAACAATACCTTTTACTTGTAACATGGCTAAGATTTATAATGTACCGCGACTTAAAAATATTGTGCAAATCAAACACAAGTACGGAGTATATATAGGAGTATCATTCTTACGAACAGTAACTGTCTGGATTTGACACATAAAGTGAGTCAGGACCGACCATCGCATTCATCTTGACTACTTGTGGCTGGACTCATCAACGCGACTACTCATGTACGTCTGACACGCAGAGCCCGTCCGATTTGAACCGGCCAAATAGAACCGACACGTACGACCAAACGAGTCAGACCTTCCGTGCTCGTCTCCGCAGCCCTCCACCTACGAACGAGCATCACATTTACTTAGAACGAATCACCATAGTTCATTCGTTCCCATGCACATCCATATATAGTTCCGTGGCATTGGTCGTCTTTGATCAGATCGTGGTATCGGAGCGGCATGTCGGCGGCGGCGGCGAGCAGGGGTGTGCGCGCGCTGGCCGTCCTGGGGCGGTGCGTGCGGGCGCCGTTCCGCGTGCTGCTCCGCGCGCGCGACCTCTATGTGAGGCAGATGACGACCTGCGCGGGGGCCCGCCGGCCTGTGGGGATGGTGTCCGTGCCGCGGAGCCGGAGCCACGCCTTCTACCGCTCGGCGGGCGACGGCGACGACGCCGACGTGCGTGAGCTCGTCCGCGCCGCCTCGCGCGCGAGGTGTTCCAGCGTCGTGGCACGGAGCCAGAGCATGGACATCGGAAGGATCGACGAGGACCAGCCGTGCGAGTTCGGGACCGGCGGCGGCGCCGCGGTGCAGGCGCTGGGCCGCAGGAGCAGGAGCTGCGCGGTTGGGCCCATGGGAATGTCGATGGGGAGGAGCAGGGCTGGCGTCGTCGCGGCCGCTTAACGCCGGCGGCGCGTACGGCGGTACCCATGCGCGTATAGGACGAGACTTCAGCTAGAAACCTGCGTGACTCAGCTGACAGTGAGCTTGAGGCCTTGTTTGGTACCAGGGTATTTGCAGGGATGGGAGAGTATTATCCCGGCCCATTTTCCAAACCCCGCTAATCCCCGAAAGCCCATTTGGTAGAGGAGTTTTGGACCGAAAAATCCCCGCCTATCCCCGATTAACCCCGTCCCCGACCTATTTTTTGCCTTGGGCCGAATCCCGGACCTGGACCTCGCGTATTATCCCCGTCCCCGGCTCCAAGTCTTCGTCTCCAAACCCTATCGAACTACCGGCGGCGAGCGACCGGCGGCGAGCGACCGGAGGCGAGCGGAGCCGCTGCGGGAGAGGCGGAGCATCTTGCCGGCGAGAGGGGCGGAGCATCTTCGCGGCGGGAGAGGATGGATCCCGCCTAGCCGCTCCCACATCAGGTCGCCGCCGTTCTTGCGGTCCGACCGGCGCCGCCACTACTGCTGTTTCGATCTCCGGTAAGCCCCCTTCTCTCTCGCTCTTTTTCTTCCATGGCTCCCGATCTGAGTGCCTGTAGCCGTTCGCCATTGTAGAGGCCTGGTGTGCGTTATGGCGTGGTCTACGCGCGGCACAGCCAGGCCGGCTCCCGATCTGAGTGTCTGTAGCCGTTCGCTCCTTCCGCCTCGTCGTGAGCCATATTTCCTGACCTGACGCTGTAGTCTGTAGCACAGCACGCGGGAGTTCAGAGTCGAAACTGACTGAAGAAAATGCACAGGCAAACTGATAATCTTTTCAAAACCTCCATGCCAAGATTAGACCAGATGCTCTTGCTGCAGTACTTCGCTTGGAGCTGCACCAAAGCTGATGAGTCTCAACCATTCTGAACTGTAAAACTGAGACGTCTCACAGGAATCGACACACAATTCTTTCCCCAATAATAAGCACCAAACAACTGAATTTCTGTAACGATTAGCACCAAACAATAATAGTCACTTTGTTGTGATGCTTTGTTGATCTGGTGGTGATGTGCAGGGAGCAGGTCAGCAAGCTTGGGTTTGGAGTCGGCGCCACCGTCTCGAGCAAGGGTTGGGCTTGAGCTGGGCGACGGGAGCACGCACCTGGTTCGAGACAGGTCTTCTCTACCTCCATGCTGTTATTTTCTCGCTTGTTACGGCGAGGCAACTAATTATCATCATCACGGTGTTGTAAGATTGGAAGTCATGAGCACTGAATTAATTAGTATGTATTTATCATTGCAGTATTAATGTTGACTGTATGTAGCTGCTCCAGATATGTGATTCAATGTTGACTGTATGTAGCTACTCCAAATATGTAGCAGTAACATTTTCCAGTTTTCTGACTAGTTAGTTGCAGTTCTGTACATAGAAATTAACATGATAGTTACCTCAGTTACTAAATCTAGCTACAGTATGTCAAGAAAATGAACTTGACTAACAGGTACTATATGCCCCTAAATATTATCCGTACTAGCTTTGCTAATCTAATATGCTAAACTGCAACTAGTTAGCTGCATTTCTCATTTACATGAGCAATGCTTAACCGCAATAGATTAATCACCTCCTTATTATTGACAGGAACAGTCTGGCATTCTCTCCGACTAATTCATTCAGTGGAGAGCTCCCACCTTCTTGGGATCGTGTAACAACACCAAAATTCGGTATGTACCTGCTAAGTAGTACTCTATTATTGGATTTAGTTTAACTGTTTTGAGTGCTGGTTTGAGTGCTTGCTGGTTTGTTAAATAATTTTCTGTTTATTCATGTTTCCTCAATTTTCATCTCTCGGTATATAAGTTATCTCAGTTTGTATCCGATGTATTGCTCTGGTTCACTGTCGAGCTGCTCCATTTAATATTTATTGTATGCCATTTGCTCCCTGTTTTGAATAATGTATGTGCAAAGTAGATGCTTTTGCTCCCTGTTTTGAATAATGTACTATTGTTACTCCCTGGAACATAAGGAATTCCTTTAAACTAAACCATGACAACTCAGTTAACTTGCGAAGTGTATTTTCTGTGTATTAATATAGGTTGTCATGGACTTGCGGAGTGTAGAACGTGTTAGGAAGAGGAAAAACGAAGATGAAGAGTTTATGTTTGTCATTTTGCCTGCATTGTACTTCCACTTGACATGGCAAAAACAAAGACAGCAAAGACACCTTTCGTTTGTATATGGCAAGGAGCATGTCAGAGAATTGCTTGGAGGACACCTCAAGAACTGCTTAGCTGCCTTTAGGATGGAGCCGAACATTTTCATGTGGTTGGCATCATATCTTAGAGAGGAGGGATTGATTTTAGATTCTAGGATCAAGGTGGAAGAGAAGCTCGCGTTTTTCTTGTACATGCTCTCCCACAATGCTTCATATGAAAAAATGCAATTAGAGTTTAAGCATAGTGGTTGGAGTTTCAGCAAGTATGTCACGGAGTTATTCGATATTATTCCAACCTTGACAACAAGAATCGTCAAGCCTCTCAATCTCTATGAAACTCATCCAAGGATAGCTACAGACCGCCGCTTCTTCCCATACTTCCAGGTCTAGACTTGAAACCTTATTTTTCTACCAAAGCTTTTCTCTTATCTATTTCTTATGTTTTTCCCAAACTTCCCATATGCATAATTGCATTGGTGCTATCGATGGGTCCCATGTGCCAGTTACAAGAACACCTAGCCGTGCTTCTCCATGGAGAAATAGAAAACGCATATGCATCTTCTTTTCTATGACTGAGCTTGCCATGTGTTTATCCTGCACTTCAATGTAAAACCAGTTGCTGCTAGTGAAACTTGAAGCCAGTGTTTCATTATTTTTTCTATTTTCAAGTTTTATACAGACAGCTGTCTTCTTGATCTTGCTTGTTGGATTGATCTAATTCCGCTTCACTGTTTTTGCTATTTCAGCCGACGATACATGGATGTTTTTTGAAGATCACATGAACAAAATGAACAGAGTTTCCAAGAGTTTCCAAAATGAACAGAGTCTCCTAATTTATGCCGAACCGTTGCGCATTACATGACTGAAAATTTGTGTTTTAATTCCTGATGCATGTTGGATGTTTACTATACAGACTTGGGTTAAATTGTTGCCATAAAAATTGAATCTTTTGTAACTTACGCTGAAATATCTTCATTGTTTCTTGTCTTGCTGTTATGAGCTTGAGCTTGTGCACAAACCCTGAATTGCACAAACCCTGAGTACCAAATGCGTGTTTTTCAAAACAGGGGATTGGGGATTGGCAGGGGATAATATTTGTGGGGATTGAGTGACAGGTGGGGATTAACCCAATCCCCTAGGGGATTATCCCCACTAATCCCCACTAATACTCCACTACCAAACAAGGCCTGAAGAAGAAATTGAGACGATACATGGATGCAAGACAAAAGATACATGAATGAAAAGTTAAAGTTAATATTCATTTCTACTCACGGATGCATATCAGTCCGCTATGTAATAACATATTTTAAAATATCAAAAAATCTGAAATAAAATTACGTATATACATCTAGACATTCTATGCTCGTAAGTAAGTTTTCGGGAAAAACAATATTTTTTCTGTTCTGTGTAGAAAAGACAATTTTTTATGTTCTAACGTGACTAATCGCGGGACATTTCTTTTATTTTTTTTACACATGCCACATAAAATGTTTGTTTCCCTCGAAAATGTGTCTGTGAACATAGAATGTCTGAATATACACGCGAAATTTCATCTCAGAGTTTTTTGATATTTTTTAATGCATTTTGATAATAGGTTCATATGCACCTATGCCGAAACAACACCTCTGAATTAACTGTTAGAAAAATAAAATATGCATAGTGATTCTATTACTTAAGTTTGTACTGACACTGTACTTTTTTGTTTGCACAGAAAATGATACCAAACATCCTGAATGTTAACCGCTTCAAGCATTTTTTTTCTTCAATAATGGACATTTCATTACTTAAAGGTTTAAGTGTTACAGCCAGCCTCTGTATAACAAGATGCACACGGCCGCACAGTCGAAAGTATGTCTTCTTTAGGTGACCGGGGACTTCTAGATCGAATCAAACTCGAAACAGGAACCCTATTTAATTATTTTATTTTAGTTTATTTAATGGTTTAGCTTAGGTTTTCAATTCCAAACAAGTTTAAATTTGTTGACGTCAGAAACCCACCGGCGGGCAGCGACGGGCAACACAGTAGAGCCGGGAACAACTAGGGCTGCGGCTGGCCCCAGTCCCTCAGAGCGACGGCCCGCAAAGCCTCCTGGTCACACGTCCGATGCTATCGCAAGGGCGTGCCACCTGACCTATGCCTGGTCAGGAAGGTGTTGGATGATGCCTCGCTTAGTTTCCTGCATGGCATACACGTAAACATTAAATTCGAGCCTCGATCGGCTCTCAGGTTATCCTGTGAATCGGCTCAAAGAGCCGATCCACCCATGATTCGAACAAGGTGTCCGAATATATGGTGGTCCTGCTTGATCAAGATAAAGGCGATGAGATCTACGACGATTTAGGGTTTTCACCGCATAATCGGATCATCCTACTCACGATTGGGCCTCGCGCTCGCGTACGGTGATCATAAGCCGATCCTAGACGGGGCCTAAAAACCAACACGAGGTTGATCCCCGGAACATCCTGTCTAGGGCTAGCGAATTACACCCTACACGCCATCTGGATCCTCCAACCCTTTGTAGGGCCTAACTATTGCGAGATATTAAACTAATCCTTGCGAGCAAGGAGCAACCGTAACGGATCGGATCTACTAAACTATGATCAAGCGGGGTGCCGCCCCTACACCTAAGATAGGTGTAAGGGCGGCTAGATGTATAAGGGTTGCACTACGACAGCATATGATACGAAGAACAATGCTAACCCTAACACATCTAAGATAACTACGTTGCTCGCCATCAAAAAGGCTTCAGCACGAGCAACGCATGAACAACAAGATAGGCTTGTCTTTGCCTAGATCGCAAGATGCGATCTAGGCAGCATGGTGCTTACCGGAGAAACCCTCGAGACGAAGGAGTTGGCGATGCGCCGAGATTTGTTTGTGTTGAACGTTGGTTGTTGTTTATTCCATAAACCTGTTATCACCAGAATTTGACCGAGTCAGAGGTGGGCCGCGATCAAGATGGACGTGAAGAAATATATATATAGAAGGAATACGTGAATCGGCCTTTTATACCAAGTTGGGCTTAATTGCCCGTGTATCTGTAACATATTAGATCGCATCTTAGTTTAGAAGTTAGAGTTTATCTCGTGCACGGTTTAGTGCACGCCCACATTAGAAAGTCCGTTGGACTATAAATATGTACCTAGGGTTTATGGAATAAACAACAACCAACGTTCAACCACAAACAAATCTCGGCGCATCGCCAACTCCTTCGTCTCGAGGGTTTCTACCGGTAAGCATCATGCTGCCTAGATCGCATCTTGCGATCTAGGCAGCCTAGCCTACCTACGTTGTTCACGCGTTGCTCGTACCGAAGCCTTTTGATGGCGAGCAACGTAGTTATCTTAGACATGTTAGGGTTAGCATTGTTCTTCATATTACATGCTTTCGTAGTGCAACCCTTGCATGTCTAGCCGCCCTTACACCTATCTTAGGTGTAGGGGCGGCACCCGCTTGATCATAGTTTAGTAGATCTGATCCGTTACGATTGCATCCTTGTTCTACAAGGATTAGTTTAATATCTGCAATAGTTAGGCCTTACAAGGGTCGGAGGATCCGGCGGCGTGTAGGGTGGCGTTTGCTAGTCCTAGAACGGATGTTCAGGATCAACCTCGTGTTGGTTTTAGGCCTCGTCTAGGATCGACTTACGATCACCGTGCGCGAGCGCGAGGCCCAATCCTGAGTAGGATGATCCGATTATGCGGTGAAAACCCTAAATCGTCGTAGATCTCATTAGCTTTACCTTGATCAAGCGGGACCACCATATATTCGGACAACCTCGTCCGAATCATGGGTGGATCGGCTCTTTGAGCCGATTCACGGGATAACTGAGAGCCGATCGAGGCTCGTATTTAACGTTTACGTGTGTGCCCTGCGAGAAACTAAGCGAGGCATCATCCACACCTTCCGACCGGGTATAGGTCGGTGGCACGCCTTGTGATAAACATCGGCGCGTGCGACCAGGGAGGCTTTGCGGGCCGTCGCTCGAAGGGCCAGGGCCAGCCGCAGCCCTAGTTGTTCCCGGCTCTACGGTGTTGCCCGTCTCTGCCCGCCAGGGGGTTTCTGACGTCAACACATTCTGGCACGCTCGGTGGGACCGCCTTCGACATCCACAACATCGCCATCTACATCCGAGATGGCGGAGGACACTCCGGTCACGTACGCGGATCTGCCTGATGAGCTCAAGAAGAAGCATGACGAGATCAAGGCAACCCTCGAAGCCGAACTCATCGGCTCCTTCCACCGAACCCGCTCCCATGGCGTCGGGTGGAAGGGTTTCACACTGAAGGCGCGCTCGATGGAGTGGGCCTGTCCGCTCCGTCAGAAGAACGCACCAGGTCGCTGCGGCAGGAGATCAACTACATGGTGGCTCATTCGCTGCACCGCCACTCTGAGAGCCTGGTGAACACCTTGGAGCGTGTCGCTCTGCGCGTCGTCTAGGAAATCATGAGTCACCGGTACTCCCCGTCGGGACCGGCTATAGGGACTTTCAAAGGAGAGATGCCGCTCCAGCCCCAGCCGTTCGCATGGGTAGCACCGGAACTGCCGAACTCATCGGCATACGTCGTCTACAAGATTGGTGGTGATCCTAGTGACTACCAATTCCTACCTGAGCCACCTAAGGAGGTCCCGCACGGATACTCGTGCGCGTACGTACCGGACTGCAACGCCTGGGCACTCTCGAACCAGGCTGCAATATCAGCAGCCTCTGGAACGGCAGGAGGAACGTCAAGAGCCGATCCTGAGAAGCAATCGTGGCTGGCTAAGTACGCCACCCCGACGAACCTCCAAAGCCCAGCTCCTGCAGTTGGCTTAGAACCGGAAAAGCAAGCATGGCTGGTTAAGTATGCCACCCGGCGAATCTTCAGGGTTCGACACCTTCAGCCATCACGAGCGGATCAGATTTGTACAATTCGAAAGATCGGTTCGGTATGATGCCGAAGAGGAAGGCGTTCGGCTACACCAAGCCGTACCCCAACAGCTACGAACCGATCCCGCTGCCACCCAAATATCGGCTCCCGGACTTCACAAAGTTTAGTGGATCGGATGGGTCCGGCTCCATCGAGCATGTGAGCCGATATACGGCACAGGCTGGGCACGATCTCGGCGTCGGATGAGTTGCGCGTGAGGTTCTTCTCACGGTCCCTCACGGGATCGGCTTTCGGGTGGTACACATCGCTACCACCGAACTCCATCCAAACTTGGAAGCGGTTGGAAGAACAGTTCCATGAGCGGTACCATTCGGAGGCTTCCGATGTTGGTTTTGCCGATCTAGCGCAAGTACGACGAAGCGCGGGAGACGAGTGGTGGAATACGTCCGGCGCTTCGGGACCATTAGGAACCGATGCTTTTCGGCTCGTATAAGTGAAAAAGAAGCGATCGAGTTGGCGGTGGTGGGTCTCTCATCATCAATCAAGGACGTGGCCTCCCAAGCGGACTACCCTTCGTTAGCACACATGGTGCGAAGGCGACGGCATATGAACGGCGCCACCCGGATGTTTACTAGGACAAATTCAAGCGAGTGGTGAGCGTGGTTGAGGCGGACGGAGATGAAGGTGCCATGGGAGATCGGGAGGTAGCGGTGGCTGAATGGACTCGAGCGACGGGCCCCGTGACCTGCAAATGGGTGAAGCCACAAGGCCCTCCAAAAGGGTTCGACTTCGACGTGACTAAGACGGAGCAGATTTTTGACCTCTTACTCGCGGAGAAGCATATAAAGGTACCCGAAGGCCACAAGTTCTCCACGGTGCAAGAGCTGAACGGAAGGCCATACTGCAAATGGCATAACACGTTCTCCCACACCACCAACGACTGCAGGGTATGGCGGCAGCAGATCCAAATGACGATAGAAAACGGACGGTTGATTTTCAACCAATACGCCATGAAGGTCGACACACACCCCTTCCCCGCCGTAAACATGGTGGAGTATGCTTGCCATACAGGGTGCCAGCCGGGTTTCCTGTGCAATATCAACATGGTAGATCTTGGACACCACGGCGGCAAGGATGGAGATGAGGGCAGCTGCTCTCATAACAAAGAAACGAGAGGAAGCCGCTCCACGCGATCGGCTCCGCCAAGACGGCACGCGCTACGTAACAGAGGGAGAAGTGAAGAACATAAGATATCAACGACCTCTCTCTGATCACCTCCTCAACAAGTATGTAAGTCAGTACGACCAACGCCGACGGTCCGGCGATGATGATGAAAGAGATCGTCTGGCTAGAAGACATCGTCGGCATAATCGCGATGAGGAGGAGCACGAGCGTTGCGCCAAGGGAAAGGCCAGGGAGCGGGACGACGAGGACGGGCACTGGGATTGTCCCTTCTTCGAGCACTTCTCGGGATTCGGGAATGAGCCGATTGCCAACAATCGGCAATTGCCCGAATGCAACCGGAAGAAGAAGGAGGCAGCCAACGTGTCCGTGTTCGAGCGCTTAGGACCTCTCCCGCCACGGAGCAAACGAGCTGAGTCCCCTCGGTTGGAAGATCTCGAAGATTCGGAAGACGAGGGAGAAGAAGAAGACAGGTACCACCGGCCAAGGTGGTGCCCACGACGGACTCGGCCGTTCCCGAAACGCGAGGGTTCAACGATTGCGCGGCTGGAAGAAGCCGAGAGGTTATACTTGCATACATTGAGGAAAGCAAGGCCTGATCTGGCTGCAAAGGTTCAGCGAACCCTGGATGAAGAGGGTCGTCCACGGAAAATGGAGTGGCGCCCCAAGCAAAGGAAAGCCGATGATGAAACATCGGTTGGCACAAACATGGTGCTCGTTCTTCCGACGACACTTAGCGCTCCACGATCACACGATGCACTCAAGGTGGGCGACAGCAAGAGCGCCAACATGATGAAGTCAGAGATTGGGTTGGTTTTATCTACCGGCCTGAGCGAGTAGCAAGAGCACATCAATGAGCAAACGTGGCGAGGCTGATCCTTGTGATCGGCCCCAAAAATTTATGAAGGGGCATTATAAAACCTTTCATCGAACAAGCAACATGGAGGCCGATTCCAGCAATCGGCCAAAATTATCCTCACCATCCATTCTGCCTGGGTTCGACATGTTATCCAACAGAGCCGATATCATCAATTCTCTTGACAGAATCGGCTCGGGGGGGGGCACCCAGGTGGATAGAACACGAGGATATGCAATGGAAGCGTCTCATCCTTTGGTGATGGGTATCGGAATATGGGGGCCGATGCGCTAGTCGGCCGTAAAAAAGAAAAATTCTGAAAATTCGAAAATTTTCGAGCACAGCCGATGCAGCAGGCATCGACTTAAGGATATAAAAGCCGATGCATGGCCATCGACTCAAGAGGAATAACTGTTACGATCAGAGGGTCAATGGAGCACTAATGGAAGAACTCCTCAATGGAGTAGTGTAAGAGCTCGGATCCTCTCTTCAAGGGCAAAGGCCAAGAGCAGCCTGGACGTACAGATCAGGTCAAGGATGGAGCCGATCTGGCCGGCAAGAACTGAAGAAGCACGGGGGGCAGTGATGGCGTGTATTTCACACGTTCGTTGGGCAACCCCAAGAGGAAGGTATGATGAGCACAGCAGCAAGTTTTCCCTCAGAAAGAAACCAAGGTTTATCGAACCAGGAGGAGCCAAGAAGCACGTTGAAGGTTGATGGCGGCGAGATGTAGTGCGGCGCAACACCGGAGATTCCGGCGCCAACGTGGAACCTGCACAACACAACCAAGCTACTTTGCCCCAACGAAACGAGTGAGGTTGTCAATCTCACCGGCTTGCTTGTAACAAAGGATTAACCGTATTGTGTGGAATATGATTGTTTGCAGGAAAACGAGTAGAACAAGTATTGCGGTAGATTGTATTTCGAGTAAAGAGAATTGGACCGGGGTCCACAGTTCACTAGAGGTGTCTCTCCCATAAGACGAACAGCATGTTGGGTGAACAAATTACAGTTGGGCAATTGACAAATAAAGAGAGCATGACCATGCACATACATATCATGATGAGTATAGTGAGATTTAATTGGGCATTACGACAAAGTACATAGACCGCCATCCAACTGCATCTATGCCTAAAAAGTCCACCTTCAGGTTATCATCCGAACCCCCTCCGGTATTAAGTTGCAAAACAACGAGACAATTGCATTAAGTATGGTGCGTAATGTAATCAACAACTACATCCTTAGACATAGCATCAATGTTTTATCCCTAGTGGCAACGGCACAACACAACCTTAGAACTTTACTGTCACTTGTCCCGGTGTCAATGCGGGCATGAACCCACTATCGAGCATAAGTACTCCCTCTTGGAGTTAAAAGCATCTACTTGGCCAGAGCATCTACTAATAACGGAGAGCATGCAAGATCATAAACAACACATAAGCATAACTTTGATAATCAACATAACAAGTATTCTCTATTCATCGGATCCCAACAAACGCAACATATAGAATTACATATAGATGATCTTGATCATGATAGGCAGCTCACAAGATCCGACAATGATAGCACAATGGGGAGAAGACAACCATCTAGCTACTGCTATGGACCCATAGTCCAGGGGTAGACTACTCACTCATCACTCCGGAGGCGACCATGGCGGTGTAGAGTCCTCCGGGAGATGATTCCCCTCTCCGGCGAGGGTGCCGGAGGCGATCTCCGGGATCCCCCGAGATGGGATCGGCGGCGACGGCGTCTCGGTAATGTTTTCCGTATCGTGGCTCTCGGTGCTGGGGGTTTCGTCACGGAGGCTATTTGTAGGCGGAAGGGCAGGTCAAGAGGCGGCACGGGGGCCCACACCACAGGCCGGCGCGGCCAAGGGGGGCCGCGCCGCCCTAGGGTTTGGCGCCCCTGTGGCCCCTCTTCGTCTCTCCTTCGGACTTCCGGAAGCTTCGTGAGAAAATAGGCCTCCGGGCTTTTATTTCGTCCAATTCCGAGAATATTTCTTTACTAGGATTTCTGAAACCAAAAACAGCGAGAAAACGAGCAAGCTGGCACTTCGGCATCTTGTTAATAGGTTAGTTCCGGAAAATGCACGAATATGACATAAAGTGTGCATAAAACATGTAGATAACATCAATAATGTGGCATGGAACACAAGAAATTATCGATACGTTGGAGACGTATCGGCATCCCCAAGCTTAGTTACTGCTCGTCCCGAGCGGGTAAAACGATAACAAAGATAATTTCTGGAGTGACATGCCATCATAAACTTGATCATACTATTTGTAAAGCATATGTAGAGAATGCAGCGATCAAAACAATGTGTATGACATGAGTAAACAAGTGAATCATAAAGCAAAGACTTTTCATGAATAGCATTTCAAGACAAGCATCAATAAGTCTTGCATAAGAGTTAACTCATAAAGCAATAATTCAAAGTAAAGGTATTGAAGCAACACAAAAGAAGATTAAGTTTCAGCGGTTGCTTTCAACTTGTAACATGTATATCTTATGGATATTGTCAACATAGAGTAACATAATAAGTGCAATAAGCAAGTATGTAAGAATCAATGCACAGTTCACACAAGTGTTTGCTTCTTGAGGTGGAGAGAAATAGGTGAACCGACTCAACATTGAAAGTAAAAGAATGGTCCTCATAGAGGAAAAGCATCGATTGCTATATTTGTGCTAGAGCTTTGATTTTGAAAACATGAAACAATTTTGTCAACGGTAGTAATAGAGCATATGCATCATGTAAATTATATCTTATAAGTTGCAAGCCTCATGCATAGTGTACTAATAGTGCTCGCACCTTGTCCTAATTAGCTTGGACTACCTGGATTATCACCGCAATACATATGCTTTAACCAAGTATCACAAAGGGGTACCTCTATGCCGCTTTGTACAAAGGTCTAAGGAGAAAGCTCGCATTTGGATTTCTCGCTTTTGATTATTCTCAACTTAGACATCCATACCGGGACAACATAGACAACGAGATAATGGACTCCTCTTTTAATGCTTTAAGCATTCAACAACAATTAATTCTTTTCTCATTAGAGATTTGAGGATGTTTGTCCAAAACTGAAACTTCCACCATAGAACATGGCTTTAGTTAGCGGCCCAATGTTCTTCTCTCACAATATGCATGCTCAAACCATTCAACTCAGTGTAGATCGCCCTTACTTGAGACAAGACGAACATGCATAGCAACTCACATGAAATTCAACAACGAGTTGATGGCGTTCCCCGATAAACATGGTTATCGCACAACAAGCAACTTAATAAGAGATAAAGTGCATAATTACATATTCAATACCACAATAGTTTTTAAGCTATTTGTCCCATGAGCTATATATTGCAAAGGTGAATGATGGAATTTTAAAGGTAGCACTCAAGCAATTTACTTTGGAATGGCTGGAAAATACCATGTAGTAGGTAGGTATGGTGGACACAAATGGCATAGTGGTTGGCTCAAGTATTTTGGATGCATGAGAAGTATTCCCTCTCGATACAAGGTTTAGGCTAGCAAGGTTATTTGAGGCAAACACAAGGATGAACTAGTACAGCAAAACTCACATAAAAGACATATTGAAAGCATTATAATACTCTATACCATCTTCCTTGTTGTTCAAACTCAAAACTAGAAATTATCTAGACCTTAGAGAAACCAAATATGCAAACCAAATTTAGCATGCTCTATGTATTTCTTCATTAATGGGTGCAAAGCATATGATGCAAGAGCTTAAACATGAGCACAACAATTGCCAAGTATCACATTACCCAAAACATTTATAGCAATTACTACATGTATCATTTTCCAATTCCAACCATATAACAATTTAACGAAGGAGAAACTTCGCCATGAATACTATGAGTAGAAACCAAGGACATATTTGTCCATATGCTACAGCGGAGTGTGTATCTCTCCCATAAAGTGAATGCTAGGATCCATTTTATTCAAACAAAACAAAAACAAAAACAAAACGACGCTCCAAGAAAAAGCACATAAGATGTGGCCGAATAAAAATGTAGTTTCGGGGAGGAACCTGATAATTTGTTGATGAAGAAGGGGATGCCTTGGGCATCCCCAAGCTTAGACGCTTGAGTCTTCTTGATATATGCAGGGGTGAACCACCGGGTGCATCCCCAAGCTTAGAGCTTTTCACTCTCCTTGATCATGTTGCATCATACTCCTCTCTTGATCCTTGAAAACTTCCTCCACACCAAACTCGAAACAACTCATTAGAGGGTTAGTGCACAATATAAATTGACATATTCAGAGGTGACACAATCATTCTTAACACTTCTGGACATTGCATAATGCTACTGGACATTAGTGGATCAAAGAAATTCATCCAACATAGCGAAAGAGGCAATGCGAAATAAAAGGCAGAATCTGTCAAAACAGAACAGTTCGTATTGACGAATTTTAAAATGGCACCAGACTTGCTCAAATGAAAATGCTCAAATTGAATGAAAGTTGCGTACATATCTGAGGATCATGCACGTAAATTGGCATAATTTTCTGAGCTTCCTGCAGGGCAGTGGGCTCAGATTCGTGACAGCAAAGAAATCTGGAACTGCGCAGTAATCCAAATCTAGTACTTACTTTTCTATCAACGGCTTAACTTGGCACAACAAAACTCAAAACTAAGATAAGGAGAGGTTGCTACAGTAGTAAACAACTTCCAAGACACAAAATAAAAACAAAGTACTGTAGGTAAAAACATGGGTTGTCTCCCATAAGCGCTTTTCTTTAACGCCTTTCGGCTAGGCGCAGAAAGTGTGTATCAAGTAACATCGAGAGATGAAGCATCAACATCATAATTTGTTCTAATGATAGAATCATAAGGTACCTTCATTCTCTTTCTAGGGAAGTGTTCCATACCTTTCTTGAGAGGAAATTGATACTTTATATTTCCTTCCCTCATATCAATAATAGCACCAACAGTTCGAAGAAAAGGTCTTCCCAATATAATTGGACAAGATGCATTGCATTCAATATCCAAGACAACAAAATCAACGGGAACAAGATTATTGTTAACGGTAATGCGAACATTATCAACTTTACCCAAAGGTTTCTTTGTAGAATGATCAGCAAGATTAACATCCAAATAACAATTTTTCGGCGGTGGCAAGTCAAGCATATTATAAATTTTCTTCGGCATAACGAAATACTTGCACCAAGATCACATAAAGCATTACAATCAAAATCTTTAACCTTCATCTTAATGATGGGCTCCCAACCATCTTCTAGCTTTTTAGGAATAGAGGCTTCGCGCTCTAGTTTCTCTTCTCTAGCTTTTATGAGAGCATTTGTAATATGATGCGTGAAAGCCAAATTTATAGCACTAGCATTGGGACTTTTAGCAAGTTTTTGCAAGAACTTTATAACTTCAGAGATGTGGCAATCATCAAAATTCAAACCATTATAATCTAAAGCAATGGGATCATCATCCCCAATGTTGGAAAAAATTTCAGCGACTTTATCGCGAGCGGTTTCAGCGAGTTTTAGCGATTTCGAGCAGTTTTTCGCGCTTTGCATTAGAAGTGGAAACATTGCTAACACCAATTCTTTTATTAGTATGAGTAGGAGGTGCAGCAACATGTGTAGCATTAGCATTACTAGTGGTGGTAATAGTCCAAACTTTAGCTATATTCTTCTCTTTAGCTAGTTTTTCATTTTCTTCTCTATCCCACCTAGCACGCAGTTCAGCCATTAGTCTTATATTCTCATTAATTCTAACTTGAATGGCATTTGCTGTAGTAACAATTTTATTTTCAATATCCCTATTAGGCATAACTTTCGATTTCAAAAGATCAACATCGGAGGCAAGACTATCAACTCTAGAAACAAGAATATCAATTTTATTGAGCTTTTCCTCAACAGATTTGTTAAAGGCGGTTTGTGTACTAATAAATTCTTTAAGCATGGCTTCAAGTCCAGGGGTGAATTCCTATTATTGTTGTAAGAATTTCCATAAGAATTACCATAACCGTTACCATTATTATAAGGATATGGCCTATAGTTATTACTAGAATTGTTCAGGTAAGCATTGTTGTTGAAATTATTATTTTTAATGAAGTTTACATCAACATGTTCTTCTTGTGCAACCAATGAAGCTAACGGAACATTATTAGGATCAACATTAGTCCTATCATTCGCAAGCATAGACATAATAGCATCAACCTTATCACTCAAGGAGGAGGATTCTTCGACGGAATTTACCTTCTTACCTTGTGGAGCTCTTTCCAGTGTGCCATTCGGAAGTAATTTATCATCATATCATCAAGAAGTTTTGTAGCCGCCCCCAATGTGATGGACATAAAGGTACCTCCAGCAGCTGAATCCAATAAATTCAGCGAAGAAAAATTTAGTCCTGCATAGAAGGTTTGGATGATCATCCAAGTAGTCGGTCCATGGGTTGGGCAATTTTTAACCGAGAGATTTCATTCTTTCCCAAGCTTGAGCAACATGTTCAGTATCTAATTGTTTAAAATTCATTATGCTACTCCTCAAAGATATAATTTTAGCAGGGGGATAATATCTACCAATAAAAGCATCCTTGCATTTAGTCCATGAATCAATACTATTCTTAGGCGAGAGATAGCAACCAATCTTTAGCTCTTCCTCTTAATGAGAAAGGGAACAATTTTAGTTTAATAATATCACCATCTACATCTTTATATTTTTGCATTTCACATAGTTCAACAAAATTATTGAGATGGGCAGCGAGCATCATCGGAACTAACACCGGAAAATTGATTGTTCATGACAAGATTCGATAAAGCGAGTTTAATTTCAAAGAATTCTGTCTGTAGTAGCAGGTGGAGCAATAGGTGTGCATAAGAAATCATTATTATTTGTGGTTGTGAAGTCACACAACTTAGTATTTTCAGCGTTGGCCATTTTAGCAATAGTAAATAAAGCAAACTAGATAAAGTAAATGCAAGTAAACTAATTTTTTTTGTGTTTTCGATATAGCAAACAAGATAGCAAATAAAGTAAAACTAGCAACTAATTTTTTTTTGTATTTTGATTTAGTGCAGCAAACAAAGTAGTAAATAAAATAAAGCAAGACAAAAACAAAGTAAAGAGATCGAGAAGTGGAGACTCCCCTTGCAGCGTGTCTTGATCTCCCCGGCAACGGCGCCAGAAAATATGCTTGATGGCGTGTATTTCACACGTTCGTTGGGCAACCCCAAGAGGAAGGTATGATGAGCACAGCAGCAAGTTTTCCCTCGAGAAAGAAACCAAGGTTTATCGAACCAGGGAGGAGCCAAGAAGCACGTTGAAGGTTGATGGCGGCGAGATGTAGTGCGGCGCAACACCGGAGATTCGGCGCCAACGTGGAACCTGCACAACACAACCAAGCTACTTTGCCCCAACGAAACGGTGAGGTTGTCAATCTCACCGAGCTTGCTTGTAACAAAGGATTAACCGTATTGTGTGGAATATGATTGTTTGCGAGAAAACGAGTAGAACAAGTATTGCGATAGATTGTATTTCGAGTAAAGAGAATTGGACCGGGGTCCACGAGTTCACTAGAGGTGTCTCTCCCATAAGACGAACAGCATGTTGGGTGAACAAATTACGGTTGGGCAATTGACAAATAAAGAGAGCATGACCATGCACATACATATCATGATGAGTATAGTGAGATTTAATTGGGCATTACGACAAAGTACATAGACCGCCATCCAAGCGCATCTATGCCTAAAAAGTCCACCTTCGAGGTTATCATCCGAACCCCCTCCGGTATTAAGTTGCAAAACAACGAGACAATTGCATTAAGTATGGTGCGTAATGTAATCAACAACTACATCCTTAGACATAGCATCAATGTTTTATCCCTAGTGGCAACAGCACAACACAACCTTAGAACTTTCGTCACTTGTCCCGGTGTCAATGCGGGCATGAACCCACTATCGAGCATAAGTACTCCCTCTTGGAGTTAAAAGCATCTACTTGGCCGGAGCATCTACTAATAACGGAGAGCATGCAAGATCATAAACAACACATAAGCATAACTTTGATAATCAACATAACAAGTATTCTCTATTCATCGGATCCCAACAAACGCAACATATAGAATTACATATAGATGATCTTGATCATGATAGGCAGCTCACAAGATCCGACAATGATAGCACAATGGGGAGAAGACAACCATCTAGCTACTGCTATGGACCCATAGTCCAGGGGTAGACTACTCACTCATCACTCCGGAGGCGACCATGGCGGTGTAGAGTCCTCCGGGAGATGATTCCCCTCTCCGGCAGGGTGCGGGAGGCGATCTCCGAGGATCCCCCGAGATGGGATCGGCGGCGACGGCGTCTCGGTAATGTTTTCCGTATCGTGGCTCTCGGTACTGGGGGTTTCGTCACGGAGGCTATTTGTAGGCGGAAGGGCAGGTCAAGAGGCGGCACGGGGGCCCACACCACAGGCCGGCGCGGCCAAGGGGGGCCGCGCCGCCCTAGGGTTTGGCGCCCCCGTGGCCCCTCTTCGTCTCTCCTTCGGACTTCCGGAAGCTTCGTGAGAAAATAGGCCTCCGGGCTTTTATTTCGTCCAATTCCGAGAATATTTCTTTACTAGGATTTCGAAACCAAAAACAGCAGAAAACTGACACTGGCACTTCGGCATCTTGTTAATAGGTTAGTTCCAGAAAATGCACGAATATGACATAAAGTGTGCATAAAACATGTAGATAACATCAATAATGTGGCATGGAACACAAGAAATTATCGATACGTTGGAGACGTATCAGGCAGCTCACCTTGAAGGCTCTCTGCTTTGAGAAGCCGATTTATGTTCAAATCGGCTAGCTCTGCATAAGGAACTTCCCCACACACGATCAAGCCCAGGTCCATACAGCTAATTTGCGTATCCTTGTCTCTGTTTGCCTTGGCTGAGACTCGGGGGGCAACAGGCCTGGTAGATACTCTATTGAGGAACCGAGTGGGGTACCATTGGCTGATCTCCGTTGCAACCTTCTTCACAAAACGATGAGCGCTCGCTAAGAAGGATCTCTGAAACTGGTGGGAGAAATTTAAGGGCTCTCTTGGAAGTCCCACAGTATCTACCGGAAAGAGAATCATCAGTTGAAGAATGGAAGGGTAAATGTCGAAGGACCGATGCGTTGCTATCGGCTCATTACGCATTGGCAAAGGGGACGAATCGGCAAGGTCAGTATGAGGGGGAATCGGCTAAATTAAGCTCAAAGGAAATCAGCAAAATCGAATTGGGGAAAAGTTCTTCATTAATAGGCGGGATTTCTTACATCAAGGAGCTGATTGCTCTCAGAAGGAAATACTAGGGGATACATTGCCCCATCTACTACTACTGGCCCTATGCTAGAGGTCCTATCTACGGGCCGTCACTGCCCTCGTCGTCGCCGTCGTCGCCGTTGTCGGCGCTGCTCCCGGCGGGCTCGTCGTCGCTCCAATGGCCGCCGACCGGGCCCTCGTTGTCCTCGTCTTCTTCGTCAGCGTCGTCCTCATCGGCTGTCGAAGTCGCTAGGTTGCCCGGCCAGGGCGAGAACCGCTTGGCCGGCGGCTCGTCGGAGGGGCTGTCGTCGTCGTCCTCCTCCTCCTCTTCCTCCTCCTCCACCCCCTCGGAGGAGGTGAAGTCATCCCAGGAGAAGCGATCGTCATCGCTCTCCTCCTCCGATTCCCCGTCGGTGAGGAAGCGGAGGTCGCTCTCCCGTCCGTCGAGGACTGGTCGTCCTCGGACCGGATGGAGAAGTCATGGTCGACTCCTCCCCGGCCGCAATGGCGCGACGGGTGTTGGCCGCATGGACCTCCGCCGGGTTGTACTCCGGCGTCGGCTCACGGGACGTGGAGGACCGGGCTGGAAGGATCCGATGGAGCGAGAGGAGGAAGAAGACATGGTGGCGCGAGGAGGGCTTTTGGACTGCTAATGCGAAGGAGATGCGAGAGCGGAAGCTGTTCATAGCGGTTAAATAAAAGGGGATATAGTGGAAATTCAATGCCACGAGCGGTTTCGAGGAAGTGGTGCCTAAAAGCTGCCGAGTCACGCGGAGAAGTTGAGAAAGCGGGGCATCATGATGAAGGATACTGCAACGGCTCGCGCACGACATGACCCGATGGGAGAGGAATATCATGCTTTTGGAAATGTCATTTCCAAAACCGGGGGAGCATGTGTTATCACCGAGAATTTGACCGAGTCGGAGGTGGGCCGCGATCAAGATGGACGTGAAGAAATATATATATAGAAGGAATACGTGAATCGGCCTTTTATACCAAGTTGGGCTTAATTGCCCGTGTATACGTAACATATTAGATCGCATCTTAGTTTAGAAGTTAGAGTTTATCTCGTGCACGGTTTAGTGCACGCCCACATTAGAAAGTCCGTTGGACTATAAATATGTACCTAGGGTTTATGGAATAAACAACAACCAACGTTCAACCACAAACAAATCTCGGCGCATCGCCAACTCCTTCGTCTCGAGGGTTTCTACCGGTAAGCATCATGCTGCCTAGATCGCATCTTGCGATCTAGGCAGCACAAGCCTGCCTACGTTGTTCACGCGTTGCTCGTATCGAAGCCTTTTTGATGGCGAGCAACGTAGTTATCTTAGACATGTTAGGGTTAGCATTGTTCTTCATATTACATGCTTTCGTAGTGCAACCCTTGCATGTCTAGCCGCCCTTACACCTATCTTAGGTGTAGGGGCGGCACCCGCTTGATCATAGTTTAGTAGATCTGATCCGTTACGATTGCATCCTTGTTCTACAAGGATTAGTTTAATATACTGCAATAGTTAGGCCTTACAAGGGGTCGGAGGATCCGGCGGCGTGTAGGGTGGCGTTTGCTAGTCCTAGAACGGATGTTCGGGGATCAACCTCGTGTTGGTTTTTAGGCCACTGTCTAGGATCGGCTTACGATCACCGTGCGCGAGCGCGAGGCCCAATCCTGAGTAGGATGATCCGATTATGCGGTGAAAACCCTAAATCGTCGTAGATCTCATTAGCTTTACCTTGATCAAGCGGGACCACCATATATTCGGACACCCCGTCCGAATCATGGGTGGATCGGCTCTTTGAGCCGATTCACGGGATAACCCGAGAGCCGATCGAGGCTCGTATTTAACGTTTACGTGTGTGCCTGCGCGGAAACTAAGCGAGGCATCATCCACACCTTCATGACCAGGTATAGGTCAGGTGGCACGCCCTTGTGATAAACATCGGCGCGTGCGACCAGGAGGCTTTGCGGGCCGTCGCTCAGAGGGACTGGGGCCAGCCGCAGCCCTAGTTGTTCCCGGCTCTACGGTGTTGCCCGTCTCTGCCCGCAAGGGGGTTTCTGACGTCAACAAAACCCTAGATACATATTTATAGTCCCGGGGACTTTCTAATTTAGGTGTGCACCTAACCGTGCACGGGTAAAACTCTATCTCCTAACCGACTCATAATCTAATATGTTACAGATACACGGGCAATTAGCCCAAACTTGGTACACAAGGCCGATTCACGTATTTCTTCCATGTACATATCTTCAAGTCCATCTTGATCGCGGCCCACCTCTGACTCGGTCAAATTCTGGTGATAACACATGCCCCCCTGGTTTTGGAAATAACATTTCCAAAATCATTACGCTTTCTTTCGTCGGGTCATGTCGTGGCAGAGCAGAACTGCCGCAGAATCTTCCATCATTTCGCCGCGCCCCCTTGGCTACTCTGCAAAATCTTGACAGCCTCAGCATCACTGCAATAGCATTAAATTCCCACTAGGCTCCTCCTTTATTTAACCGTGCCGACTGATTAGCCCCCTTCATCCTCTTCCTCTGTTCTAGCTATCGGCACCAAAAAAACCCCCTCCTCCTGTAGCAATGTCTTCCTCTTCCTCTTCCCTCTCAGGCCTCCCCCTCCAATCCTCGCCGAAGAGGAAGAACGAGGACAACCTTCACTCCGAGGTGAACCCCCTCTCCTCCGACAAGGAGAAGAAAGAAGGAGAAGTAGCGAAGGCCAAGGCCTCCCCCTCCGCCAAGCTCCCGCCGAAGAAGCGCTCCCGCATGTGGGCGGACAGCGAGGACGAAGATGACGACGAAGAAGGAGAAGAGGAGGAGGAGGAAGATGACTCTTCCTCTTCCGCTGGGTACCCGCCGACGAAACGCTTCCGCTCTTGGGCGGACAGCGAGGATGATGATGATGACGAGGAAGACGAAGCTCCGACCAAACGCTGGGGCAGCAGCGACGAGGAGCTTCCTGGGAGCAGCGCCGACGATATTGACGACGGCGATGATGAGGACAGCGACGACTAGTAGATTAGGACTAGTAGTAGCAGTGCACTAGGCACCAGATCCCTCTTTTGAGAGCCATCGATTCTTCCTTGTAAAGCTGCTCCTTTGAACTAATGAAAATTGTTCTCCCGATTTATCTTTCAATTAGTTCAATTTCAATCCTCCAGCTCGTCTCACCAAGGCCGATAGCAACGTATCAGACCCCTCCTCTTTAGACGCCCATGAAGCCGGGCTCAGATATCGATTAGACCGTCAGTCAAGTACTTCTCAAATTCAGACTGTGATTTGATACTCCGCAAATCTATAGCCGATGACTGTTCATCGGCCATTTTTAAGAATCCAGTCTTCCTCCCTTTCTTGTAGCAACAGGACGGTCCAAATCCTGTCAAAGACGACAGCCTCCCTTTCCAGCTCCCCTCCGTAGCCTTAGCAATCTTCCTCTGCAAGCAGTTCAGCGTTTTTGGAGAAGGCCGCGATACAGGGTCAGCCGATGCAACTCCAATTGGCTCCCGAACAATAAAGCATCCACCAAATTAGCTGCCCCCCGAGCCTTAATCAAGGCGAGAACATCAGCGAGGATGCATAGATCTAACAGGAAAGGCTTTGACTTCAGGTAATCTGGTAATCCGAGACAGCCACCAGGAAGAGCCAGCCAAACTTGCCCCATCGCAAAGGGTCGCGTGTAATTGTTCTAGAGTCGATGGCGGCGGCATCGGCTTTGTGTCCTTAAGTCGACGTCTGCGCATCGGCTGTACCTTGCGAGAAACTGCGTGAGATTTTTTTTTTATAGGCCGATTTTTCTATCGGCGCCCGGTGTTTCGCTGCACATGCACATGTTCATCTGATCAGGTGCCCCCCGAGCCGATTCTGCCAGGTAACTGCTGAAATCGGCTCTGTGATGAACCAAGGTACTTTATGCGAACGTCGGCTTGATTAGGACCAGTGTGGACTTCTTCTAGCTTATTAGCCGACGTAACCCTATTGCCCATTGCGTTGAATCCTGGCAGAATAGATGGTGAGGATAATTTTGGCCGATTGCTGGAATCGGCCTCCACGTTGCTTGCTCGATGAAGGTTTTGTAATGTCCCTCCACAAATTTTTGGGGCCGATCACAAGGATCAGCCTCGCCACACTTGCTCATTGGTTTGTTCTTGCTACTCGGTCAGGCCGGTGGATAAAACCAGCCCAATCTCTGACTTCATCATGTTGGTGCGCTTGCTGTTGTCCACCTCGAATGCATCGTGTAATCGTGGAGCACTAAGCTTCGTCGGAAGGACGAGCACCATGTTTGTGCCAGCCGATGTTTCATCATCGGCTTTCCTTTGCTTGGGGCGCCACTCCATTTTCCGTGGACGACCCTCTTCATCCGGGGTTCGCTGAACTTTCGCGGCTAGATCGAGGTCGTGCCTTCCTCGGTGTATGCAAGTATAACCTTTCGGCTTCCTCCGAGGCCGCGCAATCGCTGAACCCTGCGCTTTTGGGAACGGCTGAGTCCATCGGGGCACCACCTTGGCCGGTGGTACCGTCTTCTTCTTCTCCCTCGTCTTCCGAATCCTCGAGATCTTCCAACCGAGGGGACTCGGCGCGTTTGCTTCGTGGCGGGAGAGGCCCTGGGCGCTCGAACACGGACACGTTGGCTGTCTCCTTCTTCTTCTGGTTGCATTCTGGGCAATTGCCGATTGTGGGCAATCGGCTCATTCCTGAATCCCAGCAGTGTCTGAAGAAGGGACAGTCCCAGTGCCTTTCCTCGTCATCTCTCTTCCCTGATTTTTCCTTGACACGGCGCTCGTGCTCCTCCTCATCGCGATCGTGCCGACGATGTCTTCTGGCTTCTCTAGCCAGACGATTTCTTTCATCATCATCGCTGGATCGTCGGCATTGGTCATACTGACTCACATACTTGTTGAGGAGGTGATCAGAGAGAGGTCGCTGATATCTTATGTTCTTCACTTCTCCCTCTGTGACGTAGCGCTTGCCGTCTTGGCGGAGCCGATCGCGTGGAGCGGCCTCCTCTGTGTCCTTGCTACGAGAGCAGCTGCCCTCGTCTCCATCTTTGCCAGAGTGATGCGCAGGTCCTACCATGTTGATGCTGAACGAGGATCCTGGCTGGCAACCTTCAGGGTAAGTGCATTCCACCATATTAACGGCGGGGAAGGGGTGTGTGTCGACCTTCATGGCGTACTGGTTGAAAATTAGCCGTCCATTTTCTATCGCCATTTGGATCTGCTGCCGCCACACCCTGCAGTCGTTGGTGGTGTGGGTGAACGTGTTATGCCACTTGCAGTATGGCTTTCCGTTCAGCTCTTGCACCGTGGGGATCTTGTGGCCTTGGGGTACCTTTATATGCTTCTCCGTGAGTAAGAGATCAAAAATCTGCTCAGTTTTGGTCACGTCGAAGTCGAACCCTTTTGGAGGGCCTTGTGGCTTCACCCATTTGCAGGACACGGGGCCTGCTGCTCGAGTCCATTCAGCCACTGCTACCTCTCGATCTCCCGCAGCACCTTCATCCTTGTCTGCCTCAACCAGGGTCACCGCACGCTTGAATTTATCCTGGTAAACATCCGGGTGGCGCTCGTTCATATGCTGGCGCCTCGCACCATGTGCGCCAATGAAGGGTAGTACGCTTGGGAGGCCACGTCCTTGATCGATCATGAGAGACCCACCACCGCCAACTCGATCGCTTCTTTTCACTTACGTGAACCGAAAAGCATCGGTTCCTAATGGTCTCGAAGCGCTGGATGTATTCGACACTTGTCTCCCCGCGCTTCCGTCGTACTTGTGCTAGATCGGCAATGCTAGCCTCGGAAGCCTCCGAGTGATACTGCTCATGGAACTGCTCTTCCAAGCTGCTTCCAAGTTCGGATGGAGTTCGGTGGCAGCGATGTGTACCACCCGAAAGCCGATCTGTGAGGGATCGTGCGAAGAACCTCACACGCAACTCGTCTGATGCTGAGATCGTACCCAGCTGTGCCAAATATCGGCTCACATGCTCGATGGAGCTGGAACCATCCGATCCACTAAACTTTGTGAAGTCCGGGAGCCGATATTTGGGTGGTAGCGGGATCAATTCGTACTCGTTGGGGTACGGCTTGGTGTAGCCGAACGTCTTCCTTTTCGGCATCATGCCGAACTGATCTTTCAGAATTGTACAAATCTGATCCGCGGTGATGGCTGAAGGTGTCGAACCCTGAAGATTCGCCGGGGTGGCATATTTAGCCAGCCATGCTTGCTTTTTCGGTTCTAAGCCAACTGCAGGAGTTGGGCTCTGGAGGTTTGTCGGAGTGGCGTACTTAGCTAACCACGTTTGCTTCTCAAGATCTGCTCCCGACGCTCCTCCTGCTGTTCCAGAGGCCCCTGCTGTTGCAACCTGGCTCGAGAGTGCCCAGGTATTGCAGTCTGGTACGTATGCGCACGCGTATCCGTGCGGGATCTCCTTGGGTGCCTCAGGTAGGAATTGGTAGTCACTAGGATCACCACTAATTTTGTAGACGACGTATGCCGATGAGTTCGGCACTTCTGGTGCTGCCCATGCGAACGGCAGCGGAGGATGGGACTGGAGTGGCATCTCTCCTTTGTAAGTCCCCAGAGCTGGTCCCGACGGAGAATACCGATGGCTCATGATTTCCTGGACCACACGCAGAGCGACACGCTCTAAAGTGTTTACCAGGCTCTCAGAGTGGCGGTGCAGCAAATGAGCCACCATGTAGTTGATCTCCTGACGCAGCGACCTGGTGCGTTCTTCTGACGGGGCGGACAGGTCCACTCCATCGAGTGCGCCTTCAGGTGAGAACCCCTTCCACCTGACGCCATGGGAGCGGGTTATGTGGAAAGAGCCGATGAGTTCGGCTTCGAGGGCTGCCTTGATCTCGTCATGCTTCTTCTTGAGCTCACCAGGCAGATCCTCGTACTTGACCGGAGTGCTTTCCGCCATCTCGGATGTAGATGGCGATGCGGTGGATGTCGAAGATCGTCCCACCGGGCGTGCCAGAATGTGTTGACGTCAGAAACCCACCGGCGGGCAGCGACGGGCAGCACAGTAGAGCCGGGAACAACTAGGGCTGCGGCTGGCCCCAGTCCCTCAGAGCGACGGCCCGCAAAGCCTCCTGGTCACACGTCCGATGCTATCGCAAGGGCGTGCCACCTGACCTATACCTGGTCAGGAAGGTGTTGGATGATGCCTCGCTTAGTTTCCTGCATGGCATACACGTAAACATTAAATTCGAGCCTCGATCGGCTCTCATGTTATCCTGTGAATCGGCTCAAAGAGCCGATCCACCCATGATTCGAACAAGGTGTCCAAATATATGGTGGTCCTGCTTGATCAAGATAAAGCTGATGAGATCTACGACGATTTAGGGTTTTCACCGCATAATCGGATCATCCTACTCACGATTGGGCCTCGCGCTCGCGTACGGTGATCATAAGCCGATCCTAGACAGGGCCTAAAAACCAACACGAGGTTGATCCCCGAAACATCCTGTCTAGGGCTAGCGAATTACACCCTACACGCCGCTGGATCCTCCAACCCTTTGTAGGGCCTAACTATTGCAGATATTAAACTAATCCTTGCAGAGCAAGGAGCAACCGTAACGGATCGGATCTACTAAACTATGATCAAGCGGGGTGCCGCCCCTACACCTAAGATAGGTGTAAGGGCGGCTAGATGTATAAGGGTTGCACTACGACAGCATATGATACGAAAAACAATGCTAACCCTAACACATCTAAGATAACTACGTTGCTCGTCATAAAAAAGGCTTCAGCACGAGCAACGCATGAACAACAAGATAGGCTTGTGCTGCCTAGATCGCAAGATGCGATCTAGGCAGCATGGTGCTTACCGGAGAAACCCTCGAGACGAAGGAGTTGGTGATGCGCCGAGATTTGTTTGTGTTGAACGTTGGTTGTTGTTTATTCCATAAACCCTAGATACATATTTATAGTCTCGGGGACTTTCTAATTTAGGTGTGCAACTAACCGTGCACGGGTAAAACTCTATCTCCTAACCGACTCATAATCTAATATGTTACAGATACACGGGCAATTAGCCCAAACTTGGTACACAAGGCCGATTCACGTATTTCTTCCATGTACATATCTTCAAGTCCATCTTGATCGCGGCCCACCTCTGACTCGGTCAAATTCTGGTGATAACAAAATTTCAAATTATTGTATATTCAATTTCAAACTCCAAATATATATGTATCTTTGCAAAAAAAAAAACGCACAAATAATCGTGCATGGCCATGTCCAAAAAGGGAGCTCCGTTCAAGCCACCTACACTTGTCCGCGGCCACCTAAAGAAGACATACTTTGGGTCAATCAGAACGAAATTGCTCTTAGGCACTAACTACATTTAACATACTAGAGTAAAGTCTGTAGTAAACCTTAAACTTGTAGAGGGTGTGCAAATCAAACCCTAAACTCAAAATCCCGGAAATCAGCACCATGAACTCTTGTTCCAGGTCATTATTTGAGAGACCCTTGTTTCCATTGGGATTTGTTGACGTGGCAAGGAAAACGCTGGTACGGAGTATTACTGACTTGACAAATCTAAGAGGAACTCTCCGCCCTTTCTCTCCATCGGCCGAGCATTTTAGCGAACACAACACATGCATCCACGATGGCGAGGGATGGCGGTTGGTGGTCACTGGGAGGCGTTGCACTAGCTCACTGTCTAAACTATTGTGCATGCCCTAAGTGAGCAGATTGCACATAACGACTCGCATGAAGAACAAGTAAAAAAAAGGACTCGCCTAAAGCAAGCCAGCGATATGAGACTAAGGAGAGATCCTGTTGTTTGGAAACAACCAAAATGCCACTTTAGGCCAGGAAAGAGAAGTTCAGGGTGTTGATTCCCGGGATTTATAGTTCAGTGTTTGATCTCAACACCCTCTACGAGTTCGAGGTTTATTTCAGACTTTACTCTTTAACATACGGAGTATGACTGGACGTTAGGTTAGTCTAGTGCTTCTAGGGCGAGGATGAGCTTTATTTTAGGGATTTAGGAAAGAAACGCTACGGTAGCGCAACCGTTGGATTGTTATGATGATGTGGCAAGGAAAGAGTCAACGAGGCAAGCCTTGATCGCCACCGGTTTCCTTCACTTCCTCATATTCGTTCATTGAAACAAACATAGTTGACCATTTTTTTTTGTAAAACTTCGGTATAAAATAAAAAATTTATAATATGATAATTTTTGCACAGGGCCTGCCCTTAAGACACCATGCTCACACTAAATGGCGGCGTGGGGTAGGGCTACATGACTTATGGCCATTTCGGCGTCATGCATGCAAGACTATGATGCCCTAACCCATGGTGACATATGTTCATGAAAAAGAAAGGTCAGATTGAAAATTCTCTCAGATCTAGTTTTTTTTGTACTGAAGTTTCAAAAAAGGATCAAATATGTCCATTTTCACTAACTGCTCGTTTGTCTGTCTCTCCTCTTTCTCTCCATGGCCTTGCGGTCTATTCTTTTTTTTCCTTCGACTTCGATGGCCCATGGAGCGACACAGGGGCACCTACGCAATCCCCGCCCGTCGTCTCCATCTCCTCTTACAACTTTTTTGCTCTGAGTTGCAAAGAGTGGACGCCGAACCACCATGCACCTATGCCGTCATCTCTGCCACCCGCCATCTTCATCTGCGAGAGTGGACGGCGGAGATTCTTTATTCTCTTTTATTTGCTTTGTCTTCCTCCGTGCGGGATGGGAAACAAAGTGTGATTTTTAATGGGGAAAAAACTAAACCAATGGATATATGCTGATTGATCGCGATCCTAGTGGACGCATATTTTTAGTCAAACAATCAAATCATATTAAGTTTAACTGAAGTTTTACACAAAAATAACACAATGTACGATAGCGAATAATTAAATATACGTACTATAAAATACATCTTATGGTTGATCTATTTATATAGATTTGGTATTGGAGATGTCAATATTTTTTATCTCCATACTTAATCAAACTTAAGCAATGGTGAATTTTAACTGAATTTATATGATATGCTTGTATTATGGAATGGAGTTAGCAGTGCGGAAGTACCAGTCAACTAGATTTTTTTTTGGGGTGTACCAGTCAACTAGATTTGGAAGTAGGATAGTGCCACCTTTGTTGGTGGGCTTTGGATATGTAAAGTCTCGAAGTTCTTTCCTTGTTGGGCTTATCTTGGTTACGACCCGAGAGTTGCGGCCTCATGTCTTTTCTGCACCTCGAAGAGTTGAGCTCCGTTGCTTTCTGGCGCGCGTGAGAGATGGGAGAGACGGAGCGATAGCCGATAGAGAGAAGGAGTGAGCGAAGGGGAAGAAACCGAGGGAAGCGGCCTGAGCGGAGACGCTCATGGGTGAAGCTGAGGCGATTGGAGAGCTCATCTTTGAGCCCCGCGCGCGCGCGCGCGGCTTCATGTCTCTTGTTGATTTACCCCCGTCGGTAAGCTCCTTTCTGTTTGCCTTGCCATAATCACAAACTGTTTGTGAAAATGCCGACAGGGAACGCGGTTACTTGCCTGATGATTTGCTGCAGATTCTAAGCAACCTGAGTCCAAACAGCCATAGCAGGTGAAGTTTGACAAGTGTAAATTGGAGTTGGTTTAATCTCGATCGCAATTCTACCACCAGCAATTCGTTTATTACTTTTCTATGTCCCTCCCTTGTTGAGTCTCCGGCCGGGAAAAGGAACAGAGGAGGAAGATGAATTCTGGGCATATCATCTCGTACGGGTTTTTTCTCTCTGAAATAAGAAGCGCGCGGACCTCCGCTTCCGTTCCAAGCACGAAATCCCGGCTCTATAAATTGGCGGGCGGTTCGTTACGGCTGGGCATTCCCGTCGTAGAACTGAAATCCGAGCTCCTCGTCTCCTACATTCGCAAGGCAAGCCCTAGCCCTGCCACGCTCCCTAATCGATCCCGCTGAGAAAGCTCGGAGCGCATGGCTCCACCCCCACGCGATCCCACCGACGCTGCGGCGGCCGCCGGAGTGATCCCGCCCCGTTCGGAGGCGGAGGAGGAGGCGGATGCCGTCGACGAGACGGAGCGGGAGCCGGTAAGGAGGGAGTGGGATCGTGAGTTGGCTGTGCCGTTCGATTGGCAACAAGAGGGTTCGGAAGACGAGGACGACGAGGAGGTCGACGACGAGGAGGAGGCCGACGAGGAGGTCGACGACGAGGAGGACATCCCCGGCGACGTCATGGAGATGGAAACCGATACGCGCGAGCTCTTCACCGAGAGCTTTGAGTTCTCCAAGTACTTCGATAAGGGCAAGGGGAAGGAGGACGAGGTTATCGAGAGCATGGCCAACGCCCAGAGTCTCTTCTGCCGCCGCTGGTCTTTCCCGGATGGCCTAGAGGTTACCGTGAGGAGGATCGATTGCCTGCGGATGGCCGAGGATATCCTGGACCTGATGCTGAAGCTCGAGGTCGAGGGCGGGAACTGGACGATAACCAACATTGATCGGCTCAAGCAGGCTACGCGGCTCGACGGGCGGCTGCGACAGCTTGAGGGAGGACTGCGACGTCTCTGGGCGAGCTTGAAGAAGCAACAGCCCTTTGAGGACGCCAATGCTCTGCGGGACCTGGCGACTGAGATCGACGGCTTGTGCACCCTTCAGCCAGCATCCACAAACGCTGCGGTCATGCTCATCACTACATCCGTCTCCTCTCTGCTCCTAGGTTCGGCAACTGCATCCCCGCCCTACGAAGAGCTCATGGTTGCCTGTGAAAACCTCTGGGGCTCAGTCAGCGTTGCTCGTGAAGAGGAAATCGTATATCCCACCCCATAGGAATCGAGCGCTTACTCATAGAGTCATACCAGTAACACTAAACATGTGGTGTCTGGCCTTCCGTAGGCTAATGTCTTGCGAGGTTCTTCAAGTTCTGAGGCTCACAAATCGTCTTGTGCCAAATATTTTGTGCATTTGGTATGGAAATCGAGTGGATTTGATCTGCACGCATTCTAGGTATGCCGTGTAATGTTCACAGACATCAGTCATGTATTTGTCCTTTTAACATTTGTATCATATGGAGATTAGTAGAATTTCTCAAAGCAACAACTGTTCTATGTCCAGGATTCAGATATCATGGAAGATACAGGAATGTGGTTGAATTACAGTTTAATGCATCAACTGATTGTTTGCTTCCTGCTCTAAACTGTGGGTTGCTTACGGGGGAATTCTGCATGCTGTTGTCGGAATCATGTTGAGCATCAAATGATAAAAGATCATGTAATGATTGTGATGTGAAGTACCTGATTATTGGGCATGTAGCAAATGTAGGGAATATCATTTTGCTGCGTCTGTTCCTGGGTTCCTTTGTTCTGCAATGGACATATTGGTTAACTATCTACTGACATATGGTTATTTTTTTGTCTATATAACCATGGTCTCCATCTCACATTGTTAGAATGTAAGTTATGTGAAGTACCTGATTATTGGGCATGCAGCAAATGTAGGGAATATCATTTTGCTGCGTCTGTTCCTGGGTTCCTTTGTTCTGCAATGGACATATTGGTTAACTATGTACTGACATATTTTTTTTTTTGTCTATATAACCATGGTCTCCATCTCACATTGTTAGAATATAAGTTCCTATCTTGTTTGGAAAATTGAATCTGAATTATTTGTTTCTGATTTTTTCCTCGGACCTTAAGCCTGCACTTTATTTGTATTCGACTGAGTTGTGGACAAAATATGCACTTGTTGCCCTCTGAAACCTTATCTCTGAACTTTTTTCTGACACTGAATCTGTAGTTGCACACTGCTTATTACTCTTACCATTTTCATCAAGCATACTAAATTCATCCTGACAAATTCTATTGTAAGGATACTCATGCATTGCAAGTGCCATTTGACATACCAGCCCTCACTGCTTGGTCTGTGATTTAACCAGATATCTGTGAGTGTTATTGTCTAAATGCAGCACCTTTTTAATGTGCTTTAATTGGAATTTCCATGTGAACCATTCAGTCTGTAATGATCAAAGAGCAGAGTGCACATGTGTGCCTGAGTAGCCAGAATGCGCTCTCAAGGATATTCTCACTTGCAGTTGTTTTATTATGGATGTGTTCTTGTTGAGGAAATCTAGCAGTAGAAGGTATTGCTTCGAAATTGAAGTAATTATCAGATCCGTGTCTCAGCATTTCCCCCTTGTTAGTTGCTAGGTGTAATTATTCAATTCTGCATATGTACACCACCTATCGTATGGCGTCCTTTGTTCTTGACAGTAATGCATTACATGCCTGTAGCATGAAAACAGAAGTTGCTTCTCTACTTTGATGTTATAAGGAGCAAATAGGGATCGGTTGGGGTGGTAGTTGGTAACCAAATCATGTACTCCCTCCGGTTCATATTAATTGACTCTAATATGGATGTATCTAGACCAATGAAAAAAATAGCGCGCTAACATAAATAGCGTGGGCTTCAGAAAAACGCTATAGACGCTATAGCGTGCTAATAGCATGCTATTTTTCAAAATAGCGCTTAACAAAAAAATATGAAAATTTAGGATTTCAGCATATATATAATAATAGATATAGCACTCTGCAGCTATAAAATCTCGGATATGATATTTTGCAGCCAAACATCAACCAGAGATAGTTCACATAGTCCATAACTTGATATGACATAGTCTCAAAATCACAAACCATAGTTCATATTCACATTGTCCCGAACTAGAAGGACTGAAGGAGGGGAAAGGAGGCACGGGGTGAAGGCGTGAAGGTGAAGCTAGGCGTGGCCGCTTACCACCGATTGACAGAGGAGAAGGGGGCGGAGCTGCGCCGTCACGTCGTCGCTTGCCGGGCAGAGCAGGTGACAAGGAGTTGGGGAGTGCGCGATCTGAGTTTCTTAGTCTAGGGTTGCATGGATTGGGAATTTAGGATACGCAAGTGGGTCAAAATATGGAATGAGCTACTAAAAAACTACTCTGCAAAATAGCGTGCTATGCGGAATAGCGAATAGCGCCAAATAGCGTGAAATAGCGCGTCTTTAGCGCGTGTAGCGTCATAGCGTGCCTAGAATGCATAGCGTAGCGTCCAACTAGCAAATACGCTATAGCGCCGCTATTAGCGTGAAATAGCACGCTATTTTTTTCATTGATCTAGACACATTTTAGTTCTAGATACATCCATATTGAAGTCAATTAATATGGATCGGAGGGAGTAGTTTTAAGCTCAAGTTACTCATATTCTCTACTGATGTCCTTGAAATGCAAATATTGTGATGATTTTGTAATATTTGTTATGAGCACAAGATAAACACTTATAGAACAAAGTTACAGAGATATGGATCCTACTATGTGAGTTATACTCATTTTTTAAAATGAGGCAAAACCTTTGCCTTTTATATCGTACGCCCTGAGATATATGATATTAACAGGTCAGAAGAAAATTAGTAGCCAAAATCTGCTTTGTCCTTGTCTTTTCATTTATTTGTGTTTTAGTTGCATCACAAATTATAGTCTTCTGCTAAGTCCTAAAGGAAAGGGTAAAAAAATTATGCAGGCTCATGTACATTTCCGTTTTCAGTGTGCAGATTAACTATGGTGAATAGGAAATTCTGATATCTTGTGTTTGAGTGGAGAAAAGCATGTACCTGAGTGATTAGTAAATACTACTCATCATGCCAAGTTATAGGTGATATCACCTGGGAGTTCGAAGACTTAGCCTCCTTTTTCCCTTTGTGCTTTTGTTATCCTGTTATGAACCGTTTATGCTTCCACAACCAAGCTCTCCTTGCATACTCTGCATATCGCACCCTGCTAGATACTTTTGCTCCCATTACAGAAGACAACAAAAAGGGGCGGTTCAGCGGCGCACCGTAGGTACGCCTGAGCATCTAGTAATGTATGTGAATCTCCGGCTTATGTGCTATTCACATGGATTCGTTTTTAGCCCACGAAGGAAACAGATTTTTACATCAGGAGGATGTTAGTCTAGCCCACATGTGGAAAAACAAGAGCAAAATAAAGGATATAGAGGAAGTGACAGGTTACCAAGGAAGGCTACATCTACATGTTCTAACTGCAAGCTTCAAGACCATAAGTATACAAGCTGTTTCACTACCTTTGAAACCTACGAGAAGGAGTAGACACAAGGTACAAGACTATTCAATTTTAATTCACACTTGCACGAAGTACTAATCCAATTACACTTTCTTTTCGAAGGGCCTTCGGCCGAACTTCACTAATCCAATTTCACTTTCTGTCTGAGGTTTGGAGTGATCAAAGCATGCACGAAGAATGTGGTACTGCAGAAGGGCTGGGAAAGCTGCACAAACACCACCACCAAGACAAGCTGCCCCAAAATCGGTTAGGTTAGTTGTAGCATCTTTTTAGCGAATTTTCAAAAAAAAAGTCGGTTAGGTTAGTTTAGTTAGAACTAGCCTACGCTTTAGCGGGCTTATGTGGGACGTCCGGTTGCAACACCGTCTCCAAGAAAGGCTGCATTTGCACCCCCAAGACAAATTGAGAAAAATATTCGTCAGTAATAAACAGAGGCAGAAGGGGAGGCACTCCAGTGGGGGAAGCAGAATGGTTGAATTTTTTTTTTTTTGAAAGAAGAGAATGGTTGAATTATTTCACTGCTAGTGAAAACAAGTATTTAGGCGTGGATGTTCTGTTCTTATTCAAGCAATTTGTACTTGGTGAGCATTTGTTGTTAGGCTCCTGGAAAAGATGAAAGTCGTTAGCAGTTTCGGTAGTTTCTTGGTTGGTGTTGCTGGAACTCTGGAAGAGATGAATCAGTTTGGTTAGCAGTTCCGGTAGTTTGGTGTTGCTGGAACTCTGGAAGAGATGAATCAGTTTGGTTAGCAGTTCCGGTAGTTTGGTGTTGCTGGAACTCTGGAAGAGATGAATCAGTTTGGTTAGCAGTTCCGGTAAACTCTGGGTTGCAGGTAGATGCAACGGTTCATGTTTCAACATTACTCTACCTGCTATTTAAACTGTAAAATCGCTGACGTTGCTCCCAATTGATGATATAGGCTTGCAGAGCAAAAGTCATCACGTTGCTGCCATTTTTTTATGCTCACAGTCACAGTGCGTTCAGGTTCAGCTGCACTTAACAGTTAACACATAACAGCTCATAGTATTACATGCTAAGTTTCTGAAACAGGACCTGCGCCAGGGCAAACGCTAAGGCTAAGGTCACTATGGCACTTGCAGCCACATCAACAAGCCAGGTGCTCTTCTGTTGCCACTGACTCAGTGATGCGCAACCGATTTATCACTCTCTGCAGGATCATCTTCTATCTCCTGTCTGCTCCTTCTGCTCGGTAGTGTGCACCACAGATTCGGAAATTCAATCTAAATTGAAAGGCGGTTTTGAGTCTCGAGCACATATGCTCCTGTTATCATGTCCGTGTGTGTTCCCTCATGATCTGTGCCCCTTTTGGTTTTCCGGTGCGACATGGAGTACAGAATTCCGCCGCATGTGAACGGAGCTCCTCCTTTCTCGACTCCTCTTCCCCGCAGTCCTCTATACGCACGAATCGTCCCTACCGTACTTTTGTTACCGTCTCCGGTGAACCGCCATCGACCTCATCTCACCCACCCTCACAGGTACTCCTCCGCTTCTCCTCCTTTACCTTCTCTCTCAACTGCTTTTCCCCTTTCTTAATTCTAACCCTAGCCTCACCGGATCTGCAGTTTTAGCAGCACAAGGTCACCGGATAAAGAACCTCGGGAATAGTTGACCACGAGTTTGACCTCCCACCTTGTCCCCTTCGTCCGCTTCAGCCGCAATGGTATGCTCCTCTAGGCTCATCTCTCTCTGTGATGTTCTTGGTTGATTCTTGTTTATGTGGTATACCGAGAGATTGATGTAATTAAGTGTGTAGAATCATCATCCCCCTTTTCATGTCTGTAGCATGAAGTGGACCATTTGTACAGGGTCCTTTGGACAGGCATATCTCTTTAATCATTTGCAGTGAACACAGATAATTTGCGGAAATTGTTCATTGTTGGTCCTGAGTCCTGTGCTGTAGTAGACTTTCAGCTTGGCTGACACTGAAGGATGCAAGAAATGCATGTTACTGTATCCTACATGATGGTACGGTAGAAGTGTTCTGTAACTTGTCCAGTTACTTAAGGTAGCATTAGCTTTGGCTGGAGTTCTGTATGATGGCGTAAATTAGCTGTGTAGGATCATCATCCCTTTTTTCATCTCTTTAGATGGTATGCTGAAAGGTTTATAGCACTCCATGCCAGAGTTGAAGCAGTGAGATGTTGTATTGAGAAATGGCGTGGAGATACTTTAGGTCCTAATTTTCTCTACTATATCTATTGGACCTGAACCTATGAAAGCAGCAGCAGCAGCAGAAAATTTTGCGTTGAGACAAAACTAACTGGACTGCGTTTAGAATGCTGAGTACTTGGTTTTTTTTCCCATTGCCACGGCTACCATTGATCGTGTCATTTAATAATGTCTTTGAACACCGTTGCAAGATAGAATCTGATCTGGCCCAGCTTGGATGATGTGTTTGTTCTTGCTTTTATTCATCACCATTACTGTAGTACTGTCAAGTAGCTGCTCAGAACTATGATTGGAATCCGTGTTTGTTTGTTCGTGTGGTTCCTTTTGCTTGCATTAGTATATTTGTTGCTATTTACGTCCGTGAAGTTTTATTTATTTTTTCTACTCTGAATAACTAATGCTTATCTGTCCAATTGATGCACCGTGTGCTTCTCATCTTGTTTGATGCTCTTAAATCATTATTCTGTATGCATGCATGTAGGTTAGCTAGCTCGCTGTGTGCCTGTGCATGTTAGGCCTGGTCATATGACTGAACTAGAGATATTGTTTGTTTTGGATAAGGGAGAAAGTGAGAAAGGATGTAACCATGATGTGCTCTACTTTGCTTGGCCTGTGTTGGTTTCATGGTTCAGAATATATCTTTCTTTTTCCAAATCCATGGTGCAATTTAACTACCTCAGATGTTTTTAAATCTCTGAACCCATGATGCAACGATTGACTGTTTCATATAGTTTCCTGTTTATCATGAAACTGGTTTTCATGGTGGTAGTGCTCTCCATTTGTTCTGTTGACCTGAAGTCTGAAGTCTGAAATATATGTATAGTTATGCGGTCTCATTCTAGAGTAGTTGTGACTGACCTGACCCCATGGTGCCGATTAACTATGTTTCTTTCCATATTTTAGGCTTGTTTGTCAGTACAAAATCTCTATTGTTTCTATTGGTGTATTTTTGCTCTCAACTAGTTCTCTCTGCTGTACTTATTGCAGATGGCTGATCCACCACTAGAGTTATTATATCATGAGAGAAGGAAGAAAAGGAAGAGGGCAGCAGCTGGGTTCTTCATTATAGTAGTTGCCATAGCACAACATATGTACCTGAGCATGGCATTTGTAGTTGTGGATGATAATCTATGTTTTAGTATGTGAATTAGTGTTCTGAGATAAAAAAAAAGTAGTGAAAAAATGTGTTGCAATGCAATTCATCTTTTGCTCACATGTATCGTTTCTTTGAAAAGATCATGTGTTTTATTATGTAGCAATTCCATATGAAATTCAGTTCATTTACAATTACAAATCTGTGTGGGAGCCAAACAGGTAATGTGGTATTGGAATCTCAATTCAAATGAAATGAATTCCCGCTGAAAGTTTGAATTCATTTCATTTGTGCAAAAGGAAATGAATACCTGGAAACCAAACTGACCTCTAATGGATCTGAATGTTCCAAAATAGTTTAATTTCGCAGTTCGTCTCCTAGCTTCGTTTAATATGGCTCCAGCTCGTTGTTTCACCCTACAGGTTCGCTTTGTTCGAGACTAGGGATGACAACGAGAGCCCTCAAGCTTGCGCAGGGCGAGTAGGAGGCCGTGGTCGCGGAAATCAACACTTGGGTTACTAAAGGGGTAGTCCGTGCTAGGTATGATGCTGGTGATCTATCCTGCGGACAGCTCGCCGCTGATTCCGAGGGTTCTCCGCTGAAACTCTTCAGGGTAGGTACGGGCAGTGGTATGGTGATTATTCAGTTTCATGCTGACACGCCCGATTTTCTTTTGCCAGGAACCACGTATTTCATTAATCAAAAATAAGTTACATGAAGTAACACCCGTAAAAACTAAAAGACAAACCGGGATAAAATGATTATCTAGAATTTGCAGATAAAAGCATAAAAATTTGAGAAATACAAAAAGATCCTTAGGATTTCCTGCAACTACCGTAGCCAGCGGCCGCCCAACTCCAGCGTCGTCGAGACGACGCTGGAAGAGATATCGAGCCTCAAGCATTGCAAGATCCAAATAAGCACCATTACCTACGAGACTTTGTGAGTCGAGGGAAACACTGCAAGCAGCGAGGCACATGTCGTTGTGGCACGTTGACACGTCGATCGAGGGATGTTCCTGTGTTGTCTTGGACCAACATCCGCCGCCTCCCATCTACGAAGTCGGAGAAGAACGACAAATCCACCACCTTTGGACCAACATCTTCGCTCCAGATGAACCACCTTGCACCGGTCGCCAGCGTCGTCGCAGATAACAACGAACATCAGCAACAGATCGAGAAACTGATCTCGCCAGATCTAAAGAACAGCGAGAAGACACGCCCAAATTAAGCAGGCTATGAGTTGCTTCTGCCCCACCTGAGAGGCCACCTTGCCGGGGAAGAATAGGTTCCATGGAGAAAAGACTTGAGGATAAGTCGACTAGAGGATTTTGTTGAGAACCCATCTAGAAAATGAATACAACCCACATCGGGGACTCACTAAAGGACATATCTAAAGACACATAAAGTTAAGACCGTATCGTGAAAAAGACGCTAAGTGGCTAAATTACAATGCGGTTGACACATGCATCGAGGCCGTAGGATCCACACGGTCACAAGGACAGCCAAGCCGCGAGAAACACTACTCTCTCAATCTCCACCCTTCAGCTACCGCTAGGTTAGCCCTAAACAACATAGCAACGGTCCACATGTCCGTCTCCACCGAGATTTTGCTGAGCACTACCAAGGGCGAAGGCGCATCACCTTTGAAGACAACGTCATTCTAGTGGAGCCGCCTAGATCATCCCCCCCACCCAACGTTGGAATGGACACTTTGCGCGTACATCCTATAAAAGGGGAGCTTTCTATCTCCTTCTCAGATCAGATATGATCAAGATGAAGAACACTCTCTCTTCTCCATTGTTCTAGAGCTTCAAACGCGTGATCTTCCTCCCTAGATAATAAAAAACCGTCAAACTTTGAGAATCGAAGGATGAGTGATAGATCTACCTATCTGACTAAGAAATTTCGAAATCCCCCAACCTTTGGAAACCCTAGATCTCCTTTATGGGAATTCTTGTTGTTGAGGGCATCTAGAGTCTAGATCTTGATGTCCTTGGGAGCCTCTGTGCCCATTATGGAATTGTGCTCCAATCTTGTGTGAAGGCTAGCCACCTCGCCTTTGTGGTATGATCACAAGGAACAAAGTGATGCCTTTGTGGTGGTTGGCACCTTGTGGTGCCACACCTCCTCAACGTAGATGTACTTTCTTTGGGAACGAACTATAGTAAACATATCACGTCTCGTCTCCGCTCGCTCCCCGGTTGTACCGCTACCTTTCTCCCTCACTCTTTTACTTGTTGTTTCCATTTTCTTATTTGCATCGCATCATATAGGATCACGTGTACTTTCAAGTTGTCACCTTTACTTTCCCGCTTCCGCATAAAAATTGAAAAAACCTAAATATTTGTGTGCCGCCTATTCACCCTCCCCCCACTGTAGACGTTTATGTTGCCTTTCGACATTGTTCCTATTTCATCTTGAATCCATATGTGGTCATTTCTCCAACAAAAAAAATATCACCAATTAAGACATGGATTCTGGGTGCAATCGTTTGGAGATGGTAGCACAAAGTTTATACAACTGGTGCAGCTGGCGGCTTGACGATAAAATCACATTACCATGTTTTGGCGTTTTTTTTCATTGGGCATTTTTCATTGACTGATACATGTGTCAACCCTTTGTGACCCTTGAGATGTAATAATTCTCGAACATCATTTTGATGCAGATGTGGGGTACCCACATTTCGAAAAAAAACTGTTTTAGTTCTCGTTGGCATTTGAATGTGTTTCTAATGAGTTTGTTTACCTAAGTTTTAGCATTTGTGTTATGTATTTTTTTTTTTGCTATCGGTTCCGCTAATTCACATACCAGAGATTTTAGAGCACCGACCAATGCCTTGTCAAGAAATCGATGGTGTCTTCTGCAGCTTCACAGAGGAGAACAATATATGACATTTATCTACATATATGAAAGGAACAATGAGGTCAACACACATGTACATTTCGGTATTGAATACCAGTACATTTAGGTCTTGTTTAGATACCAAGTTCTAGGGATATGGTTTTTCCTAAACAAAATTTCCGGTGTGGCAGCAGCCTAAATCTTGCTTGGAGGGGTTGGAAAATTAGTATATACATAAAGTCCAGTTTCGAAAAAAGAGTGGATCTTGTATTCTGGGAAATCCGAGTTTGTCATTTTTGTGGATACTCCTCTACTATGTGCTTAACCTCAACTAACAATTTGTTTTCCGCGGATATTTCAATGAACTCGATTTTCTAACCCATCTCTTAATAAGTAGTCCCTCCAAATTAACTGACACTGTACAAGTATATTCCTAAGCCACGCCATTTAATTTGGGCCGGAGAGAGTACCTGCCTTTTATCTATATCTATATCTATATCTATACCAATATAAAAAGACCCAAAGGGGGTAGATCCATAAAATCCGAGCCCTCTAACCAAGATCTAACGATTCAAATTAGGCCCGTAGTTAGCGGTAAAACATTGTCCGACGCTAATCGCATCGGCCTTCCACCCACGATTTTATCTCATCGTCAAACAACCGCACCCTGTGCTCGGGGTGCAAGTGGACACGTCCACGGATTTGCCCGCATTACCCGCATCATCCGCGAAAGCAAAGTGTGGGCTTTGCAGGCGCCTGCGTCCGCTACTGGGATTGCCTGCAGAGCCCAGCAGGATTTGCAGGACAGGGAAGATTGATTCGATACTGAAGAAAAACGCTATAAAGAACTCGGAGATAGGGAGGCTGATTTCACGATCGAGCATGCCGGTTTCCTCCACGATGGAGATCAGCTGTTGCCGCTAGCTCAGGCCTCCGTCTCCGGCCACAGTCGCCGGCCATCTCCCTATGCAGCGCCGGGCATGCCTCGTGGCGGCCTGCATCGTGGCCGTCGGCGCTACGCGCGCGGTCGACGGTGCGGCGATGGCCACGTCCAAGGGAACGGCCAACGCCGTGCCGCACATGGCGCTGGTGCGCGTGCAGGCGCCGGGGGCGGCGTGATGGAGCGGTCGGAGGCAGTGCCCGCCGTGGAGGGCCAAGTCCCTGAACAACGTCGTGCCGGAGAACCTACCCCGGACGGTGCCGCACCGAACGGGCGGAGGCCCAAAGGCGTCGCTGCAGCATAGAAGCCGCCTGCTTCTACGCCCGTGTCGTCGCCCGACACAGCGGTGCCGTTCCTGGTGCTCCGCTCCGGCAGCATGGGCTGCTTCTCCCTCTAATTGGCAATTAGGAATATCTGCACATACGACATCAACTCCACAAACATCCGGGAAACAAGCTAGCAGAGCTGCTCTGCTCTGATAAATTTATTTATGAAACCCAACATCGATCTGATCACTGCAGCGAATTGAAGTGGATTGATTTCTTCAGTTCGTCCGGCTGGTTCCAATTCAAGATCCAATGGGAAACTCTGGTTGACTCTGACTTTGAGAACTGAGATCGCTCCAGTTTTGTTCAATTTCAGATCTCAGTCGCCGGCTGGCCAAGGTGTCTTTGAGGGCGATGGGGAGGTGCAGTCTAGCAGGAAAGGCTAAGATGAGGAGCGGAGGCGCCGGCGAGGCAGGTGGGGATGAACAGGTCCGGGACGAGGAAGATGGAAGAGAGCGACGCCGGCCGAGCAAGCGGGCCAAGAAGGTTAGGTGGAATTTGTCTGCATGGCCCACGTATACAAAGCAGGTAGTCCACCACGCCGTAAAACGTTTTTTTCGTGGCGCGGCAGAGTGGGCCTGTGGAAGCCTGCGTCCACCTACATCCGGACCCTGTGCCCAGGCCTCCGCTGCTACTCATCGCCCATGTTCCATCCCATCCCCTGCTCTCATCCAAACCGATCATGCACATTTGCGCCGCCGATACCATCGTTCTCGGACGTCGCGCTCTGCAGCCCGCAGGCCCCACACTCATCGCCCCGTCACTGCCGCCGTCACGCTATCATCTGCTCCGCGAGAGTCGTCGCGTCTAGCAGGACAGTCGCCGAGATCCCGTCGCTGTGGCCGCAGGACACGACGGACATCGTGTCGCGGATAGCTGGACCTGATCCAATCGGTCCCGGCGCCCTCGCCCATGCCGCAGCGGCTTTCTCCTACACTCCCCTACCTTCATCACCCGTTCACGACGGCTCACAGCTAGCCCACTCCATGTAGTCAAGGCGTCATTGGTATGTTCTTGTACTGATTTAATCCCCAGTTTGTGTTTTAGATTGCTATATGACGTCTGTGCAGCCCAGGGCTGCCCACATTTATTCTCCTCTAGACGAGGACCTAAGGGCATCTCCAACGGGACGACCCATCCCGCGCCCGCGCGTCCGGATGGGTCCAGCCGGACAAAAACCCGGCCCAACGCGGGGACGCACCGCAAAAGCGGATGGCCGCGGCGTCCGGAACGACGCAAACCCGGCCCAAATCTGGACCGGGTTTGCGTGGCCGCGGATGGCACGCGGCGTCCTCGCGTGTCCGCCCGTCCGCGTGGCCGGCCCACTCGTCGGTGCCCCGGTCCCTATTAAATGTGGACCGGGAAGGGGACGGTCCCTATCCGAGTCCCCACTTTCCACTCCGGCCGCACGCGCGAGCTCGAAGCTTCCGCGCCGCCATGGCCCCGAAGCGCGAGTTTGAGCCGTCCGCCAACGACCACGAGGCCGGCAGCCGGTCGGCAAGTCGCGCCGCCGGCGTTCGCAATGGGGCCGCCGGCGCCTCCCGGACGCGAGCGGATCTACGTCACCGTAGCGGTGGCGCGGATGTTCGGGACGCCGGCGTCCCAATGCCGTGGGGGACGTGCACCTCCCCACGGCCGGCACCCGAGCCCGGATCGGGTTCCGGTAGCCGCCCATCCCGGCGTCGAGCCGCGCCCGCTACGCCGAGATCCGGAGGCGCCGCGCTCGGCCGCCGGCGGACCTCCGGCACGACCCCGCGTACGGCGACGCAAGTCCCAACCGGGACTTGTGGTTCGAGGTGGAGCACGATGCGCGCCGGCGCACATGCTTCACATCCGCGACGGCGCGGCCTCGCGCGCGGCCTAGGCACAACGCGCTAGGCGGGCGGGCCGCCGCCTCGGCGGCCTCTACATCAACGAGCCCGCGCCCCAGCCCCGGCCGCGGCCGCAGCCCCGGGAGGAGGAGAACGACCCGGAGCCGCAGGGCGGCGCTCGCGGCGTCCCGCGAGCAGCGAGACCTCGACGAGCCGGCCAAATGGCCGCACCTCGCCGAGCGCGCTGCGCACCTCCGCGCCGGAGGAGGCGGCCGGAGAAGGCCCGGGAGGACGCCCGGGCGGACGCGTGGGCCTTCCTCGAGCCGGCGCGCCGTCGGGAGGAGGCTACGCATCGGGCGGCGCTCCGGGAGGAGGAGGAGCGCCGGGCCGCGCGCCCGGCGGAGGAGGAGCGCCCGGCCACGCAGCCGCAGCGGAGGAGGAGCGCCTGGCCACGCAGGCCGCAGCGGAGGAGCAGCTCCGACAGGAGTCCGCGCGGAGGGCACGGCTGCGCGAGCCGGCGAGCCCGCCGAACGCGCACTCCGCCCGGGAAAGGGCGTAGTGGGAGCCCCGGCCGGAGTCCCCGGTGCCCTCCGGCGTGTCGAGCCGAACAGCGCGTCGCCGCCGGGGGGCGTCGTCGTCATCGACGCCGACGATGACGAGTACTACTGGGGGTAGTACTGCCGGCGGCCACCGTGCTCGCAAACCCTGTCTAGGGTTTCTTTTTTTTTTAGTTTAAAGCCCATATAGGGCTTTCTTTTGTGTAAAAATTGCCCAAAATAGGGCTAAGTTTAATTAACCACTAGTTTAATGTTATTTTTGGCTGTTTTCCTTTTTTATTTTCATATGCGGTGCGTCCGCGCGTTGGGCGCAGCGTGCGACCCAAACGGACACGCGGACGCGGGGCGCTGTCCGGGTGTCCGTTCGGCCACCCAAACGGCCCAAAACGGACGGCCCAGCGCGTCCATTTGGGTCGCCCGGTTGGAGATGCCCTAAGTACCAGTATGTTCGTGAGAAAAGGTACTAACCTGGAGACCATCATTTTTAACCTGGGGAAGAATCCGGTTGCTCTACCATGGACCATAGTATTTTTGAGTCATAATCAATTCATCTACAGGAATGCAGAAATTTGTGATCATTGACTTACCTGCAAAATATGTAGTTGTTTTGCAGTCGTGACTATTTTGCTTATATCGCTACGTGTTGATCCATACTCTTGTAAAATAGTTTTCTAAATGCATTAAAATAGATACGCGATAGGGTGTATGAAGTGCAATAGTTTTGCTTCACCAGGTAGCTATTGTTTCCCAATGCTATTGCTAGGTTTTGGCTTACAGTTAATGCTTTTTGCTGTTGCACAAGCAGTTTTCTTTTAATCCCATTTTGCATCAGGCCTGGAATCTTTGCACGAATAACTCACACAGTGAAACATGAAAAGAGTGATGATATATTTCTGATGTGTTGATGTTTTTTGAAGTGCGTGTGGGCATTATGTTCAGAATAGAGAGGAGGATACGGCCAGGATGCAAGAGGTGTACAATCTGGAAAAGGTCAGCCTTTATTTTGATACACTGTCTGTCAAACTACCTCACTTCATTATGCAGAAAAACTTCCAATATTTTGATACGCTATGCATACTTTTAACCTGAATTTATCGTTCGTTGTGGTGCACAGACCTATGGGTGTACTTCGGTGACTGACGGTGTGGCACTGGGTGATTCCACAAATCATCATGCGTTACTATTTTGAATTCAGGCTGCTTCTTATATGCTGAAAAACGTGCACTGAGAGGCAACTTTTATTATTTGGTCTTCGTCACCACTATACAATGCTTTTATTTTCTCACAGGCTTGCAGCAACATGGTATTAATGCAGGCTTACCTTGATCAACCAGCCTTTCTAGGGAGAGAAGGTTGGGAAGTTAGGCAAGCGAGGGTAGAAATCGTGCTTGAAGCATGATGCTAGGCATGAAATTCAGGCCTTCGATCGACCGCCTCTTTTAATAATTAACTGTTCTATGTGTGCCCCATCTTACTCCAGCTGTTCTTGGTCTTGCTCCAGGGAACCAAGCACACTCCAGTCTGATGTGGGTCTTAGAGCATCCGTTGGTCGAGCAGCAATTGAAGATGGCATGATCTGGGGCCCTATTTTGCTTGTGGTAATGTCCTCAGTGACATGAACTATCTCATTGCGAATTGATCGGATCCAACATTGCCATTTTATTAGTAAAGAGTTCTTCTGAAAATGCATGTTTGAATTGTGTGTAACATCGCTGTAGTAGAATTTCACATTTGATGTGCACACAAAGAGGTCCCAGCATCTAGTGACGTGGCTGGCTGAGAGAACAGCAAAATGGGGCCATCTATTAAGAAAATAGAAGATATTTTGCAGAACTTACCACATGTTTTTGTTTCCAAATCCACTTGTAATTAGGACCAACATTATATTTTCCAAAAACTTGTAAACAAATTTAGTGTAATTTCATATTATGGTTTAGAGACCACACAACCCCATCGGGAACAACAAAAAGATTAATAGCAGTAGCATTATAAGGAATATTGTTCGATATCAGGAAATAACCTTCTTTTAAAGGATATGTTAAAATGCTTCTTAAATCATTTTTTGAGAAGTGATATCTTGTTCCCGATAGATATCAAAAAGGAGGGGATAACTTCCCATCATACGCATAATCAAGCGAAACATCTTTCGAGAATCTCACAAGTTCACTATGATTGAGGATCAATTTCCTACTTGCTAAGATAACCTATTTGACTCTTAATAAAGCCTAATTAAGGATCAATCTCCTCCTAGCTAAATAAATCTATTTGACTCTTAATAAAGACTACCAAGCGGAGAATCATTCATTAAATCTTATTTTCAGAGAGGTAATATTTTGCTTTGACAATTTTCCGCCAGAGCCCATCCTAGGTCTCAGGTTCCACGACCAGTTAACTAGGAGATCTATACTTTGCTTTCTAAGGTCCTTCAAGCCTAAACCACCTTTGAAATTACATTTTTTAAATTCTTTTTCATTTAACCATATACTGCCTCCATTCCAACAAGATAAGGCACCCACTTTCTTTTTAATTTGACCAAAGATCAATCCGAATATCGGATATATAAGTAGGATCATTAGAATGTTTTTGAATACTATCAATTATGTACTCCCTCCGTTCCATATTAGTTTTCGCTAATATGGAACATAGGTAGTACCATATTATCAAGATATTGTTGCACATTTTTGGGTCAAAGCTCATCTCTAGAAACGTGCGTGCGCCTTTTTTCCTTTTCCCCAAAAAAATCTTCTCATATGTTTATATATAAACTTTTAATGATAGTTTTGTTCAAGAGAAACATATATGATAGAATGCCAGATAATCCTCTCATCGTTTTTGGGCACGCTGCTATCTGATATGTTCGGATTTATCCCCTCCGGCAGGCAGAAATGTTTTGTCCCTCTGGCCAGACGAATTGACTTAGTTAACCCTGTCCAGTGGCCCCACAAGCAGTAACTGTAAGGTGGGGCTGACAGTCCAGTGCCCGTCCGCGTTCTCTGCTGCGGTCGCCCAAACAAACCAAATCGCAGGAAACGGTGCTGGCTTTCCATGGCGGGCTCCATGGCTGCCACCGCCGCCGCCGCCGCCGCCGACATCGCCGACCTCTCTGGCAATTTCTCCGGCGGAAATGCTCGGCTTCAACTGCGGAAGCAATTGGATGCCTTATCTGTGGTAACTAATCAATCACTTCTCTGTTTTCCAACCGCTCTTCAAACCCTAAAACCCCATGTCCTACCCGATTCAGGCGCCCAATTCCGCTGCAGCAGCCCTGGCCGCCGCTTCCGTATCTCTTATCCTCACTTCCGCTGCCGAAAACATGGAACAATGGTATTCGGAAGATGAGTCCGAGTTACATGAGGCAGCGATGATGCTTGGAGAGGTACTCACGTTCGTCACAGGTCCATCCTGCAACCAGGTACCCGATCCTTCTCAAATCCCCACCAATTGTAAAGGAGCCACCCAGATTCAGTAACGATGTAGGAGTAGGAGCGGATGCTTCGATCTACTATTACTGTCCAAGGCCGTTTTGATCACCCTGACCCTGTTTGTAACAGATGGCCATGGACGCACTGTCTTCAGAGCTCCCGAATCCTGTGGCCAAGCTCGGTGCTATCTGTCTGGATTTAAGTGCTGCCAAGGCTATACTTGAGAGGTTTGCATTCAATTGCAGCCCAAGAGATAACGTCCTGATACTCTGCGAGGTTTTTCTATAACATTCTCTTCCAAGTAATGTATGTACCTGTACCCTCCAGATTGCCTAGATATTTGAGTCAAATCTTTGGATGCAGGCACTGGATAGACACAGTTCAGTACCAGTGGTGAATAGTGCTTCCTACTTCAGCATACTGATAGATGGGATTGGAAAGGGTATGCACTCTGTACCTAGACCAAGGAAAGCCGATTTTTCTTTTTCTTGTTTAGATTTACTAAATACTCCATCCGTTCCGTAATTCTTGTGCATGCCATAGCCTGCTTAAATGTCTTGGCTTGCACAATGGCACCACCACCATGCTAAATGCAGAGGGAGAGAGAATAGAAGGAAGAGAGACGGGGATAGATTAGTATTCACCCTTACAACAGATTGACGCCATGAGGCTTTGGATGTTGATGTAGCCTGTGCACCGGCCTCCTGCTGGCAACTCAAGCTCGTTGTGTTTAGTCCTTGGACCCCTTGCCGTGCGCGGGTGCTGGAGTTCCTGATGCGTGCTGCTGATTGAGGTTGTGTTTGGAGTTGGATGGGTGGGCAGTCACACTTCTAGAAAATCAACCCCTGTAGATAGATTTGTAGCTACATATGAGCCAGCTGCTGGTTCCAGATATATACAATTTCTAGGCTTCTAGTTGATTCCGTTTGGCCACTGTGGGCCAAGCAGATGTTCTACACAAGTTTACCAGCCCGGTGTAGGTTTCAGTTTGAGTCGGACGGTATGATTATGTACGTTTGGTCACCGTGGCCAAGCAGACGTTTCACACCAGTTTACCAGCTAGGTGTAGGTGCGGTCATTTGAGCTGTATGATATGGTCATGCACATATGAGCATTGTATTGTTTCTTTTGTATACTAAGATGCACTAACTCATTAGTTGGGTTGGTATCTTGCTCCAAGCAAATTAAGTAGGACCAGGATATATACATACATGCCCTAATTATTTTGTAAATTCTATTGGCTTATCTGTTTCTTTGCCTCCTTGTCACTACCACATACATGTGTTTAGCCTGCACTATTCTGTATTGATTACTCCCTCTGTTCCTATGGAAAAGGCGTGAAAATGCAGGCGCTAGGATTAAGGAGATCCATGCATGTAGATTTGTTTCCAAACCTGCCCCTAGTTATTTGCTTGTCTTTCCTATTCTTTCTCCCCTCAAAACACAGCCGGACTCCTCGTTTTCTCTCCCGCAGTAGCACGCCATCCCCTCATTGCTTGGTTGCCCTTAATTCTAGCGCTAAGCCATAACTACTCTACGATTTAGTAGAGGTAATTGGGGCAGATAGCATCTACTTAACACCCTGCGCCTTCCTTTTAGACGAAAATTTGGAAAAAAAATTACGCCTTCCTCTTGGGAACGGAGGGAGTATATTTTTGAAATGACAAAATATGTAAGACACTTGCAGCTATTTGCAATACCGTAGTATATGTTTGAAACTTTGTTACATAAACTATAACACTATCTCCCTTTGCTGGTATATGCTTGCTGAAATAAATTTGATATGTTTTGCAGTGCTTCCTTTGATTCAGAGTCATCATGCATATAATATAAAGATGGCACTGAGAGTTGTCATTGGATGTGTGAAATATAGCGTATCTGTATTGAAGGAGCATAATGGAAGAAATGCTATTGGTTTATTCAATGCAGCCTTTGGATTCAGCAATACTGTTCAAGAAATGTGTGAAAGAATGGTTTGTTACTCAATTACCTTTCTGTTACGGTCTTGTTGATTCAAACATGCAATCAATGATTTACGTGTAACTTGCTGCCTTTTTACCTTTTTCACCAACAGATTGATGATGAAAAGGAAGAAGTAACTACAACACTTGGTTTGTTTGCACTTCAAAACGTTGTAAGCAACCCGCTGCGTGTATCTTTATCATGTGGTCCACTTGATTCTATCATCTCTTATATTAGTAATTCTAGTTCCAATATATACTGTGGCGCATATCATGTATGCAGGCTTTAATTTCACAAAGTAAACAAGAGCATTCATTGTCATGTGGTCTGCTTGCTATTGGTTATTCACAATTGGCAATACAGTCTGGATTTTCATGGAAGGGCCTTCTATCTGGCGATGGTATTAGATCAGCTATTGGAAAGAATAATGAAGGTTTTTCGCTAATTGCATTTCTTACTTCCTAGTGGTATTATCTTTTGTTTCTTGTCAGCTTACATACTTCACACAATGCGATGTTATCAGGTTTGGGTATGAGCAAATCAGAGTTCTTTTCTCTGGCTATAGAAGGTGCACATCTTTCAGGTTTGATTATCAACGCCATCTCAACAACCATTTAATTTCACCATTGGTTTTTGTGGGAGAATTATATTAGAGGGGATAGGAGTAATATGTGCAATTTGTTTATTTGCTGCTTGATTGAGAGAAGTTTTTCACAGTTACTTGGATGAACAAGCATCACAATATGCTTGAGATTCTACCAGCTCTTGCGCAAGTCAATTTAGCATGGACTGATAAGTGGAGGGCAATTCAGATGTGCAAGTATGTACTCCGCTCGAGGAATTACCAGTGGCAGATCAAATCCTGGAGCTTAGAGTTTCTTTCACTTTTCGATGAAAGTTCTAGTGAGGAAGCAAGTCAGGATGAACGTTTAGTATCAGTTCATATTGCGATTGTGATGATAAAGGTAACGTTCTGTCTCTCATCTATTGATGTGATTAATAGATTTAACTGTTCAATTGTAAGATTTCGAGCTATTTATTTACAGGAAGTCGAGGGTATGAGGACATCTGTCCCAGATGAATCAGTGCGTACAAAAGCTTATGCTGCTATAAAGAAGGCAAGTCTTCTAGATTTACCGAGTATAATGATATTTAATTTGGAATGGCCCCTTGTATTGTAACTAACGAGCTCAGTTTTGAGTCATGGATTAGTCGTCGGTTAGACCACAATTAGCCACTAAGTGGGTATTGGGTGCATGACAAGGCCCAGCGACTTAGCTAAAAGAGCCAGTCGAGCGACTTGTCGGCTAGCGCTCTACCAGCCCCGACTTGTAGTCGGCCAGAGGAGGAAATTCACACTACTTTGGTTTCATGTGGCTCACTGCCAGTAAAGTTTTTGTCGAGATCTTTTCGTCCCTTTGGATTGAACAGGAGTAGAAAACAACAGCGTACCAAAACTGGTTGTGATTTGTGGTTTATGTGCCTAGCTTTTGCTGCATCAAGAACCATCGACTAATTTAGGGAAAGGGTTTGGCGTTGATTCAGGCTTGTTTGTCCTGCTTTTGCTGGCTTTATTTGGGGCCCCGTGCCTTGTCTTTTCTGCATCAGGAACCTATAACTTACTGTTTTATATTTTAACTATGGTAGTCGTTGTAAACTTGATAATTTCGTAGTTTAATCAAATGTTTACTTTAGTTACTGCTGTTTTGCTGGTTGTTGTTACCATGCTTTCTGTTGCTTACTACTGCCGTGAAATTGTGATCCTATATGTGCGCTGACTAGTTTAACTAGTGGCCGACCTGACTGACTAGTCCACAAGCCATCTAAGCTGGTTGGGTATCGTCTCGACTTGATTCGCTGACATAATTTTTTTGCTAATAATGTCTCGTTCGCTTACTTATTTTGAGATCCGGAACTTGCTTATGAGTTGTAACTATGGATTTGTAGATCATTCGAATGTTGCCTCAGTGTGAAAGATTCACATTGCTACATGAGCTTATAAAGGACAGGACGTGCCCAATTTCGGTAAGAACAAAGTCTCTTTCCTACATACTATGATACTAGAGGTGAATGTAGGCGAATAAAGGTCATTCTGCAACCTTACTTTCCTAGTTGCTTCATCTGAACTAATTCAGACATGCTCCATAAAATGTTAACGCTAGTCCATTCCTCAAATTTCTAATATGTAACTATTTGCTCAGACAGGGTATCTTCTGGAAATGGTGAAAGAGGATATTAATACAGAGTGTAAGTTGGTCGATGAATTGCAAGATTACGAGGCATTACCACCTTGTTTTCAGGACTGCCTTGATTTTCTGTTTATGAATTTGAGCCGTCCTTATGAAGATAATCCTGATTCCTGGGGAAAGGTAATTTCCATTTATGTGCTTGCTGATTTATCACTGTTTCCTAAAATAGATGATATTGGATTTACATGTATCCTCCCTATGGCATGCAAATCCGTTAGAGGACAAACTATCTTGGTATGTAGTGGGCACGAATGAAGTGGACATAGTGAAGTTGAACCTTTGGTTTGATATCAGGCCATTCCAAAACTATGACTGCTAGTAACTCTATTGAGTAGTGTGTTTATCTGTGATACTAATTTCCATTCTGCCTCATCCCATGTATTTGTGCTGATTGAAAAAAATGTTATGGTTTTCACTTTTTTTTGGTTCTGTCTGCAGGTGTTGGACTGTCTCAATTTGCTCAGATATCTCCTGATTAGAGGTAAGTATATAAGTCTTGTTTGTTTTGCAAGTTCCAAGAATTGCAGTGTTGGTGGTTACTGTTCTGTAATAAACTGGCCGCGTAGCTCAATCTCTGAGCAAACACTAAAGTCTAGGTTATTCAAATGTCAGAAATAGTTTTTTTTTGGTGTCATTGCTGACAAATTTTCCATATTTTGAGCAGGATCAAGAATATTACCAAAGCCTGTAGTGAGAAGAATTTGTCTTGAGTTGATAGGCTCACTAAGATATCACCTTGCTGCAAGGCTAAGCGGCAATGATGATTGCACGATTCACGAGGAACTTGTTTGGCTGGTTGTTTGGGTGGTTGTTGACAGGTGTATGACACTGGCGGAAGATCTGGTCGCCGCACCCGTGGATGGGTGATGCAGTGCTCAAAGGAGTAGGCAAACTAACTGCTGCTGGGGTTGGTGTATCGAACAAGGGGACGTGTGTACGCCCACTCTTATTGGATGAGGTTTAACAGCGAGATGGATAAATCTGATAACAAGTTAATTATCCAACCTTTCTAACTACTAGTTGAAAATATACTAGATTTATTTTTGCATGCGTAGCGAGTCCCTATAAGTTAGGAACGGTAAACATGATCCAAATTTTGAGCTAGCCGAACTGGCAAAGTATATTGACGTCGTTTTTTTCACCAACATGTATCACCCCTGGAACAGAGGTAGACTAGCCTACCATGAACGTCTTATAATTAGGGCAGTAGTACATATTCAACCACCCTAGTATATTGTTTATATTTATAGTACACATGATACCAATTCTGCAGTTCATACTGTATATACTGATTTGCTTGACAGTTGGAGTGCATAATTTTTTATTTGACGGGGGTCACGAATTTGGAGTACATACTTTACTGCTATTTTGGGATTAGATGGGGAGCATACATGGCAAAGAAAGAAGTATGTACACCAATTTATGCATCCATCAAGGGTATAAACCACATGTCTCGGATTGGGGGGACGGAGTAGTGTACCCCACACAGCATACAAATAAGTATGTATACAGTATACTACAGTTTGTAGTATTTGCCACTTTTTTAAATATCTTTGGAGTATATACTGTTTTTTTTCATGTCGGAGTGTATACTGGCCTAAAATGGAGAATATACGGATTTTTTCAAGGAAAAAATATTATACCGGCCACTTGCCAAGTAAAATGGAGTGTAAGCTGATATTTTTTCACGGAACCAAGTATTATACCACTTGCCAAGTAAATGGAGTATATACTGATATTTTCAAGGAGTAGGCATCAGTATAGGGCAATCCTAGCTGGCGGTCAATTTCAGACCCAAAAAAATCTATTTTTAGTAATATATATTTGAAATTTCTATTTATGATAAAAATCTTTTTAGCAAAAAATATTCTGAACAAATTTGCTATTCAAGGAAAGTTATGCATCCATGCACTAGCAGATAGATAAATCTTTTCCAAATTTGAATATTTAAAATGTTTTAACTTTCATACGATAATTTCAATTTAAGATTCGCTTTCACCAACAAATTTGTCTCGACGAGATCATCAAAACAAGCACCAATGTTAATATGTTTCGATAACTTTTTTTCGGGCTAAAAGTTATCAACCGTGAAATACGGAATTTAAAAACTTACCAACCCGATAAGTTAATTTCATATAAAGTATTTTGAGAAATATTTTACTCACAAATTATCAACAATCGTATTTTCTTTTTTTTTATCATTTTTCTAGTTCAAATTTGTAATATATTAATTTTTTTGCATTTAGTCGCTACTCCCTCCGTTCTTTTTTAATTGACTCGAATTTAGTATAAATTTGTACTAAATCCGAGTCAATTAAAAAGGAACGGAGGACTACAAGACAAAAAAGCTAACATCAGCGAGAATTTTTCTGAATTCCAAAATTTAATGTTTTTTTATCTCGTAAACAAAAACTCCGATTTAAAATCTGTTTTCACTATCAATCCGTCTCGACGAGATCTTTAAAACTAACACCCATATTGATATGTTTCGACAACTTTTTTTTGAGTAAAAGTAATCAACCCTCAAATACGTTATTTATCAACTCTAAATTTTAGAAGTTACAAACCCAAAAAATTAATTTCATATCAAATATTTTATTGAGTGTGGATTTTGTACACCCAAGCATGGGTGTGGGTGTTTTCTATACCATTGATGAAATTTTTCGAGATTCGTGCTGCTGTTGGACACTTGAACATTTTGATTTTCGTTAGTAGCATTTTATCGGTCACATCCTCACCTGCTTTTTTCCTGTCTTTTCTCCGCGCGACACGCGACACGCGACACGAGCGTAGGCTTCAGCCAGTTCGACTGTAGGGAGAGATGCTCCGTGCTTGTCGGAAATAAAATAAGGTTTCCGGGCCAAAATTTCCTCTCTCCTCGGCTTCCTCCGCCGCGGAATGTCGCTCTCGCCGCTGGCGAAATTTCAGATTCTTCCTCCGCCCCGCACCTTGCGCGTTGTTTGCCGCTGTTAGATCTGCAGCGTCTGCGTTTAGCCGCCTTGGCGTCTGCTCAGCATTGCAGCCATCCCCCCACCCATCCTCTCCGCCGGCGCCGGCGCCGGCAGCGCGCAGTCACAAAACGTCATCGTCGGACCTCCATTTGTTCTCTCTCCCCTCCCCTTGGCTTGCCTATGTACTTAGTGTGGACAGTGGCTGCCGGAACAAGTTCATAGCGGACAATTCCCCAGAGTTTGGAAGGGGTCGAATCGACACAGTCCGTCGTCTCCATCGTGCCGCCAGCGGCCCCAGCGCAGGTACACTACGTCCTTGCCAGAGCTCCTTCTCTAATCCCTTCCCCTCTCCTTCCCTCGATGATGTACTGAAGGCATCTTAGTCTTCGTGCAGGCAATAGCTACCAGGACAAGTCCCGGATGGGCATTTTCTCAGAACTTGTCGCTCGCGAACCTCCATTTCTTCATCTCTCTCTCCCCTCCCCTTGTCTTGCTGATGTACTGACGCGACTCGGGCCACGTGCAGGCAATGGATGTCATAAAAGTCCTGGATTGAGTGACGGCGCACTATGGGGAGCTTCTTCACGAGGAGGGGAGCCGTCGAGCGTGTCGCGCGCGGTGGCGCCATGGAGGAGCAGGCGAGGCGGTAGCGTTGGGCAATGGAGGAGCGAATGATGTGACGTCCCTCGTCTGCATTCTCCGGCGCGTCGTTACAGAGGCGTGTGGGCGGCGACGACGCGGGCCCGCCTGGGCCCGATCTGAGGCCTGCTTGTCGCGGCCGCTGCGCGCGTCGACCTGAGCGACCGATGAAGCGACGGCGAACGGGACGGAACAGCGTGCGGCAGCGCGAAGTGGCTCCTGGCCTTCACGCAGCTCCTTGTGGCACCTGCGTCCTACAAGCCCTGTCAGCTCGTGCGGGAGCTCAGCCTCGTCGCGCTGCTGTTGCCGCGGAAGCTGCTCAAGCAATGGGCCTCCCCCGCGGCGGGCAAGAAGGAGCAGGGCGTTAGAAAAGTGACGCTGTCCAAGTAGAAGGCGGCGAGGGAGCGCGCTCACGCTGCTGGACCTTCCGGAGTTGCCGCCATGGCGCGCGTCTGCGCGGGGCTCAGCCGCTTAGGGACCGCTGCTCCATGGACAGCCTCTGGGCACGCCTTTGTCCGACGGAATTGCGGACGCGTGCTCGGTGCCGCCCCCTGCAGTGAGTGGGAGGCGGAAATGGCCGACAGAGCCGCTGCTCGTTTGCTTCTAATTTAGCTGACTTGTTCTTCTGGTTTAGTCTCCAGTTGGCAATTAGTTACATTAGCAGCGGGCAGACTTTTTTTTAGCATCGTTCCTGTCCGATAACACCAAGCAAGAAATCCGTCCTGTACCAGCTAATACGTCTGGTGTGTAAGCTGTTTCATGTTGTGTTTTGTCAACGATAAATGAAAATGGCTTAGACGATCTTGCGATTAAGAAAAGATCATGTTTTTCTTCTTAGACTCGGAAGATTCAGTACTCGACGTCCAGTCCAGAAGCTCTTCCGCAGCGGTGCTGGCTCCACTTACCTCGCCGGCGATCGCGGCCGGCAGCGGCTCGCAGGCTCCGAGCGTGAGCAGGTGCTTGACCGTCGTGTCGGAGAGTCACTCGCGTGACATCACCGCTCCAGAAGTAAAGGGGAAAGGAGAGGAAGCAGAACACGATGCTTGTGGTTGTGGAGAAGAACGAGAGGAAGAAGAAACTAGAGCTGGTCGATGCGGCAAGGAATGGGCCTGCCATAGCTGATTCCGTCCGCGTGTCCATGACACAGAGCAGTCGCTGTCTGGGAATCTTGCACGGGCTCTGTCTCACTTTACTCCAGGTCGTGGTCGTACGGGCCTGTTTGTGGGACCCACCAACTTTACACAATTGAAGGACAATGGAGTAAAATAATTTCTCTCACATGCCATCTTGTCCGAATCTTCAAGCATCCAACGGCTATGAAAGCACCCACACCCATGCTTGGTGTATAAATGTATTTCCGTATTTTATTAGCTCATAATTAATCAGCGTGGGTATTTCCTTTGTTGGCATTTTCAACGGTAAATATTTTAGCAATTCTTTTTTAGTTTACAAGTTATCAACCCGGTGTCCCGCTATTTATCAATGGTAAAATTAAATAACTATCATCCGAAAAAGGTAATTTCCAAAGGCCCTAGTGAGGGTGGATGCCCAGGTAACACTCGCAGAGAGTGATAAAGATTGAAATGTGAAGAATGGAGTTGGGGGTCAGCAGGTGCAGCTGAATCCCATAGATGAAAAGCAAACCACGAAGCAATTCGTGGACAGGGACAGAAAGGCGGCTGATGCGTGTAGTTGACACGTCCGTTGGGAACCCCAAGAGGAAGGTGTGATGCGCACAGCGGCAAGTTTCCCTCAGTAAGAAACCAAGGTTTAATCGAACCAGTAGGAGTCAAGAAGCACGTTGAAGGTTGATGGCGGCGGGATGTAGTGCGGCGCAACACCGTAGATTCCGGCGCCAACGTGGAACCCGCACAACACAATCAAAGTACTTTGCCCCAACGAAACGAGTGAGGTTGTCAATCTCACCGCTTGCCGTAACAAAGGATTAACCGTATTGTGTGGAAGATGATTGTTTGCAGAGAAAACAAGTAAAAACAAGTATTGCAAGCAGATTTGTATTTCAAGTATAAAAGAATGGACCGGGTTCCACAGCTCACTAGAGGTGTCTCTTCCATAAGATAAAAGCATGTTGGGTGAACAAATTACGATCGGGCAATTGACAAATAGAGAGGGCATAACAATGCACATACATGGCATGATAAGTATAGTGAGATTTAATTGGGCATTACGACAAAGTACATAGACCGCCATCCAACCGCATCTATGCCTAAAAAGTCCACCTTCGAGGTTATCGTCCGAACCCCTTCCAAGTATTAAGTTGCAAAGCAACAGTACAATTGCATTAAGTATGGTGCGTAATGTAATCAACAACTACATCCTCGGACATAGCGCCAATGTTTTATCCCTAGTGGCAACAAGACAACACAACCTTAGAACTTTCTCATCACTGTCCCGGTGTCAATGCGGCATGAACCCACTATCGAGCATAAATACTCCCTCTTGGAGTTAAAAGCAAAAACTTGGCCGAGCCTCTACTAGTAACGGAGAGCATGCAAGATCATAAACAACACATATGTAATAACTTGATAATTAACATAACATGGTATTCTCTATCCATCGGATCCCGACAAACACAACATAGAGTATTACAGATAGATGATCTTGATCATGTTAGGCAGCTCACAAGCTCAACAATGAAGCACAATGAGGAGAAGACAACCATCTAGCTACTGCTATGGACCCATAGTCCAGGGGTGAACTACTCACTCATCACTCCGGAGGCGACCATGGCGGTGTAGAGTCCTCCGGGAGATGAATCCCCTCTCCGACAGGGTGCCGGAGGAGATCTCCAGGATCCCCCGAGATGGGATCAGCGGCGGCGGCGTCTCAGTAAGGTTTTCCGTATCGTCGTTTTTTCGCATCAGGGGTTTCGCGACGGAGGCTTTAAGTAGGCGGAAGGGCAGAGTCGGGGGCCCGACGAGGGCCCACACCATAGGCGGCGCGGGCCCCCTTGGCCGCGCCGCCATGCGGTGTCGCCACCTCGTGGCCCCACTTCGTATGCTCTTCGGTTTTCCGGAAGGTTCGTGGCAAAATAGGCCCCCGGGTCTTCGTTTCGTCCAATTCCGAGAATATTTCGTTACTAGAATTTCGAAACCAAAAACAGCAGAAAACGTGAACCGGCACTTCGGCATCTTGTTAATAGGTTAGTTCCGTAAAATGCACGAATATGACATAAAGTGTGCATAAAACATGTAGGTATCATCAATAATATGGCATAGAACATAAGAAATTATCGATACGTCGGAGACGTATCAAGCATCCCCAAGCTTAGTTCTGCTCGTCCCGAGCGGTAAAACGATAACAAAGATAATTTGTGAAGTGATATGCCATCATAACCTTGATCATACTATTTGTAAACATATGTAGTGGATGCAGCGATCAAAACAATGGTAATGACATGAGTAAACAAGTGAATCATAAAGCAAAGACTTTTCATGAATAGTACTTTAAGACAAGTATTAATAAGTCTTGCATAAGAGTTAACTCATAAAGCAATAAATCAAAGTAAAGGCATTGAAGCAACACAAAGGAAGATTAAGTTTCAGCGGTTGCTTTCAACTTGTAACATGTATATCTCATAGATAATTGTCAACATAGAGTAATATAACAAGTACAATATGCAAGTATGTAGGAATCAATGCACAGTTCACACAAGTGTTTGCTTCTTGAGGTGGAGAGAGATAGGTGAACTGACTCAACATAAAAGTAAAGAGAATGGTCCTTCAAAGAGGAAAGCATCGATTGCTATATTTGTGCTGGAGCTTTTATTTTGAAAACATGAAACAATTTTGTCAACGGTAGTAATAAAGCATATGAGTTATGAAAGTTATATCTTACAAGTTGCAAGCCTCATGCATAGTATACTAATAGTGCCCGCACCTTGTCCTAATTAGCTTGGACTACCGGATCTTTGCAATGCACATGTTTTAACCAAGTGTCACAATGGGGTACCTCCATGCCGCCTGTACAAAGGTCTAAGGAGAAAGCTCGCATTTTGGATTTCTCGCTTTTGATTATTCTCAACTTAGACATCCATACCGGGACAACATGGAGAACGGATAATGGACTCCTCTTTAATGCATAAGCATGTGGCAACAATGATTATTCTCATATGAGATTGAGGATATGTGTCCAAAATCGAAACTTCCACCATGAATCATGGCTTTAGTTAGCGGCCCAAAGTTCTTCTCTAACAACATACATGCTCCAACCATAAAGGTGGTAGATCTCTCTTACTTCGTACAAGACGGACATGCATAGCAACTCACATGATATTCAACAAAGAATAGTTGATGGCGTCCCTGAAGCATGGTTATCGCACAACAAGCAACTTAATAAGAGATAAAGTGCATAAGTACATATTCAATACCACAATAGTTTTTAAGCTATTTGTCCCATGAGCTATATATTGCAAAGGTGAATGATGGAATTTTAAAGGTAGCACTCAAGCAATTTACTTTGGAATGGCGGATAAATACCATGTAGTAGGTAGGTATGGTGGACACAAATGGCATAGTGGTTGGCTCAAGGATTTTGGATGCATGAGAAGTATTCCCTCTCAATACAAGGTTTAGGCTAGCAAGGTTATTTGAAACAAACACAAGGATGAACAGTACAGCAAAACTCACATAAAAGACATATTGTAAACATTATAAGACTCCATACCGTCTTCCTTGTTGTTCAAAACTCAATACTAGATGTTATCTAGACTCTAGAGAAACCAAATATGCAAACCAAATTAGCAAGCTCTAAGTATTTCTTCATTAATGGGTGCAAAGTATATGATGCAAGAGCTTAAACATGAGCACAACAATTGCCAAGTATCAAATTATCCAAGACATTTTAGAATTACTACATGTAGTATTTTCCAATTCCAACCATATAACAATTTAACGAAGAAGAAACTTCGCCATGAATACTATGAGTAGAGCCTAAGGACATATTTGTCCATATGCTACAGCGGAGCGTGTCTCTCTCCCATAAAGTGAATGCTAGGATCCATTTTATTCAAACAAAACAAAAAACAAAAACAAACCGACGCTCCAAGCAAAGTACATAAGATGTGACGGAATAAAAATATAGTTTCGGGGAGGAACCCGATAATGTTGTCGATGAAGAAGGGGATGCCTTGGGCATCCCCAAGCTTAGACGCTTGAGTCTTCTTAGAATATGCAGGGGTGAACCACCGGGGCATCCCCAAGCTTAGATCTTTCACTCTCCTTGATCATATTGCATCATACTCCTCTCTTGATCCTTGAAAACTTCCTCCACACCAAACTCGAAACAACTCATTAGAGGGTTAGTGCATAATAAAAATTCACATGTTCAGAGGTGACACAATCATTCTTAACACTTCTGGACATTGCATAAAGCTACTGGACATTAATGGATCAAAGAAATTCATCCAACATAGCAAAAGAGGCAATGCGAAATAAAAGACAGAATCTGTCAAAACAGAACAGTCCGTAAAGATGGATTTTATTAGGCCACCAGACTTGCTCAAATGAAAATGCTCAAATTGAATGAAAGTTGCGTACATATCTGAGGATCATGCACGTAAATTGGCTTAATTTTCTGAGCTTCCTACAGGGAGGTAGACCCAGATTCGTGACAGCAAAGAAATCTGGAACTGCGCAGTAATCCAAATCTAGTACTTACTTTACTATCAAAGACTTTACTTGGCACAACAAAACTTAAAACTAAGATAAGGAGAGGTTGCTACAGTAGTAAACAACTTCCAAGACACAAATATAAAACAAAAATACTGTAGTAAAAACATGGGTTGTCTCCCATAAGCGCTTTTCTTTAACGCCTTTCAGCTAGGCGCGAAAGTGTAACTCAAGTAACATCGAGAGATGAAGCATCAACATCATAATTTGTTCTAATAATAGAATCATAAGGTACCTTCATTCTCTTTCTAGGGAAGTGTTCCATACCTTTCTTGAGAGGAAATTGATATTTAATATTACCTTCCTTCATATCAATAGTAGCACCAACGGTTCGAAGAAAAGGTCTTCCCAATATAATGGGGCAAGATGCATTGCATTCAATATCCAAGACAACAAAATCAACGGGGACAAGGTTATTGTTAACCATAATATGAACATTATCAACTCTTCCCAAAGGTTTCTTTTTAGCATTATCAGCGAGATTAACATCCAAATAACAATTCTTCAATGGTGGCAAGTCAAGCATATCATAGACTTTCTTAGGCATAACGTAAATACTTGCACCAAGATCACATAAAGCATTACAATCAAAATCTTTGACTCTCATTTTAATGATGGGCTCCCAACCATCCTCTAGCTTTCTAGGAATAGAAGTTTCAAGTTTTAGTTTCTCTTCTCTAGCTTTTATGAGAGCATTTGTAATATGTTTTGTGAAAGCCAAGTTTACAGCGCTAGCATTGGGACTCTTAGCAAGTTTTTGTAAGAACTTTATAACTTCATAGATGTGGCAATCATCAAAATCTAAATCATTACAATCTAAAGCAATGGGATTATCATCCCCAAGGTTGGAAAAAATTTCAGCAGTTTTATCACAAGTAGTTTCTGCAGTTTTAGCAGTTTCAGGTAATTTTGCGCGCTTTGCACTAGGAGTAGAAGCATTGCCAACACCAATTATTTTACCATTGATAGTAGGAGGTGCAGCAACATATGAATCATTAGCATTGCTAGTGGTGGTAATAGTCCAAACTTTAGCTACATTTTCCTTTTTAGCTAGTTTTTCATTTTCTTCTCTATCCCACCTAGCACGCAGTTCAGCCATTAATCTTATATTCTCATTAATTCTAACTTGGATGGCATTTGCTGTAGTAACAATTTTATTTTCAATATCCATATTAGACATAACTTTCGATTTCAAAAGATCAACATCAGAGGCAAGACTATGAACTCTAGAAACAAGAATATCAATTTTATTGAGCTTTTCCTCAACAGATTTGTTAAAAACAGTTTGTGTACTAATAAATTTTTTAAGCATGGCTTCAAGTCCAGGGGGTGTATTCCTATTATTGTTGTAAGAATTCCCATAAGAATTAGCATAACCGTTACCATTATTATAAGGATATGGCCTATAGTTATTACTAGAATTGTTCCGATAAGCATTGTTGTTGAAATTATTATTTTTAATGAAGTTTACATCAACATGTTCTTCTTGGGCAACCAATGAAGCTAATGGAACATTATTAGGATCAACATTAGTCCTATCATTCGCAAGCATAGACATAATAGCATCAACCTTATCATTCAAGGAAGAGGATTCTTCAACGAGAATTTACCTTCTTACCTTGTGGAGCTCTTTCCGTATGCCATTCAGAGTAATTAACCATCATATTATCAAGAAGCTTTGTTGCTTCACCAAGAGTGATGGACATAAAGGTACCTCCGAGCAGCTGAATCCAATAAATTCCGCGAAGAAAAATTTAGTCTCGCATAGAAGGTTTGGATGATCATCCAAGTAGTCGAGTCCATGGGTTGGACAATTTTTAACAAGAGATTTCATTCTTTCCCAAGCTTGAGCAACATGTTCATTATCCAATTGTTTAAAATTCATTATGCTACTCCTCAAAGATATAATTTTAGCGAGGGGATAATATCTACCAATAAAAGCATCCTTGCATTTAGTCTAGGAATCAATACTATTCTTAGGCAGAGATAGCAACCAATCTTTAGCTCTTCCTCTTAATGAGAAAGGGAACAATTTTAATTTTATAATGTCACCATCTACATCTTTATATTTTTGCATTTCACATAGTTCAACAAAATTATTGAGATGGGCAGCAGCATCATCGGAACTAACACTGGAAAATTGCTCTCGCATAACAAGATTAAGTAAAGCAGGTTTAATTTCAAAGAATTCTGCTGTAGTAGCAGAGTGGAGCAATATGTGTGCATAAGAAATCATTATTATTTGTGCTAGTGAAGTCACACAACTTAGTATTTTCAGGGGTAGCCATTTTAGCAGTAGTAAATAAAGCAAACTAGATAAAGTAAATGCAAGTAAACTAATTTTTTTTGTATTTTTGATATAGCAAACAAGACAGTAAATAAAGTAAAGCTAGCAACTAATTTTTTTGTGTTTTGATATAGGTGCAGCAAACAAAGTAGTAAATAAAATAAAGCAAGACAAAAACAAAGTAAAGAGATTGAGAAGTGGAGACTCCCCTTGCAAACGTGTCTTGATCTCCCTGACAACGGCGCCGTAAATTTGCTTGATGCGTGTAGTTGACACGTCCGTTGGGAACCCCAAGAGGAAGGTGTGATGCGCACAGCGGCAAGTTTCCCTCAGTAAGAAACCAAGGTTTAATCGAACCAGTAGGGGTCAAGAAGCACGTTGAAGGTTGATGGCGGCGGGATGTAGTGCGGCGCAACACCGAGAGATTCCGGCGCCAACGTGGAACCCGCACAACACAACCAAAGTACTTTGCCCCAACGAAACAGAGTGAGGTTGTCAATCTCACCTGGCTTGCTGTAACAAAGGATTAACCGTATTGTGTGGAAGATGATTGTTTGCGAGAGAAAACAGATAAAAACAAGTATTGCGAGCAGATTTGTATTTCAAGTATAAAAGAAAGGACCGGGGTCCACAGTTCACTAGAGGTGTCTCTCCCATAAGATAAAAGCATGTTGGGTGAACAAATTACAGTCGGGCAATTGACAAATAGATAGGGCATAACAATGCACATACATGGCATGATAAGTATAGTGAGATTTAATTGGGCATTACGACAAAGTACATAGACCGCCATCCAACTGCATCTATGCCTAAAAAGTCCACCTTCAGGTTATCGTCCGAACCCCTTCCAGTATTAAGTTGCAAAGCAAGAGACAATTGCATTAAGTATGGTGCGTAATGTAATCAACAACTACATCCTCGGACATAGCGCCAATATTTTATCCCTAGTGGCAACAACACAACACAACCTTAGAACTTTCCGTCACTCGTCCCGGTGTCAATGCGGGCATGAACCCACTATCGAGCATAAATACTCCCTCTTGGAGTTAAAAGCAAAAACTTGGCAGAGCCTCTACTAGTAACGGAGAGCATGCAAGATCATAAACAACACATTTGTAATAACTTGATAATTAACATAACATGGTATTCTCTATCCATCGGATCCCGACAAACACAACATAGAGTATTACGGATAGATGATCTTGATCATGTTAGGCAGCTCACAAGATCCAACAATGAAGCACAATGAGGAGAAGACAACCATCTAGCTACCGCTATGGACCCATAGTCCAGGGGTGAACTACTCACTCATCACTCCGGAGGCGACCATGGCGGTGTAGAGTCCTCCCGGGAGATGAATCCCCTCTCCGGCGAGGGTGCCGGAGGAGATCTCCAGGATCCCCGAGATGGGATCGGCGGCGGCGGCGTCTCGGTAAGGTTTTCCGTATCGTCGTTTTTTCGCATCGGGGTTTCGCGACGGAGGCTTTAAGTAGGCGGAAGGGCAGAGTCGGGGGCCTGACGAGGGGCCCACACCATAGGGCGGCGCGGCCCCCTTGGCCGCGCCGCCATGTGGTGTCGCCACCTCGTGGCCCCACTTCGTATGCTCTTCGGTCTTCCGGAAGGTTCGTGGCAAAATAGGCCCACTGGGTCTTCGTTTCGTCCAATTCCGAGAATATTTCGTTACTAGGATTTCTGAAACCAAAAACAGCGAAAAACGAGAACCGGCACTTCGGCATCTTGTTAATAGGTTAGTTCCAGAAAATGCACGAATATGACATAAAGTGTGCATAAAATATGTAGGTATCATCAATAATATGGCATAGAACATAAGAAATTATCGATACGTCGGAGACGTATCAGCGGCGGATGAGAAAGTCGATGAATGTTACCCAGAAGTTGATAGGAGGATGAGGAGTACTCTCGTCTCCAGGAATGAGCATGGCCTCCTTGTTGAACAGGCCTAGCTTCTTCAACATCTTGTGGTCATGGGCGGATAACTTCGAGCGCTCCCACCCAGAGATCTTGGCCTGCTCCATGGGCTCACCGGCGTCGGAGGCGCGAGATGTGCAGGGTTTGGTGCGTGGAGGCATAGGGTAGATTGCGAAAGGGAGCAGTGACAGCAAGAGAGCAAGGGCGCGAGGAGCTCGAGAATCAGCAATGGCGGAGAGAGAGAGGAGATGTGCGGGGCAGCGAAGGGGATGAATGAGGAATAAGATGTGAATTTACAGAGAGAAGATGATACGTATGGCCGTTGGATGGAAAGGGGAGTGTTTCCGGCCCTACGCATGTCCGAAGGGTAAAAAGGTCTTATCATTCTGAAATTACTGCACGAAAGTTACTTCGCGCGTGCCTGAATTTACGAAGGACGTGTGTCCCCCACTTGCGCGACGTGTCGATGGCGCAGAGCTTTGGACCCACGACACAGTGAGGTGACAGGAGTCGTGGCTTTCCAAGATGGTTATCGTGGCTATCGTCAGCAGCGACGTCATTCAAGAAAGTTTCGAGTGGTTTCATTAAAAGATAGCGACAACAAATCTTCGAGTACTCAAACAGAGAAACTTCGGGAGCCTATGATCAAATGCAAACATCTGTTCATATGCTCGGGGGCTACTCTTATCAAAAGCATTGTATATACTTCTGATAAGAGAGTAAGGTGAAAAAGAAATATACAGAGTTGATCAAAATAGCAAAACCTGAGCCTACAACCAAGTGCAAACACTCGGCAGTAGCCTCGGGGCCTACTCCCATCGGGAGCGCTGGTCTCGCACCCGATGAAATATGAGAAAGAAGAATGATGGGAATATCAAGACAATATAGAGTTACAGTCGAAAGAATTTTTATCGTACATCTTCGAGTTATACATAACTCGTCATGTACGCCCATCGGGAGATCAA